>NW_028225185.1:43787483-44021654 GCF_052327205.1 Somniosus microcephalus
GGGACCCCTTTTTAGAGGGAGTCTCCCCATCAGGGACCCCTTTTACAGAGGGAGTCTCCCCATTAGGGACCCCTTTTATAGAGGGAGTCTCCCCATCAGGGACCCCTTTTATAGAGGGAGTCTCTCCATCAGGGACCCCTTTTAGAGAGGGAGTCTCCCCATCAGGGACCCCTTTTATAGAGGGAGGTCTCCCATCAGGGACCCCTTTTATACAGGGAGTCTCCCCATCAGGGACCCCTTTTATAGAGGGAGTCTCCCCATCAGGGACCCCTTTTATAGAGGGAGTCTCTCCATCAGGGACCCCTTTTATAGAGGGAGTCTCCCCATCAGACCCCTTTTATAGAGGGAGTCTCCCATCAGGGACCCCTTTTATAGAGAGAGTCTCCCATCAGGGACCCCTTTTATAGAGGGAGTCTCCCCATTAGGGACCCCTTTTATAGAGGGAGTCTCTCCATCAGACCCCTTTTATAGAGGGAGTCTCCCCATCAGGGACCCCTTTTATAGAGAGAGTCTCCCCATCAGGGACCCTTTTATAGAGGGGAGTCTCACCATCAAGGACCCCTTTTATAGAGGGAGTCTCCCCATCAAGGACCCCTTTTATAGAGGGAGTCTCCCCATCAGACCCCTTTTATAGAGGGAGTCTCCCCATCAGGGACCCCTTTTATAGAGGGAGTCTCCCCATCAGGGACCCCTTTTATAGAGGGACTCTCCCCATCAGGGACTCCTTTTATAGAGGGAGTCTCCCCATCAGGACCCCTTTTATAGAGGGAGTCTCCCCATCAGACCCCTTTTATAGAGGGTGTCTCCCATCAGGGACCCCTTTTATAGAGGGAGTCTCCCCATCAGACCCCTTTTATAGAGGGAGTCTCCCCATCAGGGACCCCTTTTATAGAGGGAGTCTCCCCATCAGGGACCCCTTTTATAGAGGGAGTCTCCCCATCAGGGAACCCTTTTATAGAGGGAGTCTCCCCATCAGGGACCACTTTTATAGAGGGAGTCTCCCCATCAGGGACCCCTTTTATAGAGGGAGTCTCTCCATCAGGGACCCCTTTTATAGAGGGAGTCTCCCCATCAGGGACCGCTTTTATAGAGGGAGTCTCCCCATCAGATCCCTTTTATAGAGGGAGTCTCCCCATCAGGGACCCCTTTTATAGAGGGAGTCTCCCCATCAGGGACCCGTTTTATAGAGGGAGTCTCCCCATCAGGGACCCCTTTTATAGAGGGAGTCTCTCCATCAGGGACCCCTTTTATAGAGGGAGTCTCCCCATCAGACCCCTTTTATAGAGGGAGTCTCCCCATCAGGGACCCCTTTTATAGAGGGAGTCTCTCCATCAGGGACCCCTTTTTTCGAGGGAGTCTCCCCATCAGGGACCCCTTTTATAGAGGGAGTCTCCCATCAGGGACCCCTTTTATAGAGGGAGTCTCCCCATCAGACCCCTTTTATAGAGGGAGTCTCCCATCAGGGACCCCTTTTATAGAGGGAGTCTCCCCATCAGACCCCTTTTATAGAGCGAGTCTCCCCAGCAGAGACCCCTTTTATAGAGGGAGTCTCCCCATCAGGGACCCCTTTTATAGAGGGAGTCTCCCCATCAGAGACCCTTTTATAGAGGAGTCTCCCCATCAGACCCCTTTTATAGAGGGAGTCTCCCCATCAGGGACCCCTTTTATAGAGGGAGTCTCCCCATCAGGGACCCCTTTTATAGAGGGAGTCTCACCATCAAGGACCCCTTTTATAGAGGGAGTCTCCCCATCAAGGACCCCTTTTATAGAGGGAGTCTCCCCATCAGACCCCTTTTATAGAGGGAGTCTCCCCATCAGGGACCCCTTTTATAGAGGGAGTCTCCCCATCAGACCCCTTTTATAGAGGGAGTCTCCCCATCAGACCCCTTTTATAGAGGAGTCTCCCCATCAGACCCCTTTTGTAGAGGGAGTCTCCCCATCAGGGACCCCTTTTATAGAGGGAGTCTCCCCATCAGGGACCCCTTTTATAGAGGGAGTCTCCCCATCAGGGACCCTTTTATAGAGGGAGTCTCCCCATCATGGACCCCTTTTATAGAGGGAGTCTCCCATCAGGGACCCCTTTTATAGAGAGAGTCTCCCCATCAGAGACCCCTTTTATAGAGGGAGTCTCCCCATCAGACCCCTTTTATAGAGGGAGTCTCCCCATCAGGGACCCCTTTGAAAGAGGGAGTCTCCCCATCAGACCCCTTTTATAGAGGGAGTCTCCCCATCAGGGACCCCTTTTATAGAGGGAGTCTCCCCATCAGGGACCCCTTTTATAGAGGGAGTCTCACCATCAAGGACCCCTTTTATAGAGGGAGTCTCCCCATCAAGGACCCCTTTTATAGAGGGAGTCTCCCCATCAGACCCCTTTTTTGAGGGAGTCTCCCCATCAGGGACCCCTTTTATAGAGGGAGTCTCCCCATCAGGGACCCCTTTTATAGAGGGAGTCTCCCCATCAGACCCCTTTTATAGAGGGAGTCTCCCCATCAGGGACCCCTTTTATAGAGGGAGTCTCCCCATGAGACCCCTTTTATAGAGGGAGTCTCCCCATCAGGGACCCCTTTTATAGAGGGAGTCTCCCATCAGGGACCCCTTTTATAGAGGGACTCTCCCCATCAGCGACTCCTTTTATAGAGGGAGTCTCCCATCAGGGACCCCTTTTATAGAGGGAGTCTCCCCATCAGACCCCTTTTATCGAGGGTGTCTCCCCATCAGGGACCCCTTTTATAGAGGGAGTCTCCCCATCAGACCCCCTTTATAGAGGGAGTCTCCCCATCAGGGACTCCTTTTATAGGGGGAGTCTCCCCATCAGGGACCCCTTTTATAGAGGGAGTCTCCCCATCAGGGACCCCTTTTATAGAGGGAGTCTCCCCATCAGGGACCCCTTTTATAGAGGGAGTCTCCCCATCAGGGACTCCTTTTATAGAGGGAGTCTCCCCATCAGAGACCCCTTTTATAGAGGGAGTCTCTCCATCAGGGACCCCTTTTATGGAGGGAGTCTCCCCATCAGGGACCCCTTTTATAGAGGGAGTCTCCCCATCAGGGACCCCTTTTATAGAGGGAGTCTCCCCATCAGGGACCCCTTTTATAGAGGGAGTCTCCCCATCAGACCCCTTTTATAGAGGGAGTCTCCCCATCAGGGACCCCTTTTATAGAGGGAGTCTCCCCATCAGGAACCCCTTTTATAGAGGGAGTCTCCCATCAGGGACCCCTTTTATAGAGGGAGTCTCCCCATCAGGGATCCCTTTTATAGAGGGAGTCTCCCCATCAGGGACCCCTTTTATAGAGGGAGTCTCCCCATCAGGGACCCCTTTATAGAGGGAGTCTCCCCATCAGGAACCCCTTTTATAGAGGGAGTCTCCCCATCAGACCCCCTTTTATAGAGGGAGTCTCCCCATCAGGGACCCCTTTTATAGAGGGAGTCTCCCCATCAGGGACCCCTTTTATAGAAGGAGTCTCTCCATCAGGGACCCTTTTATAGAGGGAGTCTCCCATCAGACCCCTTTTATAGAGGGAGTCTCCCCATCAGGGACCCCTTTTATAGAGGGAGTCTCCCCATCAGGGACCCCTTTTATAGAGGGTGTCTCTCCATCAGGACCCCTTTCATAGAGGGAGTCTCCCCATCAGGGACCCCTTTTATAGAGGGAGTCTCACCATCAGGGACCCCTTTTATAGAGAGAGTCTCCCCATCAGACCCCTTTAAAAGAGGGCGTCTCCCCATCAGGGACCCCTTTTATAGAGGGTGTCTCCCCATCGCGGACCCCTTTTATAGAGGGAGTCTCCCCATCAGGGACCCCTTTTATAGAGGGAGTCTCCCCATCAGGGACCCCTTTTATAGAGGGAGTCTCTCCATCAGGGACCCCTTTTATAGAGGGAGTCTCCCCATCAGGGATCCCTTTTATAGAGGGTGTCTCCCATCAGACCCCTTTTATAGAGGGAGTCTCCCCATCAGGGACCCCTTTTATAGAGGGAGTCTCCCCATTAGGGGACCCCTTTTATAGAGGGTGTCTCTCCATCAGGGACCCCTTTTGTAGAGGGTGTCTCCCCATCAGACCCCTTTTATAGAGGGAGTCTCCCCATCAGACCCCTTTTATAGAGGGAGTCTCCCCATCAGGGACCCCTTTTATAGAGGGAGTCTCCCCATCAGGGACCCCTTTTATAGAGGGAGTCTCCCCATCAGGGACCCCTTTTATTGAGGGAGTCTCCCCATCAGGGACCCCTTTTATAGAGGGAGTCTCCCCATCAGACCCCCTTTTATAGAGGGAGCCTCCCCATCAGGGACCCCTTTTTATAGAGGGAGTCTCCCCATCAGGGACCCCTTTTATAGAGGGAGTCTCCCAATCTGGGACCCCTTTTATAGAGGGAGTCTCCCCATCAGGGACCCCTTTTATAGAGGGAGTCTCCCCATCAGAGACCCCTTTTATAGAGGGAGTCTCCCCATCAGACCCCTTTTATAGAGGGAGTCTCCCCATCAGGGACCCCTTTTATAGAGGGAGTCTCCCCATCAGGGACCCCTTTTATAGAGGGAGTCTCCCCATCAGGGACCCCTTTTATAGAGGGAGTCTCCCCATCAGGGACCCCTTTTACAGAGGGAGTCTCCCCATCAGGGACCCCTTTTATAGAGGGAGTCTCCCCATCAGACCCCTTTTATAGAAGGAGTCTCTCCATCAGGGACCCCTTTTATAGAGGGAGTCTCTCCATCAGGGACCCCTTTTTAGAGGGAGTCTCCCCATCAGGGACCCCTTTTACAGAGGGAGTCTCCCCATTAGGGACCCCTTTTATAGAGGGAGTCTCCCCATCAGGACCCCTTTTATAGAGGGAGTCTCTCCATCAGGGACCCCTTTTATAGAGGGAGTCTCCCCATCAGGGACCCCTTTTATAGAGGGAGTCTCCCCATCAGGGACCCCTTTTATAGAGGGAGTCTCCCCATCAGGGACCCCTTTTATAGAGGGAGTCTCCCCATCAGGGACCCCTTTTATAGAGGGAGTCTCTCCATCAGGGACCCCTTTTATAGAGGGAGTCTCCCCATCAGACCCCTTTTATAGAGGGAGTCTCCCCATCAGGGACCCCTTTTATAGAGAGAGTCTCCCCATCAGGGACCCCTTTTATCGAGGGAGTCTCCCATTAGGGACCCCTTTTATAGAGGGAGTCTCTCCATCAGACCCCTTTTATAGAGGGAGTCTCCCATCAGACCCCTTTTATAGAGGGAGTCTCTCCATCAGAGACCCCTTTTATAGAGGGAGTCTCCCCATCAGAGACCCCTTTTATAGAGGGAGTCTCCCCATCAGACCCCTTTTATAGAGGGAGTCTCCCCATCAGGGACCCCTTTTATAGAGGGAGTCTCCCCATCAGACCCCTTTTATAGAGGGAGTCTCCCCATCAGGGACCCCTTTTATAGAGGGAGTCTCCCATCAGGGACCCCCTTTTATAGAGGGAGTCTCCCCATCAAGGATCCCTTTTATAGAGGCAGTCTCCCATCAGACCCCTTTTATAGAGGGAGTCTCCCCATCAGGGACCCCTTTTATAGAGGGAGTCTCCCCATCAGGGACCCCTTTTATAGAGGAGTCTCACCATCAAGGACCCCTTTTTATAGAGGGAGTCTCCCCATCAAGGATCCCTTTTATAGAGGGAGTCTCCCCATCAGACCCCTTTTATAGAGGGAGTCTCCCCATCAGGGACCCCTTTTATAGAGGGAGTCTCCCATCAGGGACCCCTTTTATAGAGGGAGTCTCCCCATCAGGGACCCCTTTTATAGAGGGAGTCTCCCATCAGACCCCTTTTATAGAGGGAGTCTCCCCATCAGGGACCCCTTTTATAGAGGGAGTCTCCCCATCAGGGACCCCTTTTATAGAGGGACTCTCCCCATCAGGGACTCCTTTTATAGAGGGAGTCTCCCCATCAGGGACCCCTTTTATAGAGGGAGTCTCCCCATCAGACCCCTTTTATAGAGGGTGTCTCCCCATCAGGGACCCCTTTTATAGAGGGAGTCTCCCCATCAGACCCCTTTTATAGAGGGAGTCTCCCCATCAGGGACTCCTTTTATAGAGGGAGTCTCCCCATCAGGGACCCCTTTTATAGAGGGAGTCTCCCCATCAGGGACCCCTTTTATAGAGGGAGTCTCCCCATCAGGGACCCCTTTTATAGAGGGAGTCTCCCCATCAGGGACCCCCTTTTATAGAGGGAGTCTCCCCATCAGAGACCCCTTTTATAGAGGGAGTCTCTCCATCAGGGACCCCTTTTATAGAGGGAGTCTCCCCATCAGGGACTCCTTTTATAGAGGGAGTCTCCCCATCAGGGACCCCTTTTATAGAGGGAGTCTCCCCATCAGGGACCCCTTTTATAGAGGGAGTCTCCCCATCAGGGACCTCTTTTATAGAGGGAGTCACCCATCAGGGACCCCTTTTATAGAGGGAGTCTCCCCATCAGACCCCTTTTATAGAGGGAGTCTCCCCATCAGGGACCCCCATTATAGAGGGAGTCTCCCCATCAGGGACCCCTTTTATAGAGGGAGTCTCCCCATCAGGGACCCCTTTTATAGAGGGAGTCGCTCCATCAGGGACCCCTTTTATAGAGGGAGTCTCCCCATCAGGGACCCCTTTTATAGAGGGTGTCTCCCCATCAGACCCCTTTTATAGAGGGAGTCTCCCCATCAGGGACCCCTTTTATAGAGGGAGTCTCCCCATCAGGGACCCCTTTTATAGAGGGTGTCTCTCCATCAGGGACCCCTTTTATAGAGGGTGTCTCCCCATCAGACCCCTTTTATAGAGGGAGTCTCCCCATCAGGGACCCCTTTTATAGAGGGAGTCTCCCCATCAGACCCCTTTTATAGAGGGAGCCTCCCCATCAGGGACCCCTTTTATAGAGGGAGTCTCCCCATCAGGGACCCCTTTTATAGAGGGAGTCTCCCAATCTGGGACCCCTTTTATAGAGGGAGTCTCCCCATCAGGGACCCCTTTTATAGAGGGAGTCTCCCCATCAGAGACCCCTTTTATAGAGGGAGTCTCCCCATCAGACCCCTTTTATAGAGGGAGTCTCCCCATCAGGGACCCCTTTTATAGAGGGAGTCTCCCATCAGGGACCCCTTTTATAGAGGGAGTCTCCCCATCAGGGACCCCTTTTATAGAGGAAGTCTCCCCATCAGGGACCCCTTTTACAGAGGGAGTCTCCCCATCAGGGACCCCTTTTATAGAGGGAGTCTCCCCATCAGACCCCCTTTTATAGAAGGAGTCTCTCCATCAGGGACCCCTTTTATAGAGGGAGTCTCTCCATCAGGGACCCCTTTTTAGAGGGAGTCTCCCCATCAGGGACCCCTTTTACAGAGGGAGTCTCCCATTAGGGACCCCTTTATAGAGGGAGTCTCCCCATCAGGGAACCCTTTTATAGAGGGAGTCTCTCCATCAGGGACCCCTTTTATAGAGGGAGTCTCCCCATCAGGGACCCCTTTTATAGAGGGAGTCTCCCCATCAGGGACCCCTTTTATAGAGGGAGTCTCTCCCATCAGGGACCCCTTTTATAGAGGGAGTCTCCCCATCAGGGACCCCTTTTATAGAGGGAGTCTCTCCATCAGGACCCCTTTTATAGAGGGAGTCTCCCCATCAGACCCCTTTTATAGAGGGAGTCCTCCCCATCAGTGGACCCCTTTTATAGAGAGAGTCTCCCCATCAGGGACCCCTTTTATCGAGGGAGTCTCCCCATTAGGGACCCCTTTTATAGAGGGAGTCTCTCCATCAGACCCCTTTATAGAGGGAGTCTCCCCATCAGGGACCCCTTTTATAGAGAGAGTCTCCCCATCAGGGACCCTTTTATAGAGGGAGTCTCCCCATCAGAGACCCCTTTTATAGAGGGAGTCTCCCCATCAGAGACCCCTTTTATAGAGGGAGTCTCCCCATCAGACCCCTTTTATAGAGGGATTCTCCCCATCAGACCCCTTTTATAGAGGGAGTCTCTCCATCAGAGACCCCTTTTATAGAGGGAGTCTCCCCATCAGAGACCCCTTTTATAGAGGGAGTCTCCCCATCAGACCCCTTTTATAGAGGGAGTCTCCCCATCAGGGACCCCTTTTATAGAGGGAGTCTCCCCATCAGACCCCTTTTATAGAGGGAGTCTCCCCATCAGGGACCCCTTTTATAGAGGGAGTCTCCCCATCAGGGACCCCTTTTATAGAGGAGTCTCACCATCAAGGACCCCTTTTATAGAGGGAGTCTCCCCATCAAGGACCCCTTTTATAGAGGGAGTCTCCCCATCAGACCCCTTTTATAGAGGGAGTCTCCCCATCAGGGACCCCTTTTATAGAGGGAGTCTCCCCATCAGGGACCCCTTTTATAGAGGGAGTCTCCCCATCAGGGACCCCTTTTATAGAGGGAGTCTCCCCATCAGACCCCTTTTATAGAGGGAGTCTCCCCATCAGGACCCCTTTTATAGAGGGAGTCTCCCCATCAGGGACCCCTTTTATAGAGGGACTCTCCCCATCAGGGACTCCTTTTATAGAGGGAGTCTCCCCATCAGGGACCCCTTTTATAGAGGGAGTCTCCCCATCAGACCCCTTTTATAGAGGGTGTCTCCCCATCAGGGACCCCTTTTATAGAGGGAGTCTCCCCATCAGGGACCCCTTTTATAGAGGGAGTCTCCCCATCAGGGACCCCTTTTATAGAGGGAGTCTCCCCATCAGGGACCCCCTTTTATAGAGGGAGTCTCCCCATCAGAGACCCCTTTTATAGAGGGAGTCTCTCCATCAGGGACCCCCTTTTATAGAGGGAGTCTCCCCATCAGGGACTCCTTTTATAGAGGGAGTCTCCCCATCAGGACCCCTTTTATAGAGGGAGTCTCCCCATCAGGGACCCCTTTTATAGAGGGAGTCTCCCCATCAGGGACCCCTTTTATAGAGGGAGTCTCCCCATCAGGGACCCCTTTTATAGAGGGAGTCTCCCCATCAGGAACCCCTTTTATAGAGGGAGTCTCCCCATCAGGGGACCCCTTTTATAGAGGGAGTCTCCCCATCAGGGACCCCTTTTATAGAGGGAGTCTCCCCATCAGGGACCCCTTTTATAGAGGGAGTCTCCCCATCAGACCCCTTTTATAGAGGGAGTCTCCCCATCAGGGACCCCCTTTATAGAGGGAGTCTCCCCATCAGGGACCCCTTTTATAGAGGGAGTCTCCCCATCAGGGACCCCTTTTATAGAGGGAGTCGCTCCATCAGGGACCCCTTTTATAGAGGGAGTCTCCCCATCAGGGACCCCTTTTATAGAGGGTGTCTCTCCCATCAGACCCCTTTTATAGAAGGGAGTCTCCCCATCAGGGACCCCTTTTATAGAGGGAGTCTCCCCATCAGGGACCCCTTTTATAGAGGGTGTCTCTCCATCAGGGACCCCTTTTATAGAGGGTGTCTCCCCATCAGACCCCTTTTATAGAGGGAGTCTCCCCATCAGGGACCCCTTTTATAGAGGGAGTCTCCCCATCAGGGACCCCTTTTATAGAGGGAGTCTCCCCATCAGGGACCCCTTTTATAGAGGGAGTCTCCCCATCAGGGACCCCTTTTATAGAGGGAGTCTCTCCATCAGGGACCCCTTTTAAAGAGGGAGTCTCCCCATCAGGGACCGCTTTTATAGAGGGAGTCTCCCCATCAGGGACCCCTTTTATAGAGAGAGTCTCCCCATCAGGGACCCCTTTTATAGAGGGAGTCTCCCCATCAGGGACCCGTTTTATAGAGGGAGTCTCCCCATCAGGGACCCCTTTTATAGAGGGAGTCTCTCCATCAGGGACCCCTTTTATAGAGGGAGTCTCCCCATCAGACCCCTTTTATAGAGGGAGTCCCCCATCAGGGACCCCTTTTATAGAGGGAGTCTCTCCATCAGGGACCCCTTTTTTCGAGGGAGTCTCCCCATCAGGGACCCCTTTTATAGAGGGAGTCTCCCCATCAGGGACCCCTTTTATAGAGGGAGTCTCCCCATCAGACCCCTTTTATAGAGGGAGTCTCCCCATCAGGGACCCCTTTTATAGAGGGAGTCTCCCCATCAGACCCCTTTTATAGAGCGAGTCTCCCCATCAGAGACCCCTTTTATAGAGGGAGTCTCCCCATCAGGGACCCCTTTTATAGAGGGAGTCTCCCCATCAGAGACCCCTTTTATAGAGGGAGTCTCCCCATCAGACCCCTTTTATAGAGGGAGTCTCCCCATCAGGGACCCCTTTTATAGAGGGAGTCTCCCCATCAGGGACCCCTTTTATAGAGGGAGTCTCACCATCAAGGACCCCTTTTATAGAGGGAGTCTCCCCATCAAGGACCCCTTTTATAGAGGGAGTCTCCCCATCAGACCCCTTTTATAGAGGGAGTCTCCCCATCAGGGACCCCTTTTATAGAGGGAGTCTCCCCATCAGACCCCTTTTATAGAGGGAGTCTCCCCATCAGACCCCTTTTGTAGAGGGAGTCTCCCCATCAGGGACCCCTTTTATAGAGGGAGTCTCCCCATCAGGGACCCCTTTTATAGAGGGAGTCTCCCCATCAGGGACCCCTTTTATAGAGGGAGTCTCCCCATCATGGACCCCTTTTATAGAGGGTGTCTCCCCATCAGGGACCCCTTTTATAGAGGGAGTCTCCCCATCAGACCCCTTTTATAGAGGGAGTCTCCCCATCAGGGACCCCTTTTATAGAGGGAGTCTCCCCATCAGACCCCTTTTATAGAGGGAGTCTCCCCATCAGGGACCCCTTTTATAGAGGGAGTCTCTCCATCAGACCCCTTTTATAGAGATAGTCTCCCCATCAGGGACCCCTTTTATAGAGGGAGTCTCCCCATCAGGGACCCCTTTTATAGAGGGAGTCTCCCCATCAGGGACCCCTTTTATAGAGGGAGTCTCTCCATCAGGGACCCCTTTTATAGAGGGAGTCTCTCCATCAGACCCCTTTTATTGAGGGAGTCTCCCCATCAGAGACCCCTTTTATAGAGGGAGTCTCCCCATCAGACCCCTTTTATAGAGGGAGTCTCCCCATCAGGGACCCCTTTTATAGAGGGAGTCTCCCCATCAGGGACCCCTTTTATAGAGGGAGTCTCCCCATCAGGGACCCCTTTTATAGAGGGAGTCTCCCCATCAGGGACCCCTTTTATAGAGGGAGTCTCCCCATCAGGGACCCCTTTTATCGAGGGAGTCTCCCCATCAGGGACCCCTTTTATAGAAGGAGTCTCCCCATCAGAGACCCCTTTTATAGAGGGAGTCTCCCCATCAGGGACCCCTTTTATAGAAGGAGTCTCCCCATCAGGGACCCCTTTTATAGAGGGAGTCTCCCCATCAGGGACCCCTTTTATAGAGGGAGTCTCCCCATCAGGGACCCCTTTTATAGAGGGAGTCTCCCCATCAGAGACCCCTTTTATAGAGGGAGTCTCCCCATCAGGGACCCCTTTTATAGAGGGAGTCTCCCCATCAGACCCCTTTTATAGAGGGAGTCTCCCCATCAGGGACCCCTTTTATAGAGGGAGTCTCTCCATCAGACCCCTTTTATAGAGATAGTCTCCCCATCAGGGACCCCTTTTATAGAGGGAGTCTCCCCATCAGGGACCCCTTTTATAGAGGGAGTCTCCCCATCAGGGACCCCTTTTATAGAGGGAGTCTCTCCATCAGGGACCCCTTTTATAGAGGGAGTCTCTCCATCAGACCCCTTTTATTGAGGGAGTCTCCCCATCAGAGACCCCTTTTATAGAGGGAGTCTCCCCATCAGACCCCTTTTATAGAGGGAGTCTCCCCATCAGGGACCCCTTTTATAGAGGGAGTCTCCCCATCAGGGACCCCTTTTATAGAGGGAGTCTCCCCATCAGGGACCCCTTTTATAGAGGGAGTCTCCCCATCAGGGACCCCTTTTATAGAGGGAGTCTCCCCATCAGGGACCCCTTTTATAGAGGGAGTCTCCCCATCAGGGACCCCTTTTATAGAAGGAGTCTCCCCATCAGAGACCCCTTTTATAGAGGGAGTCTCCCCATCAGGGACCCCTTTTATAGAAGGAGTCTCCCCATCAGGGACCCCTTTTATAGAGGGAGTCTCCCCATCAGGGACCCCTTTTATAGAGGGAGTCTCCCCATCAGGGACCCCTTTTATAGAGGGAGTCTCCCCATCAGGGACCCCTTTTATAGAGGGAGTCTCCCCATCAGGGACCCCTTTTATAGAGGGAGTCTCCCCATCAGGGACCCCTTTTATAGAGGGAGTCTCCCCATCAGGGACCCCTTTTATAGAGGGAGTCTCCCCATCAGAGACCCCTTTTATAGAGGGAGTCTCCCCATCAGGGACCCCTTTTATAGAGGGAGTCTCCCCATCAGGGACCCCTTTTATAGAGGGAGTCGCCCCATCAGGGACCCCTTTTATAGAGGGAGTCTCCCCATCGGGGACCCCTTTTATAGAGGGAGTCTCCCCATCAGACAATTCAATTCAATTTTTATTTGTCATATATGCAGCAGACGTGTGTACTGCACAATGAAATGTTGATTTTTACGAGTCATCCCAACATTGGAATAAATATGGCATAACAATAATAAAAATACTAATAGAAATACAGTATTAATAAATAAAACAGTAATAAATAATAAATTATTCATTCCTGAGTCTTATGGCCTGGGGGTAGAAGCTGTTTCGAAACCTGCTGGTACGAGACCGTATGCTTATTTATCTCTTACCGGGCGGGAGCAGGGCGAAGAAGTTGTGGCTGGGGTGGCTCGTGTCTTTAATGATTCTCAGGGCCTTCCCCCCGCACCTCTCGGGGTAGATATCCTGGACAGCAGGTAGTTTCCTAGTTGCTAGAAAGAATTGTAACCAATTAGTATCAGCATTTATAGACAATTGAAATGTTCTTTTTTTCCCCCATTTAGACACGACAAACACATATCGTACTTTAACCTATCATCATAAAAGATCAAACTTAACATGAAGTCCTTATATATTTCGACCTGGAATATCCAATGTCTACGCTCTTCTGTGCTCGACATGAAGAGTAGGACCCCAGAGTTCATCGATGAAATTAAAGATCTGGATATTATCATTTTACAGGAAACTTGGTGTAGAGGAGAAGGACACACTGACCGTCCCCAAGGGTACACAGACCTGGTGGTCCCCTCCAATAAATTGCCAGGAGTATCCCAGGGCAGAGACTCCGGAGGCATACTGATTTGGTTTAAAACAGAGCTTAAGAATTGCATCAAATTTATAAAAAAGGGCGAAAACCACAATTAAGAGGGGCATCATCTCTAACACTCAAGGTGTTTTCATTTGCGCACTCTATATCCCCCCGATGGAATCCCTGTACTTTAAAGATGACACCTTCTCCAACATTGAGGGGGAAATTATCCAATACCAGGCCCAGGGGAACGTGTTGATCTGTGGTGACCTCAATTCAAGAACTGGCAAAGCACCAGACTTCACCAATAATCAGGGAAACAATTACATATTCGGGAATAACCACTTCGATATCCCTTCCCATCCATACAGGCATAACTGCGACAAACAGAAAAATGCTAACGGAAAACAGCTCCTGCAGCTCTGCCGAAGCCTGGGTCTGTACATTGTCAATGGTAGGTTCATGGGAGACCTCCTAGGAAGATCGACCTATTGCTCACCTCTTGGCTGCAGCACCGTAGACTATATGATTACGGATTTGGACCCATCCTCTTTCAGAGCATTCACAGTCAAACCACAAACAACACTGTCAGACCACAGTCAAATTACTGTGTATCTTAAAAGGACAGAAACAACCAACACAGAAACACAACCCAGTAAGCTGTACAACACCAAAAAATCCTACAGATGGGCCAAAAACAGCACGGAAAAATACCAGAAAGCAATAAGCAATCAATCAACTCAAGCTCTCTTGGACACCTTTCTGGAAAACATATACACCCACAATAAAGAAGGCGTAAACCGGGCAGTGAATAACCAAAATAATATTTTTGATAATTTGGCAACAATGTCAAACTTGAAAGTTCGCAAGAATAAACCCAAAACAAAAAACTATGAAAAATGGTTTGACCCAGATTGCCATAACATGAGGAAAAAACTCAGAAAAATATCAAACCAAAAACACAGACAGCCAGAAAATGAGGAATTACGCCTTACTTATTGTCAGACACTAACACAATACAGAAACACACTCAGAACCAAAAAAGAGCAGTATATTAAGAATACACTCAGCTCCATTGAGGAATCCATTGATTCCAATTGTTTCTGGGACAACTGGAATACATTACACAAAAAACAACACGACGAATTGGCCATTCAAAATGGAGACACATGGGAAAACCACTTTGAAAAACTATACCAGAAAAACACACTAAGCCCAGAGCAATACCAAATATGCAAAAAACTGGAAAAGCTCGAATTGGCCATAAAAGATAACCAAAACCCGCTAGACTCCATAATAACAGAAAAAGAGCTATTTGAAAAAATCAAGGACCTGCGACCAGGAAAAGCTTGCGGTGCAGACGGCATCCTAAGCGAGATGATTAAACACACGGACGATAAAATGAAACTGGCTATCCTAAAACTCTTCAACTTGGTTCTGAGTGTCGGTTACTTCCCTGATATCTGGAACAAAGGACTCATAACGCCCATATACAAAAGTGGGGACAAAGTTGACCCAAATAACTATTGAGGCATCTGTGTAAACAGTAACCTGGGGAAGGTATTCTGTAGTATCATAAACAAAAGACATAAACTTCCTTGAGGAGCACAATGTCTTGAGTAAAAGCCAAATTGGATTCCTACCAAACTATAGAACATCAGATCATATCTTCACCCTCCAGACCCTAATTGACAAACATGTTCATCAAAACAAAAGCAAAATTTTTGCCTGCTTTATAGATTTCCAGAGGGCTTTCGATTCCATCTGGCACGATGGTCTATTCTTGAAACTTATTGAAAGTGGTGTAGGGGGAAAAACATATGATGTAATTAAATCAATGTATACAAACAATAAATGTGCAGTTAAAATTGGAGACAAACAAACAAAATACTTCCCACGGGGGCGTGGTGTGACGCAGGGCTCGCCCATCTCACCGACACTCTTTAATATTTACATAAATGAATTGGCAAAACTACTTGAACAATCTACAGCACCCGGCCTCACCCTATATGAATCCAAGGTTAAATTCCTCCTCTATGCAGATGACCTGGTTCTACTGTCACCAACTAAGGAGGGTCTATAGCAGAACCTGGATCTGCTACAGTCGTTCTGTCAGACCTGGGCCCTGACAATAAACCCCCAAAAAACCAAAGTCCTTGGCCTAGAAATTCAGTGGGCCTTGCGCCCACTTAGCGCCTAAAGTGGTCTTCTGCGCCGGCGGGGTTGGTAGCGCGGAAATTGAGTGCAGCGTTAATGGCGGCGGTAGTCGGTAGCGCTGCACCGGCACCGATGACGTCATCGGTGTGCGCAGCGCCCCGGTTCCGCCCCGATGCCCATATTCAGTTGCCGCCGCCTCTTCCGCAGCGGCCGCAAACAACGTTCGTGAAACACGGCTTTCGTGCAGCGTTAGTGGGGCGCATAAAGGTGGAGGTGCGGCCGGCCGCTTTTTCGGCGGCCGCCTGCCCGCACCTCCCTCCCCGGCCTCCTGCACCACCCCCCCGGCGGCATTGGTGGCTGATTCCCGCGAGCCCGGCACTTCTCCGTGGTGCTGGGCTCATTTGCCGGCAGAATCCAGCGGCGATCTCACGGCTGCAGGCAGCTCCTCCTTAAGAGAAGGAGGAGGCCTGCAGTACCCCAGCCTGCCGCACCGCATCGGGTGGCGCAGCGGCAGCTGGAGCGCTGAAATTCACTTTCAGCGCCCCAAGCGGAGGCGGGCACACCCTGGAACAGCGCCCGGTTCCGACTTGGGGCGCTAAAAGTGAATTTCTGGCGGGCGCAACGGGCTCCGGGCGTTGCGCAAACTTTTGGGCGCAACTGAGCTGGCGGGGCCATACCTAATTTCTAGGCCCTTGTGTTCCAGCAAAGACCCAGACATCAGGGACCCAAAATAAATTTCACACTAGGAACAACTAAAATTGAACAAACCACTAACTACACATACTTGGGCTTAAAAATCAGTTCTACGGGAAATTTTCATCTGGCTGTGAATGAACTGAAAGAGAAAGCAAGAAGGGCTTTCTATGCCATTAAAAGGTCAATCCAAATAGAAATCCCAATTAGCATTTGGCTCAAAATTTTTAAATCAGTAATTGAACCAATTGCACTCTATGGCAGTGAGGTGTGGGGACCGCTAACACAACAAGAATTCGCAAAATGGGACAAACACCCAATTGAGATCCTACATGCAGAACTCTGTAAAAGTATGCTCCGGACTCAAAGGAAAACCGTAAACAATGCATGCAGGGCAGAACTAGGCCAATATCCATTAATAATTACTACCCAAAAAAGAGCCACCAAATTTTGAAAACACCTAAAAATGAGCAACCCCCACTGCTATCATTACGAAGCCCTGAAATGCCAAGAGAGGACCATAAAGAAGAATACCCTCAGTCAACTAGTCCTGGGACTCAGTGAAGTTACTACTAACACTACTAACAATAACCAGCCCCAGGACAGTGACATCGTAACACAGAGAATTCGACCCAACACAATCGTCACTAAGCAAAAGGAAAAATATCTGTCATATTGGGCAGAAACAACAAAAACCCAAAACAAACTCAATTGCTACTTGGCCCTAAACAGACAATACAACATGGCTGATTACCTGACCATGGTAAAGGATAGCAAACTGAGAAAAACTTTGACAATGTACAGACTTAGTGAACATAGCCTGGCCATCGAAAAAGGCAGACACAGACAGACCCGGCTGCCAAGAGAGGACAGGATATGCTCTCACTGCAGTCAGGGAGTGGTGGAGACAGAGATGCACTTCCTCACAGCTTGTAGAAAATATCAGGGCATAAGGGAGAATTTCTACCCAAAATTCACAAAAATATGCCCTGAATTCAGAAATTTGAATGACGACCAAAAACTCCCATACCTACTAGGGGAAGAGAGAAATTGTGTAACCTCAGCGGCACACTATGTTACAGCTTGCCATAAACAGAGGGGCAACCATTAAATCTAAGAAAAGAGTATATACAAATTATATAAATGTATATTTATACACTCAGGGATATATCTGTTTATACACTGTATGGATAGACCTGCGTTTATGTGTTCAACCATAAATGTTTTTCGATGCTTTGGCAACATAAGATGTACCTTGTCATCATGCCAATAAAGCGATTTGAATTGAATTGAATTGAATAGTTTAATTCCTATAGTATGTTGTAAGACCCCTTTTATAGAGGGGGTCTCCCCATCAGGGAACCCACAGCCCTCAGTGTAACTCTCTGATATACCCCACACGCCTCACTGTAACACTCTGACATACCCCAAACTCCTCACTGTAACACTCTGATATATCCCACACTCCTTCACTGTAACACTCTGATATACCCCACACCCCTCACTGTAACACTCTGATATACCCCACACCCCTCACTGTAACACTCTGATATACCCCACACCCCTCACTGTAACACTCTGATATACCCCACACCCGCTCACTGTAACACTCTAATATACCCCACACCCCTCACTGTAACACTCTGAAATACCCCACACCCCTCACTGTAACACTCTGATATACCCCACACCCCTCACTGTAACACTCTGATATACCCCACACCCCCTCACTGTAACACTCTGATATACCCCACACCCCTCACTGTAACAATGATATACCCCACACCCCTCACTGTATCACTCTGATATACTCCTCACCCCTCACTGTAACAATGATATACCCTACATCCTTCACTGTAACACTCTGATATACCCCACACCCCTCACTGTAACACTCTGACATACCCCACACCCCTCTCTAACACTCTGATATACCCCACACCCATCACTGGAGCTTTACTCTGTATCTAACCCGTGCTGTAACTGCCCTGGGAGTTTTTGATGGGACAGTGTAGAGGGAGCTTTACTCTGTATCTAACCCGTGCTGTACCTGCCCTGGGAGTGTTTGATGGGGACAGTGCAGGAGGGAGCTTTACTCTGTATCTAACCCGTGCTGCACTGCCCTGGGAGTGTTTGATGGGGACAGTGTAGAGGGAGCTTTACTCTGTATCTAACCCGTGCTGTACCTGCCCTGGGAGTGTTTGATGGGGACAGTGTAGAGGGAGCTTTACTCTGTATCTAACCCGTGCTGTACCTGCCCTGGGAGTGTTTGATGGGAACAGTGTAGGAGGGAGCTTTACTCTGTATCTAACCCGTGCTGCACTGCCCTGGGAGTGTTTGATGGGACAGTGTAGAGGGAGCTTTACTCTGTATCTAACCCGTGCTGTACCTGCCCTGGGAGTGTTTGATGGGGACAGTGCAGAGGGAGCTTTACTCTGTATCTAACCCGTGCTGTACCTGCCCTGGGAGTGTTTGATGGGGACAGTGTAGAGGGAGCTTTACTCTGTATCTAACCCGTGCTGTACCTGCCCTGGGAGTATTTGATGGGGACAGTGTAGAGGGAGCTTTACTCTGTATCTAACCCGTGCTGTACCTGCCCTGGGAGTGTTTGATGGGACAGTGTAGAGGGAGCTTTACTCTGTATCTAACCCGTGCTGTACCTGCCCTGGGAGTGTTTGATGGGGACAGTGCAGAGGGAGCTTTACTCTGTATCTAACCCGTGCTGTACCTGCCCTGGGAGTGTTTGATGGGACAGTGTAGAGGGAGTTTTACTCAGTATCTAACCCGTGCTGTACCTGCCCTGGGAGTGTTTGATGGGGACAGTGTAGAGGGAGCTTTACTCTGTATCTAACCCGTGCTGTACCTGCTCTGGGAGTGTTTGATGAGGCAGTGTAGAGGGAGCTTTACTCTGTATCTAACCCGTGCTGTACCTGCCCTGGGAGTGTTTGATGGGGACAGTGTAGAGGGAGCTTTACTCTGTATCTAACCCGTGCTGTACCTGCCCTGGGAGTGTTTGATGGGGACAGCGTAGAGGGAGCTTTACTCTGTATCTAACCCGTGCTGTACCTGCTCTGGGAGTGTTTGATGGGGACAGTGCAGAGGGAGCTTTACTCTGTATCTAACCCGTGCTGTACCTGCCCTGGGAGTGTTTGATGGGGACAGTGTAGAGGGAGCTTTACTCTGTATCTAACCCGTGCTGTACCTGCCCTGGGAGTGTTTGATGGGGACAGTGCAGAGGGAGCTTTACTCTGTATCTAACCCGTGCTGTACCTGCCCTGGGAGTGTTTGATGAGGCAGTGTAGAGGGAGCTTTACTCTGTATCTAACCCGTGCTGTACCTGCCCTGGGAGTGTTTGATGGGGACAGTGTAGAGGGAGCTTTACTCTGTATCTAACCCGTGCTGTACCTGCCCTGGGAGTGTTTGATGGGACAGTGTAGAGGGAGCTTTACTCTGTATCTAACCCGTGCTGTACCTGCCCTGGGAGTGTTTGATGGGGACAGTGTAGAGGGAGCTTTACTCTGTATCTAACCCGTGCTGTACCTGCCCTGGGAGTGTTTGATGGGACAGTGTAGAGGGAGCTTTACTCTGTATCTAACCCGTGCTGTACCTGCCCCGGGAGTGTTTGATGGGACAGTGTAGAGGGAGCTTTACTCTGTATCTAACCCGTGCTGTACCTGCTCTGGGAGTGTTTGATGAGGCAGTGTAGAGGGAGCTTTACTCTGTATCTAACCCGTGCTGTACCTGCCCTGGGAGTGTTTGATGGGACAGCGTAGAGGGAGCTTTACTCTGTATCTAACCCGTGCTGTACCTGCCCTGGGAATGTTTGATGGGGACAGTGTAGAGGGAGCTTTACTCTGTATCTAACCCGTGCTGTACCTGCCCTGGGAGTGTTTGATGGGGACAGTGCAGAGGGAGCTTTACTCTGTATCTAACCCGTGCTGTACCTGCCCTGGGAGTGTTTGATGGGGACAGTGCAGAGGGAGCTTTACTCTGTATCTAACGCTGGGAATGTTTGAGGGACTAGTGACTGCAGAGGTGAGTTAAGAGATGGATTGGTTGGTAGTCTTGGCAAATAATGCGCAGCCAGTGAAACGAGAGCCAAGTTAAATAATAAAATTTAAAAAAAAAGGTGCTGACTGCTGAATGAGGAGGAGGAAGGATCTTGTGTGGGCATTGCATGGAGAATGCATGTGTGCTGGGAGCGAACAGCCCTCCCTCCAGCCTGCAGGTATTGGCAAGTGGTGAGTTAAAGCGAGACAGGGATGCACCACATTAATGTGGTGAAATAAATGGAACCTCCTAGCAGCTTGCAAGAGATGAAATAACAGAGGGCTGCTGAATAGGGCTGAGGGATTGAAGGAGAGTGTGAGAGGGTGGTGGGGGGGGTTCACCCATGTCTCTCTCCCCCTCTCTCTCCCCTCCTCCTCTCTGTTTCCCCTGCTTATGGACTATGCAGCAGGAAGACCTATTTCTGTACTGTTGCGTGCTGGGCACTGCTCTACCCCCCGTTCCCTTTAAGCTGCATTTCGGCGTCCTTCGCCCAGGAGCAACTGCAATGGCTGGGAGGAAAAATCAAAAAATGATCAGAGACATCATTCTGTGCTAGCAGGAGAGGCGATGCACCGCTGTCTGAACTGAAGAGGAGGTGGGGGTAAGGGAGAGAGAGAGAGGTGTCTTTGCAACATCTGACCAGACAGCTCGGCCCTGGTAAGTCCTATCATCCTGTTTTATTGTTAACCCCCCCCCACCACCCAAAATAATAATAATACTCCATGCAATTGTGTGCCTTTGTCCCAAAGATGCACCGTGCAGAGAATTGCCTGGTTGCAGATTGCAACGACAGGGGCTGAGATTTGGCTGAGATGCATTGCACAGAACGAGTTGAATTTTATTTGGGGGTAGACCCAAGGTTGACGATATGAAGGTTACAGAGAAGGCTGTCCGACTGGGCTGTGTGAATGACTGCATTCTGCAAAGCTGCGATCGCCAGACAGAATGTGCATGAATTTCCCGGAGGTATATATTTGTGTGTCATTGTTTTTGAAGCAAAAAAAAAAATTGCATGGGCTTTTTAATTTTTTAAATAAAAAAAATTGCGATGGCAAAGATGCAACTGAATTGTGTACTGATTTGCAGGTATGTCACTGAATTACTGCAGTAACCTTTGCAAAGGATTTTAATTCTATTTATTAATTTATTTCTGGGTGAATACTTTGCAATCAGGGTTTTTTTTTTGGCTAACTGCATGAGAGAGGGAGGGTTCGAACCTGTCACTCACACAGGAATGAAAGGGAACAGCAAGATAGAGAGAGAGAGAGAGAGTTGGGGGGTGATGAGGGCAAGCGAACTTGATGAGACCCGCCCTCTTGCTGCCTCCTGGTTGGCTGCTAGGGGGGTGTGATTGGCAGGCCAGCAGGGGAGCTGATTGGCTGGCTGCGCTGTCCCATCAATGCAGCAAGGTTGGTCAGCCTTGGGATTGGCACAGTTGCAAGGTGTTTGACTCCTGGGGTTCGGGTGCAATGTATTGCCGCGGGCAATTGACCTATTTTCCGAATCGACCGCGAGGTGGACCAGAATGGTACCAGGGGATGAGGGACTTCAGTGATGTGGAAAGACTGGAGAAGCTGGGGTTGTTCTCCTTAGAGCAGAGAAGGTTAAGGGGAGATTGACCAGAATAGTACCAGGGATGAGGGACTTCAGTGATGTGGAGAGACTGGAGAAGCTGGGGTTGTTCTCCTTGGAGCAGAGAAGGTTAAGGGGAGATTGACCAGAATGGTACCAGGGATGAGGGACTTCAGTGATGTGGAGAGACTGGAGAAGCTGGGATTGTTCTCCTTAGAGCAGAGAAGGTTAAGGGGAGATTGACCAGAATGGTACCAGGGATGAGGGACTTCAGTGATGTGGAGAGACTGGAGAAGCTGGGATTGTTCTCCTTAGAGCAGAGAAGGTTAAGGGGAGATTGACCAGAATAGTACCAGGGATGAGGGACTTCAGTGATGTGGAGAGACTGGAGAAGCTGGGATTGTTCTCCTTAGAGCAGAGAAGGTTAAGGGGAGATTGACCAGAATGGTACCAGGGATGAGGGACTTCAGTGATGTGGAGAGACTGGAGAAGCTGGGGTTGTTCTCCTTAGAGCAGAGAAGGTTAAGGGGAGATTGACCAGAATGGTACCAGGGATGAGGGACTTCAGTGATGTGGAGAGACTGGAGAAGCTGGGGTTGTTCTCCTTGGAGCAGAGAAGGTTAAGGGGAGATTGACCGGAATGGTACCAGGGGATGAGGGACTTCAGTGATGTGGAGAGACTGGAGAAGCTGGGGTTGTTCTCCTTGGAGCAGAAAAGGTTAAGGGGAGATTTGATAGAGGTGTTCAAAATCATGAGGGGTTTTGCTAGAGTAAATAAGGAGAAACTGTTCCCAGTGTCAGGAGGGTCGGTAACCAGAGGACACAGATTGAAGATAATCGGTAAAAGACCCAGAGGGGAGATGAGGAGAATGTTTTTTACGCAGCGAGTTGTTGTGATCTGGAACGCGCTGCCTGAAAGGGCGGTGGGAGCAGATTCAATAGTAACATCCAAAAGGGGGAATTGGAGAAATACTTGAAGGGGAAAAATGTGCCGGGCTGTGGGGAAAGAGCAGGGGGGAGTGGGGCTGATTGGAGAGCTCGTTCACAGAGCCGGCACAGGCGCGATGGGCCGAATGGCCTCCTTGTGTGGTGAATCGTTCTATGACTATTTCTTTGCCATGAGTCGGCTTTCAGATCTGACGCTGAGGCGCAACCTGTGAAAAAAAGCTGAACCTGCTTGCCTTAAATCTGTCACGCCGACATTGTTAGGCTGCTGTGTTAGCCTTGAAAGGGTTAATGTGCCTGCTCAGGTGGCGGAGGGAGGGGGGTGCCAGGAAAACAACAACAACTTGTATTTATCCAGTGCCTTTGATGTAGTAAAACATCCCAAGGTGCTTCACAGGAGCGTAAATCAGACAAAATCTGACCCCGAGCCACATAAGGAGATATTAGGGACCGGTGACCAAAAGCTGGGTCACAGAGGTCGGTTTTAAGGAGCATCTTAAAGGAGGAGAGAGAGAGGCGGAGAGGTTTAGGGAGTGAATTCCAGAGCTCGGGGGCCCTGGTGCGGTCGCCAAAGGCGGAGCGATGGAAATCGGGGGGATGCGCGAGAGGCCGGAATTGGAGGAGTGCAGAGGTCTGGGAGGGTTGTAGGGGGCTGGAGGAGGTTACAGAGATGGAGGGGTGTGGGGTTGGAGGAGGTTACAGAGATAGGGAGGGTTGTAGGGGCTGGAGGAGGTTACAGAGATAGGGAGGGTTGTAGGGGTTGGAGGAGGTTACAGAGATAGGGAGGGTTGTAGGGGCTGGAGGAGGTTACAGAGATAGGGAGGGTTGTAGGGGTTGGAGGAGGTTACAGAGATAGGGAGGGTTGTAGGGGCTGGAGGAGGTTACAGAGATAGGGAGGGGTGTAGGGGCTGGAGGAGGTTACAGAGATAGGGAGGGTTGTAGGGGCTGGAGGATGTTACAGAGATAGGGAGGGTTGTAGGGGTTGGAGGAGGTTACAGAGATAGGGAGGGTTGTAGGGGCTGGAGGAGGTTACAGAGATAGGGAGGGGTGTAGGGGCTGGAGGAGGTTACAGAGATAGGGAGGGTTGTAGGGGCTGGGGGAGGTCACAGAGATAGGGAGGGTTGTAGGGGCTGGAGGAGGTTACAGAGATAGGGAGGGTTGTAGGGGCTGGAGGAGGTTACAGAGATAGGGAGGGTTGTGGGGGCTGGAGGAGGTCACAGAGATAGGGAGGGGGCGAGGGCATGGAGGGATTGGAAGACAAGGATGAGAATTTTGAAATCGAGGCGTTGCCAGTGTAGGTCAGCGAGCAGAGGGTGTCGGGGGGCGCGGGGGGGGGGGTGGTGGGTGGGGGACAGACGGGGCTTGAACGCGTCGAAGACACCGGTATGGTCGTGGTGGACGGGCGATACTGTTTGGCGAGTTCTGGGCTTATTGGGGTTCATAGAGTCATAGAGTTATACAGCACAGAAAGAGGCCCTTCGGCCCGTCGTGTCCGCGCCGGCCATCAAGCCCTGTCTATTCTAATCCCATTTTCCAGCACTTGGTCCGTAGCCTTGTATGTTATGGCGTTTCAAGTGCTCATCTAACTGCTTCTTGAATGTTGTGAGGGTTCCTGCCTCTACCACCCTTTCAGGCAGTGAGTTCCAGATTCCAACTACCCTCTGGGTGAAAAAGTTTTTCCTCAAATCCCCTCTAAACCTCCTGCCCCTTACCTTGAAACTATGCCCCCTGGTTATTGACCCCTCTACTAAAGGGGAAAAGTTCCTTTCTATCTACCCTATCTATGCCTCTCATAATTTTGTACACCTCAATCAGGTCCCCGCTCAGCCTTCTCTGCTCTAAGGAAAACAACCCCAGCCTCTCCAGTCACTCTTCATAGCTGAAGCGCTCCAGCCCAGGTAACATCCTGGGGAATCTCCTCTGCACCCTCTCCAATGCAATCACATCCTTCCTATAGTGTGGCGACCAGAACTGCACACAGTATTCCAGCTGTGGCCTAACTAGCGTTTTGTACAGCTCCATCATAACCTCCCTGCTCTTATATTCTATGCCTCGGCTAATGAAGGCAAGTATCCCATATGCCTTCTTAACCACCTTATCTACCTGTCCTGCTGCCTTCAGAGATCTATGTACATGCACACCAAGGTCCCTCTGATCCTCTCTCCTTCCTAGGGTCCTACCATTCATTGTGTATTCCCTTGCCTTGTTAGTCCTCCCAAAATGCATCACCTCACACCTTTCAGGGTTAAATTCCATTTGCCACTGTTCTGTCCATCTAATCAACCCGTCTATATCGTCCTGTAGCCTGCGGCTTCCCTCCTCGCTATTGAGGCCGGGTAGCAGAGTGCCACCCGCGGCAGACTGCAGAACGCAACTCGTTGTGAAGGCGGCGGTGTTCGGATGGCCTGGCGGGCGATGGCCCTGGCCCGCCGGGGGGTTAAGGAGATTCGGACAGCGGGTAGCCCGCGGAGCGCACAAAGAGAGAGAGAGAAGGGTCCGGCTTACGTCTCACTGTTCAAGGGGCAGCACGTGCGCAGTTCAGCGCCCGAGGCAGGGCGCCGAACGCTCAGCACGGTAGAACAGACGAGTCAATGTCACAAGACGGGACCTTCTTTGAGTGATAACGCAAAGGGGGAGGAAGTACAGAGCTCTGGTCAGACCACATCTGGAGAAATGGTGTTCAGTTCTGGGCCCCGCACCTCAAGAAGGATCTCATGAAACATAGAAGATAGGAGCAGGAGTAGGCCATTCTGCCCCTCGAGCCCACTCCGCCATTTAATGAGATCATGGCTGATCATCCAAATTCAGTGCCCTGTCCCTGCCTTCTCCCCATATCCCTTGGTCCCTTTAGCCTTAAAAAATATATCTAACTCCTTCTTGAATATATTTAACGAATTGGCCTCAACTGCTTTGTGTGGTAGAGAATTCCACAGGTTCACCACTCTCTGGGTGAAGAAATTCCTCCTCATCTCTGTCCTAAATGGTTTACCCCTTATCTTTAGACTGTGACCCCTGGTTCTGGACTCCCCGACCATCGGGAACATCCTTCCTGCATCTAGTCTGTCCAGTCCTGTTAGAATTTTATAAGTTTCAATGAGATCCCCTCTCATTCTTCTAAACTCCAGCGAGTATAAGCCCAATCGACCCAATCTGGATAGGTTTTATTGGGTAATGGTATAGAGAGTAAAGCTCCCTCGACACTGCCCCATCATACACTCCTAGGGCAGGTACAGCACGCATTAGATACAGAGCAAAGCTGCCTCTACACTGTCCCATTCAAACACTTCCTGTGCAGGTACAGCGCGTGTCAGATACAGAGTAAAGCTCCCGCTACACTGTCCCATTCAAACAGTCCCAGGGCAGGTACAGCACGGGTTAGATACAGAGTAAAGCTCTCTCTACGCTGTCCCATTAAACACTCATAGGGCACGTGCAGCACGGGTTAGATACAGAGTAAAGCTCCCTCTACACTGACCCCATCAAACACTCAGGGTAGGTACAGCATGGGTAGATACAGAGTAAAGCTCCCTCTACGATGTCCCATGATACACTTCCAGGGCAGGTACAGCATGGGTTAGATACAGAGTAAAGCTCCCTCTACACTGTCCCATCAAACACTCCCAGGGCAGGTACAGCACGGGTTAGATACAGAGTAAAGCACCCTCTACACTGACGCCATCAAACACTCTCAGGGCAGGGACAGCACGGGTTAGATACAGAGTAAAGCTCCCTCTACACTGTCCCATCAAACACTCCCAGGGCAGGTACAGCATGGGTTAGATACAGAGTAAATCTCCCTCTGCGCTGTCCCATGAAAAACTCCCAGGTCTGGAACAGCACGGGTTAGATACAGAGTAAAGCACCCTCTACACTGTCCCATCAAACACTCCCAGGGCAAGCACAGCACGGATTAGATACAGAGTAAAGCTCCCTCTACACTGTCCCATCAAACACTCCCAGGGCAGGTACAGCACGGGTTAGATACAGAGTAAAGCTCCCTCTACACTGTCCCATCAAACACTCCCAGGGCAGGTACAGCACGGGTTAGATACAGAGTAAAGCTCCCTCTACACTGACCCCATCAAACACTCTCAGGATAGGTACAGCACAGGATTAGATACAGAGCAAATTCCCTCTACGCTGTCCCATCAAACACTCCCAGGGCAGGTACAGCATGGGTTAGATACAGAGTAAACCCCCTCGGCGCTGTCCCATGAAAAACTCCCAGGTCTGGAACAGCACGGGTTAGATACAGAGTAAAGCTCCCTCTACACTGTCCCATCAAGCAAGCCCAGGACAAGTACAGCACGGGTTAGATACAGAGTAAAGCTCCCTCTACACTCTCCCATCAAGCACTCCCAGGGCAGGTACAGCACGGGTTAGATACAGAGTAAAGCTCCCTCTACACTGTCCCCATCAAACTCTCCCAGGGCAGGTACAGCACGCTTTAGATACAGAGTAAAGCACCCTCTACATTGTCCCATTAAACACTCGTAGGGCACGTACAGCACGGGTTAGATACAGAGTAAAGCTCCCTCTACACTGTCCCATTCAAGCACTCCCAGGGCAGGTACAGCATGGGTTAGATACAGAGTAAAGCTCCCTCTACACTCTCCCATCAAACACTCCCAGGGCAGGTACAGCACGGGTTAGATACAGAGTAAAGCTGCCTCTACCCTGTCCCATCAAACACTCCCAGGACAGGTACAGCACGGGTTAGATACAGAGTAAAGCTCCCTCTACACTGTCCCATCAAACACTCCCAGGGCAGGTACAGCACGCTTTAGATACAGAGTAAAGATCCCTCGACACTCACATTCAAACAGCCGCTGGGCAGGGACAGCACGGGTTAGATACAGAGTAAAGCTCCCTCTACACTGTCCCATCAAACAATCCCAAGGCAGGTGCAGCACGGGTTAGATACAGAGTAAAGCTCCCTCGACACTGTCACATTCAAACACTCCCAGGGCAGGTACAGCACGCATTAGATACACAGTAAAGCTCCCTCTACACTGTCCCATCAAACACTCCCAGGGCAGGTACAGCACGCATTAGATGCACAGTAAAGCTCCCTCTACACTGTCCCATCAAACACTCCCAGGGCAGGTACAGCACTGGTTAAATACAGCGTAAAGCTCCCCCTACACTGACCCATTCAAGCACACCCAGGGCAGGTAGAGCGCGGGTTAGATACAGAGCAAATCTCCCTCTACACTGTCCCATCATACACTCCCAGGGCAGGTACAGCACACTTTAGATACAGAGTAAAGCTCCCTCTACACTGTCACATTCAAACAGTCGCTGGGTAGGTACAGCGCGGGTTAGATACAGAGTAAAGCTCCCTCAACACTGTCCCATCATACACTCCTAGGGCAGGTACAGCACGCATTAGATACAGAGTAAAGCTCCCTCTACACTGTCCCATCAAACACTCCCAGGGCAGGTACAGCACAGGGTTAGAAACCGAGTAAAGCTCCCTCTACACTGTCCAATCAAACACTCCCAGGGCAGGGACAGCATGGGTTAGAGACAGAGTAAAGCTCCCTCCACACTGTCCCATCAAACACTCCCAGGGCAGGGACAGCACGGGTCAGATACAGAGTAAAGCTCCCTCTACACTGTCCCATGAAACACTCTCACGGCATGTACAGCACGGGTTCGATACAGAGTAAAGCTCGCTCTGCGCTGTCCCATCAAATACTCCCAGAGCAGATTCAGCAAGGGTTAGATAGAGTAAAGCTACCTCTGCACTGTCCCATCAAACACTCCCAGGGCAGATACAGCACGGGTTAGATACAGAGTAAATATCACTTTACACTATCCCCATCAAACACTCCCAGGGCAGGTACAGCACGTGTTAGATTCAGATTAAAGCTCCCTCTACACTGTCCCCATCAAACACTCCCAGGGCAGGTACAGCATGGGTTAGATAGAGAATAAACCTCCCTCTACACTGCCCCATCAAACACCCCCAGGGCACGTACAGCACGCTTTAGATACAGAGTAAGGCTCCCTCTACACTGTCCCATCAAACACTCCCAGGGCAGGTACAGCACGGGTTAGATACAGAGTAAAGCTCCCTCTTCACTGTCCCAACAAACACTTCCACTGCAGGTACAGCACTGGTTAGGTACAGTGTAAACCTCCCTTTACACTGTCCCATCAAACAATTCCAGGGCAGGTAGAGCGCGGGTTAGATACAGAGCAAATCTCCCTCTACACTGTCCCCATCAAACACTCCCAGGGCAGGTACAGCACGGGTTAGATACAGAGTAAAGCTCCCTCTACACTGTCCCATCAAACACTCCCAGGGCAGGTACAGCACGGGTTAGATACAGAGTAAAGCTCCCTCTACACTGTCCCATCAAACACTCCCAGGGCAGGTACAGCATGGGTTAGATACAGAGTAAAGCTCCCTCTACACTGTCCCATCAAACACTCCCAGGGCAGGTACAGCACGGGTTAGATACAGAGTAAAGCTCCCTCTACACTGTCCCATCAAACACTCCCAGGGCAGTTGAAGCACGGGTTAGATACAGAGTAAATCTCCCTCTACACTGTCCCATCAAACACTCCCAGGGCAGTTGAAGCACGGGTTAGATACAGAGTAAAGCTCCCTCTACACTGTCCCATCAAACACTCCCAGGGCAGGTACAGCACGCTTTAGATACAGAATTAAGACCCCTCTACACTGTCACATTCAAACAGTCGCTGGGCAGGTACAGCACGGGTTAGATACAGAGTAAAACTTCCTCTACACTGTCCAATCAAACACTCCCAGGGCAGGTACAGGACGGGTTAGACACAGAGTAAAGCTCCCTCTACACTGTCCCCATCAAACACTTCCAGTGCAGGTACAGCACTGGTTAGATACAGAGTAAAGCTCCCTCTACAGTGCCCCATCAAACACTCTCACGGCATGTACAGCACGGGTTCGATACAGAGTAAAGCTCGCTCTGCGCTGTCCCATCAAACACTCCCAGGGCAGATACAGCACGGGTTAGATACAGAGTAAATCTCACTTTACACTATCCCCATCAAACACTCCCAGGGCAGGTACAGCACGCATTAGATGCACAGTAAAGCTCCCTCTACACTGTCCCATCATACACTCCTAGGGCAGGTACAGCACGGGTTAGATACAGTGCAAAGCTCCCTCTACACTGTCCCATCAAACACTTCCAGTGCAGGTACTGCACTGGTTAGGTACACAGTAAAGCTCCTTTTACACTGTCCCATCAAACACTCCCAGGGCAGGTACAGCACGGGTTAGATACAGAGTAAAGCTCCCTCTACACTGTCCCCATCACCACTCCCAGGGCAGGTACAGCATGGGTTAGATACAGAGTAAAGCTCCCTCTACACTGTCCCATCAAACACTCCCAGGGCAGGTACAGCACGGGTTAGATACAGAGTAAAGCTCCCTCTACATTGTCCCATCAAACACTCCCAGGGCAGGTACAGCATGGATTAGATACAGAGCAAATCTCCCTCTACACTGTCCCCATCAAACACTTCCAGTGCAGGTACTGCACTGGTTAGATACACAGTAAAGCTCCTTTTACACTGTCCCATCAAACACTCGCAGGGCAGGTACAGCACGGGTTAGATACAGAGTAAAGCTCCCTCTACACTGTCCCATCAAACACTCCCAGGGCAGGTACAGCACGAGTTAGATACAGAGTAAAGCTCCCTCCACACTGTCCCATCAAACACTCCCAGGGCAGGTACAGCACGGGTTAGATACAGAGTAAAGCTCCCTCTACACTGTCCCATCAAACACTCCTAGGGCAGGTACAGCACGAGTTAGATACACAGTAAAGCTCCCTCTACACTGTCCCATCAAGCACTCCCAGGGCAGGTACAGCACGAGTTAGATACAGAGTAAAGCTCCCTCTACACTGTCCCATCAAACACTCCCAGGGCAGGTACAGCATTGGTTAGATACAGAGTAAAGCTCCCTCTACAGTATCCCATCAAACACTCCCAGCGCAGGTACAGCACTGGATAAAAATAGCGTAAAGTTCCCTCTGCACTGTCATATCAAACACTCCCAGGGCAGGGATAGGACGGGTTAGATACAGAGTAAAGCTACCTCTACACTGTCTCATCAAACACTCCCAGGGCAGGTACATTACGCTGTTAGATACAGAATAAAGCTCCCTCGACACTGTCCTCGACAAACACTCCCAGGGCAGGTACAGCACGGGTTAGATACAGTTTAAAGCTCCCTCTGCACTGTCCCATTCAAACACTCCCAGGGCAGGTACAGCACGGGTTAAATACAGAGAATAGCTCCCGCTACACTGTCCCATTCAAGCACACCCAGAGCAGGTACAGCGCTGGTTTGATACAGAGTAAAGCTCCCTCTACGCTGTCCCATCAAACACTACCAGGACAGGTACAGCACAGAGCGATATAGAGTAAAGCTCCCTCTACATTGAACATAAAAACTCTCCCAGGGCAGGTGCAGCACAGGTTAGATACAGAGTAAAGCTCCCTCTACACTGTCCCATCAAACACTCCCAGGGCAGGTACAGCACGGGGTTAGATAGAGTAAAGCTCCCTCTACACTGTCCCCATCAAACACTCCCAGGGCAGGTACAGCACGGGGTTAGATACAGAGTAAAGCTCCCTCTATCTGTCCCATCAAACAATCCCAGGGCAGGGACAGCACGAGTTAGATACAGAGTAAAGCGTCCTCTACACTGTCCCATCAAACACTCCCAGGGCAGTTACAGCACGGGTTAGATACAGACTAAAGCTCCCTCTACACTGTCCCATCAAAGACTCCCAGGACAGGTACAGCATGGGGTCAGATACAGAGTAAAGCTCTCTCTACACTGTCCCATCAAACACTCCCAGGGCAGTTACAACACAGGGTTAGATACTGACTAAATCTCTCTCTGCACTTTCTCATCAAACACTTCCAGGGCAGGTACAGCACGGGTTAAATACAGCGTAAAGCTGCCTCTACACTGTCATATTGAACAGTCCCAGGGCAGGTCTCGGACGGATTAGATACAGAGTAAAGCTCCCTCTACACTGTCCCATCAAACACACCCAGGGCAGGTACAGCACGGGTTAGATACAGAGTTAATCTCCCTCCACAGTGACCCATTCAAGCACACCCAGGGCAGGTAGAGCGCGGGTTAGATACAGAGCAAATCTCCCTCTACACTGTCCCCATCAAACACTTCCAGTGCAGGTACTGCACTGGTTAGATACACAGTAAAGCTCCCTCTACACTGTCCCATCAAACACTCTCAGGGCTGGTACAGCTCGGGTTAGATACAGAGTAAAGCTCCCTCTACACTGTCCCATCAAACACTCGCAGGGCAGGTACAGCACGGGTTAGATACAGAGTAAAGCTCCCTCTACACTGTCCCATCAAACTCTCCCAGGGCAAGTACAGCGCAGGTTAGATACAGAGTAAAGCTCCCTCTACACTGTCCCATCAAACACTCCCAGGGCAGGTACAACACGGGTTAGATACAGAGTAAAGCTCCCTCTACACTGTCCCAGCAAACACTCCCAGGGCAGGTACAGCACAGGTTAGATACAGAGTAAAGCTCCCTCTACACTGCCCCATCAAACATTCCCAGGGCAGGTACAGCATGGGTTAGATACAGAGTAAAGCTCACTTTACACTGTCCCATCAAAAACTCCCAAGGCAGGTACAGCATGGGTTAGATACAGAGTAAAGCTCCCTCTATACTGTCCCATCAAACACTCCCAGGGCAGGGAGAGCACGCTATAGATACAGAGTAAAGCTCCCTCTACACTCTCCCATGAAACACTCCCAAGGCAGGTACAGCATGGGTTAGGTACAGAGTAAAGCTCCCTCTATACTGTCCCATCAAACACTCCCAGGGCAGGTACAGCACGGGTTAGATACAGAGTAAAGCTCCCTCTACACTGTCCCATCAAACACTCCCAGGGCAGTTACAGCACGGGTTAGATACAGAGTAAAGCTCCCTCTACACTGTCCCATCAAACACTCCCAGGGCAGGTACAGCACGGGTTAGATACAGAGTAAAGCTCCCTCTACACTGTCACATTCAAACAGTCGCTGGGTAGGTACAGCGCGGGTTAGATACAGAGTAAAGCTCCCTCTACACTGTCCCATCATACACTCCTAGGGCAGGTACAGCACGCATTAGATACACAGTAACGCTCCCTCTACACTGTCCATGTCAAACACTCCCAGGGCATGTACAGCACGGGTTCGAAACAGAGTAAAGCTCCCTCTGCGCTGTCCCATCAAATACTCCCAGAGCAGATTCAGCAAGGGTTAGAGACAGAGTAAAGCTACCTCTGCACTGTCCCATCAAACACTCCCAGGGCAGGTACAGCACGGGTTAGATAGAGAATAAAGCTCCCTCTACATTGTCGCATCAAACACGCCCAGGGCAGGCACAGCATGGTTTAGATACAGAGTAAAGCTCCCTCTACACTGTCCCATCAAACACTCCCAAGGCAGGTACAGCACGGGGTTAGATACAGAGTAAAGCTCCCTCTACATTGTCCCATCATGCACTCCTAGGGCAGGTACAGCACACGTTAGATACAGAGTAAAGCCCCCTCTACACTGTCCCATCAAACACTCCCAGGGCAGGTACAGCACGGGTGAGATACAGAGTAAATCTCCCTCTACACTGTCCCCATCAAACACTCCCAGGGCAGGTACAGCACGGGTTAGATACAGAGTAAAGCTCCCTCTACACTGTCACATTCAAACAGTCGCTGGGTAGGTACAGCGCGGGTTAGATACAGAGTAAAGCTCCCTCTACACTGTCCCATCAAACACTCCCAGGGCGGGTACAGCACGGGTTAGATACAGTGCAAAGCTCCCTCTACACTGTCCCATCAAACACTCCCAGGGCAGGTACAGCACGGGTTAGATACAGAGTAAAGCTCCCTCTACACTGTCCCATCAAACACTCCCAGGGCAGGTACAGCACGGGTTAGATGCAGAGTAAAGCTCCCTCTACACTGTCCCATTCAAACAGTCGCTGGGCAGGTACAGCGCGGGTTAGATACAGAGGAAAGCTCCCTCTATCAGTCCCATCAGACAATCCCAGGGCAGGTACAGCACGGGTTAGGTACAGAGTAAAGCTCACTCTACACTATCCCATCAAACACTCCCAGGGCAGGTACAGCACTGGATAAAAATAGCGTAAAGTTCCCTCTACACTGTCATATCAAACACTCCCAGGGCAGGGATAGGACGGGTTAGATAGAGAGTAAAGCTCCCTCTACACTGTCCCATCAAACACTCCCAGGGCAGGTACATTACGCTGTTAGATACAGAATAAAGCTCCCTCGACACTGTCCTCGACAAACACGCCCAGGGCAGGTACAGCACAGGGTTAGATACAGAGTAAAGCTCCCTCTACACTGTCCAATCAAACACTCCCAGGGCAGGTACAGCATGGGTTAGACACAGAGTAAAGCTCCCTCCACACTGTCCCATCAAACACTCCCAGGGCAGGGACAGCACGGGTCAGATACAGAGTAAAGCTCCCTCGACACTGTCCCATGAAACACTCTCACGGCATGTACAGCACGGGTTCGATACAGAGTAAAGCTCGCTCTGCGCTGTCCCATCAAACACTCCCAGGGCAGATACAGCACGGGTTAGATACAGAGTAAAGCTCCCTCTGCACTGTCCCATCAAACACTCCCAGGGCAGGTACAGCACGGGTTAGACACAGAGTAAAGCTCACTTTACACTATCCCCATCAAACACTCCCAGGGCAGGTACAGCACAGGTTAGATACAGAGTAAAGCTCCCTCAATGCTGTCCCATCAAACACTTCCAGGGCAGGTATTGCACGGGTTGGATACGGAGTAAAGCTCCCTCTACACTGTCCCATCAAACACTCCCAGGGCAGGTACAGCACGGGTTAGATACAGAGCAAAGCTCCCTCTACACTGTCCCATCAAACACTCCCAGGGCAAGTACAGCATGGGGTTAGATACAGAGTAAAGCTCCCTCTACACTGTCCCTTTCAAATACTGCCAAGGCATGTACAGCATGGGTTAGATACAGAGTAAAGCTCCCTCTGCACTGTCCCCATCAAACACGCCCAGGGCAGGTACAGAACGGGTTAGATACAGAGTAAAGCTCCCTCTACACTGTCCCCATCAAACACTCCCAGGGCAGGTACAGCACGGGTTAGATACAGAGTAAAGCTCCCTCTGCACTGTCCCATCAAACACTCCCAGGGCAGGTACAGCACGGGTTAGAGACAGAGTAAAGCTCCCTCTACACTGTCCCATCAAACACTCCCAGGGCAGGTACAGCATGGGTTAGATACAGAATAAAGCTCCCTCTACACTATCCCCATCAAACACTCCCAGGGCAGGTACAGCACGTGTTAGATTCAGATTAAAGCTCCCTCTACACTGTCCCCATCAAACACTCCCAGGGCAGGTACAGCATGGGTTAGATAGAGAATAAAGCTCCCTCTACACTGTCGCATCAAACACGCCCAGGGCAGGTACAGCACGGGTTAGATACAGTGCAAAGCTCCCTCTACACTGTCCCATCAAACACTCCCAGGGCAGGTACAGCATGGGTTAGATACAGTGCAAAGCTCCCTCTACACTGTCCCATCAAACACTCCCAGGGCAGGTACAGCACGGGTTCGATACAGAGTAAAGCTCGCTCTGCGCTGTCCCATCAAACACTCCCAGGGCAGATACAGCACGGGTTAGATACAGAGTAAATCTCACTTTACACGATCCCCATCAAACACTCCCAGGGCAGGTACAGCACGCATTAGATGCACAGTAAAGCTCCCTCGACACTGTCCAATCAAACACTCCCAGGGCAGGTACAGGACGGGTTAGACACAGAGTAAAGCTCCCTCTACACTGTCCCATCAAACACTCCCAGGGCAGGTACAGCACGGGTTAGATACAGAGTAAAGCTCCCTCTACACTGTCCCATCAAACACTCCCAGGGCAGGTACAGCACTGGTTAAATACAGCGTAAAGCTCCCTCTACACTGACCCATTCAAGCACACCCAGGGCAGGCAGAGCGCGGGTTAGATACAGAGCAAATCTCCCTCTACACTGTCCCCATCAAACACTTCCAGTGCAGGTACAGCACTGGTTAGATACAGAGTAAAGCTCCCTCTACAGTGCCCCATCAAACACTCCCAGGGCAGGTACAGCACGTGTTAGATGCAGAGTAAAGCTCCCTCTACACTGTCCCCATCAAACACTCCCAGGGCAGGTACAGCACGGGTTAGATACAGAGTAAAGCTCCCTCCACACTGTCCCATCAAACACTCCCAGGGCAGGTACAGCACGCTTTAGATACAGAGTAAAGATCCCTCTGCACTGTCCCATCAAACACTCCCAGGGCAGGTACAGCACGGATTAGATACAGAGTAAAGCTCCCTCTACACTGTCACATTCAAACAGTCGCTGGGTAGGTACAGCGCGGGTTAGATACAGAGTAAAGCTCCATCTACACTGTCCCATCATACACTCCGAGGGCAGGTACAGCACGCATTAGATACAGAGTAAAGCTCCCTCTACACTGTCCCATCAAACACTCCCAGGGCAGGTACAGCACAGGGTTAGAAACCGAGTAAAGCTCCCTCTACACTGTCCAATCAAACACTCCCAGGGCAGGGACAGCATGGGTTAGATACAGAGTAAAGCTCCCTCTACACTGTCTCATCAAACACTCCCAGGGCAGTTGAAGCACGGGTTAGATACAGAGTAAATCTCCCTCTGCACTGTCCCATCAAACACTCCCAGGGCAGGTGCAGCACGGATTAGATACAGAGTAAAGCTCCCTCTACACTGTCACATTCAAACAGTCGCTGGGTAGGTAGAGCACGGGTTAGACACAGAGGAAAGCTTCCTCTACACTGTCCCATCAAACACTCCCAGGGCAGGTACAGCACGCATTAGATGCACAGTAAAGCTCCCTCTACACTGTCCAATCAAACACTCCCAGGGCAGGTACAGGACGGGTTAGACACAGAGTAAAGCTCCCTCTACACTGTCCCATCAAACACTCCCAGGGCAGGTACAGCACTGGTTAAATACAGCGTAAAGCTCCCTCTACACTGACCCATTCAAGCACACCCAGGGCAGGTAGAGCGCGGGTTAGATACAGTGCAAATCTCCCTCTACACTGTCCCCATCAAACACTTCCAGTGCAGGTGCAGCACTGGTTAGATACAGAGTAAAGCTCCCTCTACAGTGCCCCATCAAACACTCCCAGGGCAGGTACAGCACGTGTTAGATGCAGAGTAAAGCTCCCTTTACACTGCCCCATCAACACTCCCAGGGCAGGTACAGCACGCTTTAGATACAGAGTAAAGATCCCTCTACACTGTCCCATCAAACACTCCCAGGGCAGGTACAGCGCGGGTTAGATACAGAGTAAAGCTCCCTCTACACTGTCCCATCATAGACTCCTAGGGCAGGTACAGCACGCATTAGATACAGTGCAAAGCTCCCTCTACACTGTCCCATCAAACACTCCCAGGGCAGGTACAGCACGGGTTAGATACAGTGCAAAGCTCCCTCTACACTGTCCCATTCAAACACTCCCAGGGCAGGTACAGCACGGGTTAGATACAGAGTAAAGCTCCCTCTACACTGTCCCATCAAACACTCCCAGGGCAGGTACAGCACGGGTTAGATACAGAGTAAAGCTCCCTCTACACTGTCCCATTCAAACAGTCGCTGGGCAGGTACAGCGCGGGTTAGATACAGAGGAAAGCTCCCTCTATCAGTCCCATCAGACAATCCAGGGCAGGTACAGCACGGGGTTAGATACAGAGTAAAGCTCTCTCTACACTATCCCATCAAACACTCCCAGGGCAGGTACAGCACTGGATAAAAATAGCGTAAAGTTCCCTCTGCACTGTCATATCAAACACTCCCAGGGCAGGGATAGGACGGGTTAGATAGAGAGTAAAGCTCCCTCTGCACTGTCCCATCAAACACTCCCAGGGCAGGTACATTACGCTGTTAGATACAGAATAAAGCTCCCTCGACACTGTCCTCGACAAACACGCCCAGGGCAGGTACAGCACAGGGTTAGAAACCGAGTAAAGCTCCCTCCACACTGTCCCATCAAACACTCCCAGGGCAGGGACAGCACGGGTCAGATACAGGGTAAAGCTCCCTCGACACTGTCCCATGAAACACTCTCACGGCATGTACAGCTCGGGTTCGATACAGAGTAAAGCTCGCTCTGCGCTGTCCCATCAAACACTCCCAGGGCAGATACAGCACGGGTTAGATACAGAGTAAAGCTCACTTTACACTATCCCCATCAAACACTCCCAGGGCAGGTACAGCACAGGTTAGATACAGAGTAAAGCTCCCTCAATGCTGTCCCATCAAACACTTCCAGGGCAGGTATTGCACGGGTTGGATACGGAGTAAAGCTCCCTCTACACTGTCCCATCAGACACTCCCAGGGCAGGTACAGCACATGTTAGATACAGAGCAAAGCTCCCTCTACACTGTCCCATCAAACACTCCCAGGGCAAGTACAGCATGGGGTTAGATACAGAGTAAAGCTCCCTCTACACTGTCCCTTTCAAATACTGCCAAGGCATGTACAGCATGGGTTAGATAGAGAATAAAGCTCCCTCTACACTGTCGCATCAAACACGCCCAGGGCAGGTACAGCACGGGTTAGATACAGTGCAAAGCTCCCTCTACACTGTCCCATCAAACACTCCCAGGGCAGGTACAGCATGGGTTAGATACAGTGCAAAGCTCCCTCTACACTGTCCCATCAAACACTCCCAGGGCAGGTACAGCACGGGTTCGATACAGAGTAAAGCTCGCTCTGCGCTGTCCCATCAAACACTCCCAGGGCAGATACAGCACGGGTTAGATACAGAGTAAATCTCACTTTACACGATCCCCATCAAACACTCCCAGGGCAGGTACAGCACGCATTAGATGCACAGTAAAGCTCCCTCGACACTGTCCAATCAAACACTCCCAGGGCAGGTACAGGACGGGTTAGACACAGAGTAAAGCTCCCTCTACACTGTCCCATCAAACACTCCCAGGGCGGGTACAGCACGGGTTAGATACAGTGCAAAGCTCCCTCTACACTGTCCCATCAAACACTCCCAGGGCAGGTACAGCACGGGTTAGATACAGAGTAAAGCTCCCTCTACACTGTCCCCATCAAACACTCCCAGGGCAGGTACAGCACGGGTTAGATGCAGAGTAAAGCTCCCTCTACACTGTCCCATTCAAACAGTCGCTGGGCAGGTACAGCGCGGGTTAGATACAGAGGAAAGCTCCCTCTATCAGTCCCATCAGACAATCCCAGGGCAGGTACAGCACGGGTTAGGTACAGAGTAAAGCTCTCTCTACACTATCCCATCAAACACTCCCAGGGCAGGTACAGCACTGGATAAAAATAGCGTAAAGTTCCCTCTACACTGTCATATCAAACACTCCCAGGGCAGGGATAGGACGGGTTAGATAGAGAGTAAAGCTCCCTCTACACTGTCCCATCAAACACTCCCAGGGCAGGTACATTACGCTGTTAGATACAGAATAAAGCTCCCTCGACACTGTCCTCGACAAACACGCCCAGGGCAGGTACAGCACAGGGTTAGATACAGAGTAAAGCTCCCTCTACACTGTCCAATCAAACACTCCCAGGGCAGGTACAGCATGGGTTAGACACAGAGTAAAGCTCCCTCCACACTGTCCCATCAAACACTCCCAGGGCAGGGACAGCACGGGTCAGATACAGAGTAAAGCTCCCTCGACACTGTCCCATGAAACACTCTCACGGCATGTACAGCACGGGTTCGATACAGAGTAAAGCTCGCTCTGCGCTGTCCCATCAAACACTCCCAGGGCAGATACAGCACGGGTTAGATACAGAGTAAAGCTCCCTCTGCACTGTCCCATCAAACACTCCCAGGGCAGGTACAGCACGGGTTAGACACAGAGTAAAGCTCACTTTACACTATCCCCATCAAACACTCCCAGGGCAGGTACAGCACAGGTTAGATACAGAGTAAAGCTCCCTCAATGCTGTCCCATCAAACACTTCCAGGGCAGGTATTGCACGGGTTGGATACGGAGTAAAGCTCCTCTACACTGTCCCATCAAACACTCCCAGGGCAAGTACAGCATGGGGTTAGATACAGAGTAAAGCTCCCTCTACACTGTCCCTTTCAAATACTGCCAAGGCATGTACAGCATGGGTTAGATACAGAGTAAAGCTCCCTCTGCACTGTCCCCATCAAACACGCCCAGGGCAGGTACAGAACGGGTTAGATACAGAGTAAAGCTCCCTCTACACTGTCCCCATCAAACACTCCCAGGGCAGGTACAGCACGGGTTAGATACAGAGTAAAGCTCCCTCTGCACTGTCCCATCAAACACTCCCAGGGCAGGTACAGCACGGGTTAGAGACAGAGTAAAGCTCCCTCTACACTGTCCCATCAAACACTCCCAGGGCAGGTACAGCATGGGTTAGATACAGAATAAAGCTCCCTCTACACTATCCCCATCAAACACTCCCAGGGCAGGTACAGCACGTGTTAGATTCAGATTAAAGCTCCCTCTACACTGTCCCCATCAAACACTCCCAGGGCAGGTACAGCATGGGTTAGATAGAGAATAAAGCTCCCTCTACACTGTCGCATCAAACACGCCCAGGGCAGGTACAGCACGGGTTAGATACAGTGCAAAGCTCCCTCTACACTGTCCCATCAAACACTCCCAGGGCAGGTACAGCATGGGTTAGATACAGTGCAAAGCTCCCTCTACACTGTCCCATCAAACACTCCCAGGGCAGGTACAGCACGGGTTCGATACAGAGTAAAGCTCGCTCTGCGCTGTCCCATCAAACACTCCCAGGGCAGATACAGCACGGGTTAGATACAGAGTAAATCTCACTTTACACGATCCCCATCAAACACTCCCAGGGCAGGTACAGCATGGGTTAGATACAGAGTAAAGCTCCCTCGACACTGTCCAATCAAACACTCCCAGGGCAGGTACAGGACGGGTTAGACACAGAGTAAAGCTCCCTCTACACTGTCCCATCAAACACTCCCAGGGCAGGTACAGCACGGGTTAGATACAGAGTAAAGCTCCCTCTACACTGTCCCATCAAACACTCCCAGGGCAGGTACAGCACTGGTTAAATACAGCGTAAAGCTCCCTCTACACTGACCCATTCAAGCACACCCAGGGCAGGCAGAGCGCGGGTTAGATACAGAGCAAATCTCCCTCTACACTGTCCCCATCAAACACTTCCAGTGCAGGTACAGCACTGGTTAGATACAGAGTAAAGCTCCCTCTACAGTGCCCCATCAAACACTCCCAGGGCAGGTACAGCACGTGTTAGATGCAGAGTAAAGCTCCCTCTACACTGTCCCCATCAAACACTCCCAGGGCAGGTACAGCACGGGTTAGATACAGAGTAAAGCTCCCTCCACACTGTCCCATCAAACACTCCCAGGGCAGGTACAGCACGCTTTAGATACAGAGTAAAGATCCCTCTGCACTGTCCCATCAAACACTCCCAGGGCAGGTACAGCACGGATTAGATACAGAGTAAAGCTCCCTCTACACTGTCACATTCAAACAGTCGCTGGGTAGGTACAGCGCGGGTTAGATACAGAGTAAAGCTCCATCTACACTGTCCCATCATACACTCCGAGGGCAGGTACAGCACGCATTAGATACAGAGTAAAGCTCCCTCTACACTGTCCCATCAAACACTCCCAGGGCAGGTACAGCACAGGGTTAGAAACCGAGTAAAGCTCCCTCTACACTGTCCAATCAAACACTCCCAGGGCAGGGACAGCATGGGTTAGATACAGAGTAAAGCTCCCTCTACACTGTCACATCAAACACTCCCAGGGCAGTTGAAGCACGGGTTAGATACAGAGTAAATCTCCCTCTGCACTGTCCCATCAAACACTCCCAGGGCAGGTGCAGCACGGATTAGATACAGAGTAAAGCTCCCTCTACACTGTCACATTCAAACAGTCGCTGGGTAGGTAGAGCACGGGTTAGACACAGAGGAAAGCTTCCTCTACACTGTCCCATCAAACACTCCCAGGGCAGGTACAGCACGCATTAGATGCACAGTAAAGCTCCCTCTACACTGTCCAATCAAACACTCCCAGGGCAGGTACAGGACGGGTTAGACACAGAGTAAAGCTCCCTCTACACTGTCCCATCAAACACTCCCAGGGCAGGTACAGCACTGGTTAAATACAGCGTAAAGCTCCCTCTACACTGACCCATTCAAGCACACCCAGGGCAGGTAGAGCGCGGGTTAGATACAGTGCAAATCTCCCTCTACACTGTCCCCATCAAACACTTCCAGTGCAGGTGCAGCACTGGTTAGATACAGAGTAAAGCTCCCTCTACAGTGCCCCATCAAACACTCCCAGGGCAGGTACAGCACGTGTTAGATGCAGAGTAAAGCTCCCTTTACACTGCCCCATCAACACTCCCAGGGCAGGTACAGCACGCTTTAGATACAGAGTAAAGATCCCTCTACACTGTCCCATCAAACACTCCCAGGGCAGGTACAGCGCGGGTTAGATACAGAGTAAAGCTCCCTCTACACTGTCCCATCATAGACTCCTAGGGCAGGTACAGCACGCATTAGTTACAGTGCAAAGCTCCCTCTACACTGTCCCATCAAACACTCCCAGGGCAGGTACAGCACGGGTTAGATACAGTGCAAAGCTCCCTCTACACTGTCCCATCAAACACTCCCAGGGCAGGTACAGCACGGGTTAGATACAGAGTAAAGCTCCCTCTACACTGTCCCATCAAACACTCCCAGGGCAGGTACAGCACGGGTTAGATACAGAGTAAAGCTCCCTCTACACTGTCCCATTCAAACAGTCGCTGGGCAGGTACAGCGCGGGTTAGATACAGAGGAAAGCTCCCTCTATCAGTCCCATCAGACAATCCCAGGGCAGGTACAGCACGGGGTTAGATACAGAGTAAAGCTCTCTCTACACTATCCCATCAAACACTCCCAGGGCAGGTACAGCACTGGATAAAAATAGCGTAAAGTTCCCTCTGCACTGTCATATCAAACACTCCCAGGGCAGGGATAGGACGGGTTAGATAGAGAGTAAAGCTCCCTCTGCACTGTCCCATCAAACACTCCCAGGGCAGGTACATTACGCTGTTAGATACAGAATAAAGCTCCCTCGACACTGTCCTCGACAAACACGCCCAGGGCAGGTACAGCACAGGGTTAGAAACCGAGTAAAGCTCCCTCCACACTGTCCCATCAAACACTCCCAGGGCAGGGACAGCACGGGTCAGATACAGGGTAAAGCTCCCTCGACACTGTCCCATGAAACACTCTCACGGCATGTACAGCTCGGGTTCGATACAGAGTAAAGCTCGCTCTGCGCTGTCCCATCAAACACTCCCAGGGCAGATACAGCACGGGTTAGATACAGAGTAAAGCTCACTTTACACTATCCCCATCAAACACTCCCAGGGCAGGTACAGCACAGGTTAGATACAGAGTAAAGCTCCCTCAATGCTGTCCCATCAAACACTTCCAGGGCAGGTATTGCACGGGTTGGATACGGAGTAAAGCTCCCTCTACACTGTCCCATCAGACACTCCCAGGGCAGGTACAGCACATGTTAGATACAGAGCAAAGCTCCCTCTACACTGTCCCATCAAACACTCCCAGGGCAAGTACAGCATGGGGTTAGATACAGAGTAAAGCTCCCTCTACACTGTCCCTTTCAAATACTGCCAAGGCATGTACAGCATGGGTTAGATAGAGAATAAAGCTCCCTCTACACTGTCGCATCAAACACGCCCAGGGCAGGTACAGCACGGGTTAGATACAGTGCAAAGCTCCCTCTACACTGTCCCATCAAACACTCCCAGGGCAGGTACAGCATGGGTTAGATACAGTGCAAAGCTCCCTCTACACTGTCCCATCAAACACTCCCAGGGCAGGTACAGCACGGGTTCGATACAGAGTAAAGCTCGCTCTGCGCTGTCCCATCAAACACTCCCAGGGCAGATACAGCACGGGTTAGATACAGAGTAAATCTCACTTTACACGATCCCCATCAAACACTCCCAGGGCAGGTACAGCACGCATTAGATGCACAGTAAAGCTCCCTCGACACTGTCCAATCAAACACTCCCAGGGCAGGTACAGGACGGGTTAGACACAGAGTAAAGCTCCCTCTACACTGTCCCATCAAACACTCCCAGGGCAGGTACAGCACGGGTTAGATACAGAGTTAAGCTCCCTCTACACTGTCCCATCAAACACTCCCAGGGCAGGTACAGCACTGGTTAAATACAGCGTAAAGCTCCCTCTACACTGACCCATTCAAGCACACCCAGGGCAGGCAGAGCGCGGGTTAGATACAGAGCAAATCTCCCTCTACACTGTCCCCATCAAACACTTCCAGTGCAGGTACAGCACTGGTTAGATACAGAGTAAAGCTCCCTCTACAGTGCCCCATCAAACACTCCCAGGGCAGGTACAGCACGTGTTAGATGCAGAGTAAAGCTCCCTCTACACTGTCCCCATCAAACACTCCCAGGGCAGGTACAGCACGGGTTAGATACAGAGTAAAGCTCCCTCCACACTGTCCCATCAAACACTCCCAGGGCAGGTACAGCACGCTTTAGATACAGAGTAAAGATCCCTCTGCACTGTCCCATCAAACACTCCCAGGGCAGGTATAGCACGGGTTAGATACAGAGTAAAGCTCCCTCTACACTGTCCCATCAAACACTCCCAGGGCAGGTACAGCACGGATTAGATACAGAGTAAAGCTCCCTCTACACTGTCACATTCAAACAGTCGCTGGGTAGGTACAGCGCGGGTTAGATACAGAGTAAAGCTCCATCTACACTGTCCCATCATACACTCCGAGGGCAGGTACAGCACGCATTAGATACAGAGTAAAGCTCCCTCTACACTGTCCCATCAAACACTCCCAGGGCAGGTACAGCACAGGGTTAGAAACCGAGTAAAGCTCCCTCTACACTGTCCAATCAAACACTCCCAGGGCAGGGACAGCATGGGTTAGATACAGAGTAAAGCTCCCTCTGCACTGTCTCATCAAACACTCCCAGGGCAGTTGAAGCACGGGTTAGATACAGAGTAAATCTCCCTCTGCACTGTCCCATCAAACACTCCCAGGGCAGGTGCAGCACGGATTAGATACAGAGTAAAGCTCCCTCTACACTGTCACATTCAAACAGTCGCTGGGTAGGTAGAGCACGGGTTAGACAGAGGAAAGCTTCCTCTACACTGTCCCATCAAACACTCCCAGGGCAGGTACAGCACGCATTAGATGCACAGTAAAGCTCCCTCTACACTGTCCAATCAAACACTCCCAGGGCAGGTACAGGACGGGTTAGACACAGAGTAAAGCTCCCTCTACACTGTCCCATCAAACACTCCCAGGGCAGGTACAGCACTGGTTAAATACAGCGTAAAGCTCCCTCTACACTGACCCATTCAAGCACACCCAGGGCAGGTAGAGCGCGGGTTAGATACAGTGCAAATCTCCCTCTACACTGTCCCCATCAAACACTTCCAGTGCAGGTGCAGCACTGGTTAGATACAGAGTAAAGCTCCCTCTACAGTGCCCCATCAAACACTCCCAGGGCAGGTACAGCACGTGTTAGATGCAGAGTAAAGCTCCCTTTACACTGCCCCATCAACACTCCCAGGGCAGGTACAGCACGCTTTAGATACAGAGTAAAGATCCCTCTACACTGTCCCATCAAACACTCCCAGGGCAGGTACAGCGCGGGTTAGACACAGAGTAAAGCTCCCTCTACACTGTCCCATCATAGACTCCTAGGGCAGGTACAGCACGCATTAGATACAGTGCAAAGCTCCCTCTACACTGTCCCATCAAACACTCCCAGGGCAGGTACAGCACGGGTTAGATACAGTGCAAAGCTCCCTCTACACTGTCCCATCAAACACTCCCAGGGCAGGTACAGCACGGGTTAGATACAGAGTAAAGCTCCCTCTACACTGTCCCATCAAACACTCCCAGGGCAGGTACAGCACGGGTTAGATACAGAGTAAAGCTCCCTCTACACTGTCCCATCAAACACTCCCAGGGCAGGTACAGCATGGGTTAGATACAGAGTAAGGCCCCGTCTACACTGTCCCATCAAACACTCCCAGGGCAGGGACAGCATGGGTTAGATACAGAGTAAAGCTCCCTCTACACTGTCTCATCAAACACTCCCAGGGCAGTTGAAGCACGGGTTAGATACAGAGTAAATCTCCCTCTACACTGTCCCATCAAACACTCCCAGGGCAGGTACAGCACGCATTAGATGCACAGTAAAGCTCCCTCTACACTGTCCAATCAAACACTCCCAGGGCAGGTACAGGACGGGTTAGACACAGAGTAAAGCTCCCTCTACACTGTCCCATCAAACACTCCCAGGGCAGGTACAGCACTGGTTAAATACAGCGTAAAGCTCCCTCTACACTGACCCATTCAAGCACACCCAGGGCAGGTAGAGCGCGGGTTAGATACAGTGCAAATCTCCCTCTACACTGTCCCCATCAAACACTTCCAGTGCAGGTGCAGCACTGGTTAGATACAGAGTAAAGCTCCCTCTACAGTGCCCCATCAAACACTCCCAGGGCAGGTACAGCACGTGTTAGATGCAGAGTAAAGCTCCCTCTACACTGCCCCATCAACACTCCCAGGGCAGGTACAGCACGCTTTAGATCCAGAGTAAAGATCCCTCTACACTGTCCCATCAAACACTCCCAGGGCAGGTACAGCACGGATTAGATACAGAGTAAAGCTCCCTCTACACTGTCACATTCAAACAGTCGCTGGGTAGGTACAGCGCGGGTTAGATACAGAGTAAAGCTCCCTCTACACTTTCCCATCATACACTCCCAGGGCAGGTACAGCACGGGTTAGATACAGTGCAAAGCTCCCTCTACACTGTCCCATCAAACACTCCCAGGGCAGGTACTGCACGGGTTAGATACAGAGTAAAGCTCCCTCTACACTGTCCCATCATAGACTCCTAGGGCAGGTACAGCACGCATTAGATACAGAGTAAAGCTCCCTCTACACTGTCCCATCAAACACTCCCAGGGCAGGTACAGCGCGGGTTAGATACAGAGGAAAGCTCCCTCTATCAGTCCCATCAGACAATCCCAGGGCAGGTACAGCACGGGTTAGGTACAGAGTAATGCTCCCTCTACGTTGTCCCTGTCAAACAATCCCAGGGCAGGTACAACACGGGGTTAGATAAAGAGTAAAGCTCTCTCTACACTATCCCATCAAACACTCCCAGGGCAGGTACAGCACTGGATAAAAATAGCGTAAAGTTCCCTCGACACTGTCATATCAAACACTCCCAGGGCAGGGATAGGACAGGTTAGATAGAGAGTAAAGCTCCCTCTACACTGTCCCATCAAACACTCCCAGGGCAGGTACATGACGCTGTTAGATACAGAATAAAGCTCCCTCGACACTGTCCTCGACAAACACGCCCAGGGCAGGTACAGCACAGGGTTAGAAACCGAGTAAAGCTCCCTCTACACTGTCCAATCAAACACTCCCAGGGCAGGTACAGCATGGGTTAGACACAGAGTAAAGCTCCCTCCACACTGTCCCATCAAACACTCCCAGGGCAGGGACAGCACGGGTCAGATACAGGGTAAAGCTCCCTCGACACTGTCCCATGAAACACTCTCACGGCATGTACAGCACGGGTTCGATACAGAGTAAAGCTCGCTCTGCGCTGTCCCATCAAACACTCCCAGGGCAGATACAGCACGGGTTAGATACAGAGTAAAGCTCACTTTACACTATCCCCATCAAACACTCCCAGGGCAGGTACAGCACAGGTTAGATACAGAGTAAAGCTCCCTCAATGCTGTCCCATCAAACACTCCCAGGGCAAGTACAGCATGGGGTTAGATACAGAGTAAAGCTCCCTCTACACTGTCCCTTTCAAATACTGCCAAGGCATGTACAGCATGGGTTAGATACAGATTAAAGCTCCCTCTACACTGTCCCCATCAAACACGCCCAGGGCAGGTACAGAACGGGTTAGATACAGAGTAACGCTCCCTCTACACTGTCCCCATCAAACACTCCCAGGGCAGGTACAGCACGGGTTAGATACAGAGTAAAGCTCCCTCTGCACTGTCCCATCAAACACTCCCAGGGCAGGTACAGCACGGGTTAGAGACAGAGTAAAGCTCCCTCTACACTGTCCCATCAAACACTCCCAGGGCAGGTACAGCACGGGTTAGATACAGAATAAAGCTCCCTCTACACTATCCCCATCAAACACTCCCAGGGCAGGTACAGCACGTGTTAGATTCAGATTAAAGCTCCCTCTACACTGTCCCCATCAAACACTCCCAGGGCAGGTACAGCATGGGTTAGATAGAGAATAAAGCTCCCTCTACACTGTCGCATCAAACACGCCCAGGGCAGGCACAGCACAGTTTAGATACAGAGTAAAGCTCCCTCTACACTGTCCCATCAAACACTCCCAGGGCAGGTACAGCACGGGTTAGATACAGTGCAAAGCTCCCTCTACGCTGTCCCATTAAACACTCCCAGAGCAGGTACAGCACGGGTTAGATACAGTGCAAAGCTCCCTCTACACTATCCCATCAAACACTCCCAGGGCAGGAACAGCACGGGTTAGATATAGAGTAAAGCTCCCTCTACACTGTCCCCATCAAACACTCCCAGGGCAGGTACAGCATGGGTTAGATACAGAGTAAAGCTCCCTCGACACTGTCCCATCAAACACTCCCAGGGCAGGTACAGCACGGGTTAGATACAGTGTAATGCTCCCTCTACACTGTCCCATCAAACACTCCCAGGGCAGGTACAGCACGGGCTAGATACAGAGTAAAGCTCCCTCTACATTGTCCCATCAAACACTCCCAGGGCAGGTACAGCACGGGTTAGATACAGAGTAAACCTCCCTCTACACTGTCCCATCAAACACTCCCAGGGCAGGTACAGCACGGGTTAGATACAGAGTAAAGCTCCCTCTACACTGTCCCATCAAACACTCCCTGGGCAGGTACAGCACGGGTTAGATACAGAGTAAAGCTCCCTCTACACTGTCCCATCAAACACTCCCAGGGCAGGTACAGCACTGGTTAGATACAGAGTAAAGCTCCCTCTACACTGTCCCATCAAACACTCCAAGCACAGGTACAGCACTGGATAAAAATAGCGTAAAGTTCCCTCTACACTGTCATATCAAACACTCCCAGGGCAGTGATAGGACGGGTTAGATACAGAGTAAAGCTACCTCTACACTGTCTCATCAAACACTCCCAGGGCAGGTACATTACGCTGTTAGATACAGAATAAAGCTCCCTCGACACTGTCCTCGACAAACACTCCCAGGGCAGGTACAGCACGGGTTAGATACAGTTTAAAGCTCCCTCTGCACTGTCCCATTCAAACACTCCCAGGGCAGGTACAGCGCGGGTTAAATACAGAGAATAGCTCCCGCTACACTGTCCCATTCAAGCACACCCAGGGCAGGTACAGCGCTGGTTAGATACAGAGTAAAGCTCCCTCTACGCTGTCCCATCAAACACAACCAGGACAGGTACAACACAGAGCGATACAGAGTAAAGCTCCCTCTACATTGAACATAAAAACTCTCCCAGGGCAGGTACAGCACAGGTGAGACACAGTGCAAAGCTCCCTCTACACTGTCCCATCAAACACTCCCAGGGCAGGTACAGCACGAGTTAGATACAGAGTAAAGCGTCCTCTGCACTGTCCCATCAAACACTCCCAGGGCAGTTACAGCACGGGTTAGATACAGAATAAAGCTCCCTCTACACTGTCCCCATCAAACACTCCCAGGGCAGGTACAGCGCAGGTTAGATACAGAGGAAAGCTCCCTCTATCTGTCCCATCAAACAATCCCAGGGCAGGTACAGCACGAGTTAGATACAGAGTAAAGCGTCCTCTACACTGTCCCATCAAACACTCCCAGGGCAATTACAGCACGGGTTAGATACAGACTAAAGCTCCCTCTACACTGTCCCATCAAAGACTCCCAGGACAGGTAGAGCATGGGGTCAGATACAGAGTAAAGCTCTCTCTACATTGTCACTGTCAAGCACTCCCAGGGCAGTTACAACACAGGGTTAGACACTGACTAAATCTCTCTCTACACTATCTCATCAAACACTCCCAGGGCAGGTACAGCACGGGTTAGATACAGAGTAAAGCTCCCTCTGCACTGTCCCATCAAACACTCCCAGGGCAGGTACAGCACGGGTTAGATACAGAGTAAAGCTCCCTCTACACTGTCCCATCAAACTCTCTCAGGGCAGGCACAGCGCAGGTTAGATACAGAGTAAAGCTCCCTCTACACTGTCCCGTCAAACACTCCCAGGGCAGGTACAGCACGGGTTAGATACAGAGTAAAGCTCACTTTACACTGTCCCATCAAACACTCCCAAGGCAGGTACAGCATGGGTTAGATACAGAGTAAAGCTCCCTCTATACTGTCCCATCAAACACTCCCAAGGCAGGTACAGCATGGGTTAGGTACAGAGTAAAGCTCCCTCTATACTGTCCCATCAAACACCCCCAGGGCAGGTACAGCGCGGGTTAGATACAGAGTAAAGCTCCCTCTACACTGTCCCATCATACACTCCTAGGGCAGGTACAGCACGCATTAGATACACAGTAACGCTCCCTCTACACTGTCCAATCAAACACTCCCAGAGCAGATTCAGCAAGGGTTAGAGACAGAGTAAAGCTACCTCTGCACTGTCCCATCAAACACTCCCAGGGCAGGTACAGCACGGGTAAGATAGAGAATAAAGCTCCCTCTACACTGTCGCATCAAACACGCCCAGGGCAGGCACAGCACGGTTTAGATACAGAGTAAAGCTCCCTCTACACTGTCCCATCAAACACTCCCAAGGCAGGTACAGCACGGGGTTAGATACAGAGTAAAGCTCCCTCTACATTGTCCCATCATGCACTCCTAGGGCAGGTACAGCACACGTTAGATACAGAGTAAAGCTCCCTCTACACTGTCCCGTCAAACACTCCCAGGGCAGGTACAGCACGGGTTAGATACAGAGTAAAGCTCCCTCTACGCTGTCCCATCAAACACTCCCAGGGCAGGTACAGCACTGGTTAGATACAGAGTAAACTTCCCTCTACACTGTCCCATCAAACACTCCCAGGGCAGGTACAACACGGGGTTAGATACAGAGTAAAGCTCTCTACACTATCCCATCAAACACTCCCAGGGCAGGTACAGCACTGGATAAAAATAGCGTAAAGTTCCCTCTACACTGTCATATCAAACACTACCAGGGCAGGGATAGGACGGGTTAGATAGAGAGTAAAGCTCCCTCGACACTGTCCCATCAAACACTCCCAGGGCAGGTACATTACGCTGTTAGATACAGAATAAAGCTCCCTCGACACTGTCCTCGACAAACACTCCCAGGGCAGGTACAGCACGGGTTAGATACAGGGTAAAGCTCCCTCTGCACTGTCCCATCAAACACTCCCAGGGCAGGTACAGCGCAGGTTAAATACAGAGAATAGCTCCCGCTACACTGTCCCATTCAAGCACACCCAGGGCAGGTACAGCGCAGGTTAGATACAGAGTAAAGCTCCCTCTACGCTGTCCCATCAAACACTACCAGGACAGGTACAGCACAGATGGATATAGAGTAAAGCTCCCTCTACGCTGTCCCATCAAACATTCCCAGGGCAGGTACAGCACGGGTTAGATACAGAGAAAAGCTCCCTCCACACTGTCCCATCAAACACTCCCAGGGCAGGTGCAGCATGGGTTAGATACAGAGAAAAGCTCCCTCTACACTGTCCCATCAAAGACTCCCAGGACAGGTACAGCATGGGGTCAGATACAGAGTAAAGCTCCCTCTACACTATCCCCATCAAACACACCCAGGGCAGGCAGAGCGCGGGTTAGATACAGAGTAAAGCTCCCTCTATACTGTCCCATCAAACACTCGCAGGGCAGGTACAGCACGGGTTAGATACAGAGTAAAGCTCCCTCTATGCTGTCCCATCAAACATTCCCAGGGCACGTACAGCACGGGTTAGATACAGAGTAAAGCTCCCTCTACACTGTCCCATCAAACACTCCCAGGGCAGGTACAGCATGGGTTAGATACAGAGTAAGGCCCCGTCTACACTGTCCCATCAAACACTCCCAGGGCAGGTACAGCACAGGTGAGATACAGAGTAAAACTTCCTCTACGCTGTCCCAACAAACACTCCCAGGGCAGGTACAGCACGGGTGAGATACAGAGTAAAACTTCCTCTACACTGTCCCATCAAACACTCCCAGGGCAGGTACAGCACAGGTTAGATACAGAGTAAAGCTCCCTCTTTACTGTCGCATCAAACACTCCCAGGGCAGGTACAGCACGGGTCAGATACAGAGTAAAGCTCCCTCTTCACTGTCTCCATCAAACACTCCCAGGGCAAGTACAGCATGGGTTAGATACAGAGTAAAGTTCCCTCGACACTGTCCCCATCAAGCACGCCCAGGGCAGGTACAGCACGGGTTAGATACAGAGTAAACCTCCCCCTGCACTGTCCCATCAAACACTCCCAGGGCAGGTACAGCACGGGTTAGATACAGAGTAACGCTCCCTCTACACTGCCCCATCAAACACTCCCAGGGCAGGTACAGCGCGGGTTAGATACAGAATAAAGCTCCCTCTACACTGTCCCCATCAAACACTCCCAGGGCAGGTACAGCACGGGTTGGATATAGAGTAACGCTCCCTCTACACTGCCCCATCAAACACTCCCAGGGCAGGTACAGCGCGGGTTAGATACAGAATAAAGCTCCCTCTACACTGTCCCCATCAAACACTCCCAGGGCAGGTACAGCACGGGTTGGATATAGAGTAAAGCTCCCTCTTTACTGTCGCATCAAACACTCCCAGGGCAGGTCCAGCACGGGGTTAGATGCAGAGTAAAGCTCCCTCTCCACTGTCCCATCATACACTCCTAGGGGAGGTACAGCATGCATTAGATACACAGTAAAGCTCCCTCTACACTGTCCAATCAAACACTCCCAGGGCAGGTACAGCACGGGTTAGACACAGAGTAAAGCTCCCTCTACACTGTCCCCCTCAAACACTCCCAGGGCAGGTACAGCACGGGTTAGATACAGAGTAAAGCTGCCTCTACACTGTCCCATCAAACACTCCCAGGGCAGGTACAGCACGGGTTAGATACAGAGTAAAGCTCCCTCCACACTGTCCCATCAAACACTCCCAGGGCAGGGACAGCACGGGTTCGATACAGAGTAAAGCTCCCTCTACACTGTCCCATGAAACACTCTCACGGCATGTACAGCACGGGTTCGATACAGAGAATAGCTCGCTCTGCGCTTTCCCATCAAATACTCCCAGAGCAGATTCAGCAAGGGTTAGATACAGAGTAAAGCTACCTGTGCACTGTCCCATCAAACACTCCCAGGGCAGATACAGCACGGTTTAGATACAGAGTAAAGCTCCCTCTGCACTGTCCCATGAAACACTCTCCCAGGGCAGGTACAGCACAGGTTAGATACAGAGTAAAGCTCCCTCTACACTGTCCCGTCTAACACTCCCAGGGCAGGTACAGCACGGGTTAGATACAGAGTAAAGCTCCCTCTACACTGTCCCATCAAACACTCCCAGGGCAGGTACAGCACGCTTTAAATACAGAGTAAAGCTCCCTCTACAGTGTCACATTCAAACAGTCGCTGGGCAGGTACAGCACGGGGTTAGATACAGAGGAAAGCTCCCTCTACACTGTCCCATCAAATACTTCCAGTGCAGGAGAGCACTGGTTAGATACAGAGTAAAGCTCCCTCTACACTGTCCCATCAGACAATCCCAGGGCAGGTACAGCACGAGTTAGATACAGAGTAAAGCTCCCTGTACACTGCCCTCGAGAAACACTTCCAGGGCAGGTACAGCACGGGTGAGATACAGAGTAAAACTTCCTCTACACTGTCCCCATCAACCACGCCCAGGGCAGATAGAGCACGGGTTAGATACAGATTAAAGCTCCCTCTACACCGTCCCCATGAAACACTGCTAGGGCAGGTACAGCACGGGTTAGATACAGAGTAAAGCTCCCTCCACACTCATGTAACAAAAGAGTCTCACACATCAAGGAACTTTAAAGTAAGCTTTAAGCAACTTATAATTAAATTAAACTCTATACAAGAGCGGTCTTCACCATGCCTCTAGGTGAAGCCCTTTTACCATACTGAGCAGTACAGTATTTATACTAGTCCAAACACAGGAAGTGACGTATGCACAGGAAGTGATGTATGCACAAAGTTCACAGTTCACAGTTCACAGGAAGTGATGTGCACATAACTTCCCGGAAGTTATTATTATCACATTCTTCCCTCCTGCGAGATTAGAAGGCTGTGGTCTTCCTTTTGTTCCGTAGCCGCCGAACGAGGAAGAGTCGCACGCGTTTGGGTTCCCGTCGTAGAGGGTCGCTGGTCCGCTTACATGCGGTTGGCCATTGGTCAGAGTCTTTGTGGCCTGGATTACCCTGTGAAGGGTCGGGGAGATCATGGCTTCGTGCACGAGTCCCAATAGGTGCAGAGTCGGTCTGTCTCTGTTCAGAGGGAGGTGCAGAGCTGGTCTGTGGCGGATCACTACTTTGGTGCGCGGTACTGGGAGGTTCGCAACTTTGAGTACGGGGTTCTACCGGCACCAAGCTAGTTGGTGTCCGATCAGGATCCTGGAGAGGGGTACCCGGTAGGTTCCAAGAGGCTCCTGGTAAAATACCATCACTCGATGTCCCACTAGGTCCTGGTGGGCAGGGAGCCAGATCCCGTAATGATACGGTAGATTCTCGGCCGTAGGGATATCGTATGTATGCATAGGTGGGGTTGGCATCGGTTAGTTCGACCTCGTCTACGAGAGGGTCATTTTTAGACGTCCGAACGTATCTTCGGAGTAGTACAGGTCCAGGAGTAGTTAGCCAGGACGGGAGTGATGTCCCATAAGATGAGCGACGCTGGAATCCAAAGAACCGCTCATGAGGTGTAGTATTTGTGGCTGTAGAAAGAAGGGACCGTATAGAGTGCAATGCATCCGGAAGCACTGTTTCCCATTGCTGGTTTGGTAGGCCCCGAGATCTTAAAGCAAGATGTACGGAATTCCAGATGATACCGTTATACCTCTCTACCTGCCCATTTCCGATGGGATGATATGGTGTCGTTTTGCTTGTAGCAATTCCCCGTTCTGAGAGGTAGTCCTTGAGTTCCCTTGACATAAAGGATGGACCCCGATCCGAGTGAATGTAAGCCGGCATGCCACAGAGAGAAAATACCTGCTCAAGGCAGCAGATTACTGTGGACGCCAGCATATTGGAGCAGGGGAAGGCAAACGGAAAACGTGAATATTCATCAATCATGGTGATGTGGCGACACGCCACCACTGGACATAATCCGCTCACGGCGGCACAGACAGTCTAAGCAGAAGCTCCCAGCCGGGGGCCCTTTCCTCCAGCAACTTGTTTCCCGCAGGGACAGGCTGCCGGGAGCACTTCCTGTCTGGGAAGTATTTAAGTGGATGCGCGGGCTTTTCTAGTTACTGTTTGACATGTGGATGGAATAAAGCAGTTGTGTTTTCAATAGCTCTGGTCTCGACTCCCACGTTTGCCGCGGTATCTCAACACTGGTGACCCCGACGCTCAGGACGAATCCTAAGCTAGCATGGCGGATACAAACGCAGTCACGGTTAAATTACCAGACTTTTGGGAGAACCTCGCCGAAGCCTGGTTCGTTCAAGCTGAGTCCAGATTCCGGCTGAAAGGCATTACAGTCGACGCCACGAAGTACGACTACCTCGTCGCCTCGCTCACCTACGCTACAGTCCCCAAGGTTTGGGCAGCGCTGCAGAATCCACCAACGGATGGCAAGTACGAACATCTGAAGGCTGCGCTACTTGAAAAATTTCAAACGTCCTCTTACCAGCGCCACTGCCAACTCCTGGACCTCCCCGGCCTTGGTGACGCTTCACCATCAGACCTGCTTTCCCACATGCTGTCCCTCTCAGACGACAAAAATCCCGGCGCCCTTTTTCGCACGCTTTTCATTCGGCAGCTCCCCGCCAGCATCCGCCCGCTCATTGTGGAGTCTGACTCCACGGACCTGAATGATATAGCCAAAAAGGCCGACCGGCTGCTCTCTGCACAGGCCGCTCGCGACGTCGTGCCCGACCTCACGGCAACGACCACGCGGTCTTCCCGGGCCGCTAGGCCCGACCGCCCTACCACTCCGGGTCACTGCTACTACCACACCCGTTTTGGCGCCAGAGCTCAACGCTGCACGCCACCGTGTACCTTCAAACCTCCCCCCGCACCGGCCCCCGCGATGGCCGCGGGGCAGAAGGAGCCCCTACTGTACGTCACTGACGACAGAACCAACCGCCGATTTCTGTGCGACACAGGGGCCCAGCACAGTATCACCCCCGCCTCCGCCCTCGAGATCCAACGCGGCACACGGGGTATCACACTGGCTGCAGCCAACGGCTCTGACATCCGCACATATGGCACCCGCATGGTCACGCTCGACCTCGCGGGCCGCCGCTACTGCTGGGAGTTCCTCACAGCCAAGGTCCTCTGCCCACTCATCGGCGCCGACTTCCTACGCGCCCACGGCCTCCTTGTCGACATTCCGAGGCACCGCCTCGTCGACATCAACACTATGGCCCCCATCCCCGGCGCCTTTACCCCGGCCCGTTCGGCCGGCCTGACGACCTACTGCCTCGCCAGAACCACGGACGACTACTCGGCACTCCTAGCTTAGTTTCCCGCCCTCACTAACCCGACCTTTTCGGCCAAAGCCGCCAAGCACGGTGTGGAACACTATATCCCCACCACCGGCCCCCCAGTTTCAGCCCACGCCCGCAGACTCAACCCGGCCAAGCTGGAAATCGCGCGGGCCGAGTTCACCACCATGGAACAACTCGGCATCATCCGCCGCTCCAGCAGCCCGTGGGCCTCGCCCCTCCACATCGCCCCCAAGCCCGGCGGAGGCTGGCGCCCTTGCGGGGACTACCGCCGCCTCAACGACGCCATCACCCCCGATCGGTACCCGGTGCCACACATCCAGGACTTCTCGGCCCGACTGGCCGGACGAACCGTCTTTTCCAAAGTCGACCTGGTGCGCGGTTACCACCAAGTCCCCGTACACCCCGCGGACATCCCCAAAACGGCCGTCATCACCCCATTCGGCCTGTTCGAGTTCCTGAGGATGCCCTTCGGCCTCAAGAATGCAGCACAGGCTTTCCAGCGCCTTATGGACTCAGTCCTCTGGGACCTGAACTTCCTATTCGTCTATCTAGACGACATTCTCGTGGCCAGCTCCTCCAAACAGGAACACCTCGAACACCTTCGCATCCTGTTCGGGCGCCTAGCCCAACACGGGCTCATCCTCAGCCCGGCGAAGTGCCAATTCGGCCTAACCGAGATCGATTTTCTCGGTCACCACATCACCCCTGCTGGGGCCGTCCCCCTGCCCAACAAGGTGCAGGCCGTCCAGCAATTTCCCCGCCCCACAACCATCAAGGGCCTCCAGGAGTTCCTCGGGATGGTGAACTTCTACAACAGGTTCATCCCCAGAGCTGCAGCCCTCATGAAGCCCCTATACGACTCCCTCCGAGGAAAATCCGGCAAGATGGACGTAGCCTGGACCACTGACACGGCAGCCGCCTTCGACGCCACCAAAAACGCGCTCGCCGACGCCACTCTGCTCGCGCACCCGAGGGCCGATGCCCGGGTCGCGCTCACCACCGACGCCTCCGACCACGCGGTCGGGGCCGTGTTCGAGCAGTGGGTCAATGGCGCGTGGCAGCCACTTGCCTTCTACAGCCGCCAACTGCGCCCCCCGGAGGTCAAATACTCCACTTTCGACCGCGAGCTTCTCGCGCTCCACCTGTCGGTCCGCCATTTCAGGTTCCTCCTGGAAGGCCGCCCCTTCACCGCGTATGTGGACCACAAGCCACTCACATACGCGATGGCCAAGCACACCGAACCCTGGTCCGCTAGGCAGCAACGCCAGCTCGCGGCCGTGTCCGAGTTTACTACGGACATTCAGCACGTCTCCGGTAGAGACAACGTGGTCGCCGACTGCCCTTCCCGTCCCGCCGTCTGTGCGAATCACCTCGCGGTCGACTACGCACAACTAGCAGCGGCCCAGCTCACGGACCCAGACCTCCTCTCGGCGGCTACCAGCCTGCCAGGGCTACGCCTAGCCAAGGTCGCGCATGGGCCCGAAGCCACGGCAGTCACTTGCGACGTCTCACTTGGCCAACCCAGGCCGGTCGTCTCTGAGACCTGGCGCCGCCGCGTCTTCGACGCGCTCCACGGGCTCTCTCACCCGGGTTCCCGCGCATCCGTCAAACTCCTCTCCAAGCGCTTCGTCTGGCACGGCCTCAGCAGAGATGTTCGGACTTGGGCCACCTCCTGCCTCGCCTGCCAATGGGCTAAGGTACAGCTGCACACCAAAGCACCCCTGGGAGACTTCGAGGTACCCAGCCGCCGCTTCGACCACGTACACGTCGACATCGTCGGTCCCCTGCCGCCATCGCAAGGCCAAACTTATCTCCTCACGATGGTCGACCGCTACACACGCTGGCCTGAGGCAGTGCCGCTGTCCTCCACCACCACAGCCGACATCGCCAGGGCGTTCGTTAACACCTGGGTTGCGAGGTTCGGCGTACCGGCCGACATAACCTCCGACAGAGGCGCCCAGTTCACCTCCGAACTCTGGACGGCCACAGCACGCAACCTCGGGGTGACGCTCCACCGCAACACGGCGTACCACCCGCAGGCCAACGGACTTTGTGAACGCTTCCACAGGTCACTTAAGGCCTCACTCCGCGCCGGCCTGCAGGACAGTACCTGGACTGACCGCCTGCCGTGGGTGCTACTCAGCCTACGCACCGTGGTCAAGGAAGACCTCCAGTCCTCGGCAGCGGAGTTAGTCTACGGACAACCGCTGCGCGTCCCAGGCGAATTCCTTCCGGAGCCTACCAAGCCTTGGTCGGCCGAACAGCAGCGGCTCAACTCTTTCTCTTCCGCTCAGCAGTTCGCCCCACTTCCGGTCAACCGACACGGCGAACTCGCACCTCACGTCCCGCCAAATTTACAGCAGGCGCGCTTCGTCTTCGTGCGACACGACGCGCACCGCGGGCCCCTGCGACCCCCGTACGACGGACCGTACGAGGTACTACAAACCGGGGACAAGGTCTTCAAGCTGTGACTCGGCGACAGGGTCGACACAGTCTCCATCGACCGGCTCAAACCAGCACACACAGAACCAGGGGAACAGGTCCCCGTGGCCCAGCCTCCAACTAGAGGCCGTCCCCCCGGCAAGCCAGCACAGCCGGCGGCGAACCGCCCGACCCAACCAACCAGACCGGCGACCACTCAGAGCCGCTGCGGCAGAACCATTAGACCACCGTCACGACTCGTCCACTCCTCCTAAGCGGATTCTGGGGGGAGCTCTGTGGCGACACGCCACCACTGGGCATAATCCGCTCACGGCGGCACAGACAGTCTAAGCAGAAGCCCCCAGCCGGGGGCCCTTTCCTCCAGCAACTTGTTTCCCGCAGGGACAGGCTGCCGGGAGCACTTCCTGTCTGGGAAGTATTTAAGTGGATGCGCGGGCTTTTCTAGTTCCTGTTTGACATGTGGATGGAATAAAGCAGTTGTGTTTTCAATAGCTCTGGTCTCGACTCCCATGTTTGCCGCGGTATCTCAACAGTGAGCAAATATGTGTTCCGAGTTGAAGAGGGCACTGGGCCCTTAAAATCGATGCTAAGTCGTTGCATCGGTTGGGTTGCGTGTATGAGCATACCATCTGAGGGGCGGAAGAACTGAGGTTTTAATTCTGCACAAAGCCGGCATTCTGAGCACATTTTCTTTACATCTCCAGTAGAAAAAGGGAGATTCCGTGATCGTACGAAATGTAGCATGCGCGTAACGCCAGGATGACACAATCCATTATGGACATCTATGAGAGTAGAGGACGACAGTGGAGCAGAATGCTCGTGTGAGGGTATCCGGGGCCACATTCTCCTTGCCAGGTCGATAGTGAATGGTGTAACCAAAAGAGGCCAGTTCCATCCTCCAAAGCTGTATTTTATTATTCTTAATTTTGGTTCGTTTTCGATTATCGAGCATGAAGGCGACTGATCGCTGGTCCGTGATCAATGTAAAGTGCTGGCGAGCTAGGAAATGGTTCCACTTCCGTACCGCCTCTATGATGGCTGTGGCTTCTTTCTCAACCGGAGGATAATGTAGCTCGGCACCTTGTAAGGTCCTGGACATAAATGCTACAGGACGACCTTCCTGATTTAGAGTAGCCGAGATCGCCACCTCCGAGGCATCACATTCGACTATGAAAGGGAGATTCTCATCAATGGAGTGAAGAGCCGCTTTCTCCAACTGTTTTTTGAGAAGGTTAAAGGCTGCAACAGCCGCTGTTTCCAATGGAAATGATCTAGCATGCAGCAAGGGTTAGATTTTGTCTGAAAAATGAGGAATCCATTTAGCGTAGTATGCAAACAGACCGAGAGCCCGACGTAAAGAAGCCGTATTCTTAGGTGACGGGAGCTCTTGTAGCGGGCGAAGTCTTTCTGGGTCTGGCTTAATGATACCATTGCCTACGCAGTAGCCAAGGATGTTGATGGTCGGTTGCGACTCAACAGATTTAGATTCATTCAAAGTTAAGTTACGGTGATGGAGGGCATCCCGAAATTTTTGGAGGTTGGCATCGTGTTCCTGTTGATCGTGACCTGCAATAATAATGTTATCAAGATAGGGAAAAGTGTCCCTTAAGTTTTCCTGCTTAACCAGGCCATCCATTGCCCGTTGGAAGACAGCCACTCCATTAGTAACCCCGAATGGGAGGCGACGAAATTGGTACAGCCGTCCATTAGCCTCAAAGGCCGTGTACTGCTTATCTGAGACCTTCAAGGGTACCTGATGATAGGCACTTTTTAAATCGTAAGTTGAGAACACTTTGTATTCGGCCAGCTTATTAACCATATCATCAATGCGTGGCAATGGGTAGGCATCCAAGTCAGTATATTGATTGATGGTTTGCGAATAATCAATGCATAGTCGTTGTTTTTGAGGTTTTAGAGGGTTCTTGACGATGACGATTTGAGCCCGCCAGGGCGACGAACATGGTTCGATGATATCCTCTGCTAAAAGTCGAGAGATTTCAGCCTCGATAAAAGATTGGTCTTCCTGACTAAAGCGCCGCGATTTCGTTATTATTGGTTTGCATCGAGGAGGAATACTGGCAAATAATGAGGGTTCATCAAGTGAAGCTGCTGATAATGCACAAAACGGTAATTTAGACGGTATATTAGAAATAGTAAGTCCAGGTTTGGATCCGCCGAACTCAATGGTGAGTTTCTTGTGCTGTTTTTGAAAATCCAGCCCTAAGATGAGATCACTACATAAGTCCTTGAGCACCGAAAGTCGGTTGGAGGGATACATGCGACCATCAAGTGTCATATCAATAATACAAAAGCCGGAGATTCTGGTATTAAGTGATGACTGAGCCATCGCAATTGCCTGGTCCGATGGGAAGATATGTAGTTTCAATTTCGCAACAATCTGTTCTCTAATGAAACTATCAGTACTTCCTGAGTCAATTAAGGCATCTAAGGTATGCCCATTAATTGAAACTTTTGTCGCTGCATGAAACAGGTTCTGTGGGCAAGCAGCTGTAATTGGTGTGGTTGCACAGAGAGTGGCTGAAACTCTAGGTGTGCTTCTTCGGGAGAGAGCTCGAGAGGAAGCTTGATAGGTCCTAGCCGGAGCATCTTGATAGGCCCTAATTGGGGCAGTTCGGTAGGCCTTAGCTGGATTGGCCCTCGTAGAGGCTCTTGATAGGCAAACTTTTGCAAAGTGTCCTTTTTTATCGCAATGACTGCAGATCGCATTGCGAGCAGGGCAGAATTTCCTAGGGTGAAAAGAATCTCCACAAAAGAAGCATTCCTTCCTAGATTGCCAAGAGGCTGCTAAAGTGGGGTCATACTCCTCTTCTTCATCAGAAGTATCATCAGGATTAGATTCCTCCATGATAGGGTTCACCTGAGGCCACTTGAATCGTCTGGTTGCAGTTACAGCAGCAGATCGAGATCTGGGCAGCTGATAGAGGTCTGCATTTTTCTTTGCCAAATCCAGAGAACAAGCCAGGTCAAAAGCCTTTTGTAGCTCAAGTGTTTTACTTTCTAGTAGACGCTGGCGTATAAATGGAGAGGCAATCCCGCAGATGAAAGCATCACGAATCATTTCTTCGCGGTACAGCTCAGCCGAGGCTGCCTGGAAGTTACAATCTACGCTGAGCCTGCGAAGTTCTTGAAGGAATTCGTTAATCGATTCCCCTGGCACTTGTCGGGCTGTGGCCAGTAGATGCCTAGCATAGACCTCATTTGCGGTCTTGGCATATACTTTTTTAAGTGCCAGGATCACCTCATCGTAACTATCCCATTATCAACATATTCAAACACTGTTGGGGTAACATAGTTGATAAGTATCCTCAGTTTAGTAGAAGCATCCGCTTTACATTCATCCAGAAAATTCTCAAAAGTACGATACCAATGCTTCCATACCCTGCCAGCTGCTGGTGCGTTTGGGACCAAGTCCAGACGAGTAGGTTTAAGGATGTTTTCCATGATGGGTGGTTCCCTGGATCCTTAACTCCGAGTTTGTCCGAAGGTCTAGTATTTGTGAGTGTAAATACTAAGTTGCTTAAATTGATGTAACAAAAGAGTCTCACACATCAAGGAACTTTAAAGTAAGCTTTAAGCAACTTATAATTAAACTATATACAAGAGCGGTCTTCACCATGCCTCTAGGTGAAGCCCTTTTACCATACTGAGCAGTTCAGTATTTATACTAGTCCAAACACAGGAAGTGACATATGCACAGGAAGTGATGTATGCACAGAGTTCACAGTTCACAGGAAGTGATGTGCACATAACTTCCCGGAAGTTATTATTATTATCACACACACTGTCCCATCAAACACACTCAGGACAGGTGCAGCACGGGTTCGATACAGAATAAAGCTCCCTCTACACTGTCCCCATCAAACACTCCCAGGGCAGGTACAGCACGGGTTAGGTACAGAGTAAAGCTCCCTCTACACTGTCCCCATCAAACACTCCCGGAGCAGGTACAGCACGGGTTAGATACAGAGTAAAGCTCCCTCTACACTGTCCCCATCAAACACTCCCAGGGCAGGTACAGCACGGATTAGATACAGAGTAAAGCTCCCTCTACACTGTCCCATCAAACACTCCCAGGGCAGGTACAGCACGGGTTAGATACAGAATAAAGCTCCCTCAACACTGTTCCCATCAAACACTCCCAGGGCAGGTACAGCACGGGTGAGATACAGAGTAAAGCTCCCTCTACACTGTCCCCATCAAACACTCCCAGAGCAGGTACAGCACGGGTTAGATACAGAGTAAAGCTCCCTCTACACTGTCCCATCAAACACTCCCAGGGCAGGTACAGCATGGGTTAGATACAGAGTAAAGCTCCCTCTGCACTGCCCCATCAAACACTCCCAGGACAGGTACAGCACGGGTTAGATACAGAGTAAAGCTCCCTCTACACTGTGCCATCAAACACTCCCAGGGCAGGTACAGCACGGGCTAGATACAGAGTAAAGCTCCCTCTACACTATCCCATCAAACACTCCCAGGGCAGGTACAGCACGGGTTAGATACAGAGTAAAGCTCCCTCTACACTATCCCATCAAACACTCCCAGGGCAGGTACAGCACGGGTTAGATACAGAGTAAAGCTCCCTCTACACTGTCCCATCAAACACTCCCAGGGCAGGTACAGCACGGGTTAGATACAGAGTAAAGCTCCCTCTGCACTGTCCCATCAAACACTCCCAGGACAGGTACAGCACGGGTTAGATACAGAGTAAAGCTCCCTCTACACTGTGCCATCAAACACTCCCAGGGCAGGTACAGCACGGGTTAGATACAGAGTAAAGCTCCCTCTACACTGTCCCATCAAACACAACCAGGGCAGGGACAGCATGGGTTAGATACAGAGTAAAGCTCCCTCTGCACTGTCCCATCAAACACTCCCAGGGCAGGTACAGCACGGGTTAGATAAAGAGTAAAGCTCTCTCTACACTGTCCCATCAAACACTCCCAGATCAGATACAGCACGGGTTAGATACAGAGTAAAGCTCCCTCTACACTGTCGCATCAAACAGTCCCAGGGCAGGTACAGCACGGGTTAGATACAGAGTAAATCTCACTTTACACTGTCGCATCAAACACTCCCAGGGCAGGTACAGCACGGGTTAGATACAGAGTAAATCTCACTTTACACTGTCCCCATCAAACACTCACAGGGCAGGTACAGCATGGGTTAGATACAGAGTAAAGCTCCCTCTACACTGTCCCCATCAAACACTCCCAGGGCAGGTACAGCACTGGTTAGATACAGAGTAAAGCTCCCTCTACACTGTCCCATCAAACACTCCAAGCACAGGTACAGCACTGGATAAAAATAGCGTAAAGTTCCCTCTACACTGTCATATCAAACACTCCCAGGGCAGTGATAGGACGGGTTAGATACAGAGTAAAGCTACCTCTACACTGTCTCATCAAACACTCCCAGGGCAGGTACATTACGCTGTTAGATACAGAATAAAGCTCCCTCGACACTGTCCTCGACAAACACTCCCAGGGCAGGTACAGCACGGGTTAGATACAGTTTAAAGCTCCCTCTGCACTGTCCCATTCAAACACTCCCAGGGCAGGTACAGCGCGGGTTAAATACAGAGAATAGCTCCCGCTACACTGTCCCATTCAAGCACACCCAGGGCAGGTACAGCGCTGGTTAGATACAGAGTAAAGCTCCCTCTACGCTGTCCCATCAAACACAACCAGGACAGGTACAACACAGAGCGATACAGAGTAAAGCTCCCTCTACATTGAACATAAAAACTCTCCCAGGGCAGGTACAGCACAGGTGAGACACAGTGCAAAGCTCCCTCTACACTGTCCCATCAAACACTCCCAGGGCAGGTACAGCACGCTTTAGACACAGAGTAAAGCTCCCTCTACACTGTCACATTCAAACAGTCGCTGAGCAGGTACAGCGTGGGTTAGATACAGAGGAAAGCTCCCTCTATCTGTCCCATCAAACAATCCCAGGGCAGGTACAGCACGAGTTAGATACAGAGTAAAGCGTCCTCTGCACTGTCCCATCAAACACTCCCAGGGCAGTTACAGCACGGGTTAGATACAGACTAAAGCTCCCTCTACGCTGTCCCATCAAACACTCCCAGGGCAGGCACAGCACGAGTTAGATACAGAATAAAGCTCCCTCTACACTGTCCCCATCAAACACTCCCAGGGCAGGTACAGCGCAGGTTAGATACAGACTAAAGCTCCCTCTACACTGTCCCATCAAAGACTCCCAGGACAGGTAGAGCATGGGGTCAGATACAGAGTAAAGCTCTCTCTACATTGTCACTGTCAAGCACTCCCAGGGCAGTTACAACACAGGGTTAGACACTGACTAAATCTCTCTCTACACTATCTCATCAAACACTCCCAGGGCAGGTACAGCACGGGTTAGATACAGAGTAAAGCTCCCTCTACACTGTCCCATCAAACTCTCTCAGGGCAGGCACAGCGCAGGTTAGATACAGAGTAAAGCTCCCTCTACACTGTCCCGTCAAACACTCCCAGGGCAGGTACAGCACGGGTTAGATACAGTGTAAAGCTCCCTCTACACTGTCCCATCAAACACTCCCAGGGCAGGTACAGCACGGGTTAGATACAGAGTAAAGCTCACTTTACACTGTCCCATCAAACACTCCCAAGGCAGGTACAGCATGGGTTAGATACAGAGTAAAGCTCCCTCTATACTGTCCCATCAAACACTCCCAAGGCAGGTACAGCATGGGTTAGGTACAGAGTAAAGCTCCCTCTATACTGTCCCATCAAACACCCCCAGGGCAGGTACAGCGCGGGTTAGATACAGAGTAAAGCTCCCTCTACACTGTCCCATCATACACTCCTAGGGCAGGTACAGCACGCATTAGATACACAGTAACGCTCCCTCTACACTGTCCAATCAAACACTCCCAGAGCAGATTCAGCAAGGGTTAGAGACAGAGTAAAGCTACCTCTGCACTGTCCCATCAAACACTCCCAGGGCAGGTACAGCACGGGTAAGATAGAGAATAAAGCTCCCTCTACACTGTCGCATCAAACACGCCCAGGGCAGGCACAGCACGGTTTAGATACAGAGTAAAGCTCCCTCTACACTGTCCCAACAAACACTCCCAAGGCAGGTACAGCACGGGGTTAGATACAGAGTAAAGCTCCCTCTACATTGTCCCATCATGCACTCCTAGGGCAGGTACAGCACACGTTAGATACAGAGTAAAGCTCCCTCTACACTGTCCCGTCAAACACTCCCAGGGCAGGTACAGCACGGGTTAGATACAGAGTAAAGCTCCCTCTACGCTGTCCCATCAAACACTCCCAGGGCAGGTACAGCACTGGTTAGATACAGAGTAAATTTCCCTCTACACTGTCCCATCAAACACTCCCAGGGCAGGTACAACACGGGGTTAGATACAGAGTAAAGCTCTCTACACTATCCCATCAAACACTCCCAGGGCAGGTACAGCACTGGATAAAAATAGCGTAAAGTTCCCTCTACACTGTCATATCAAACACTACCAGGGCAGGGATAGGACGGGTTAGATAGAGAGTAAAGCTCCCTCGACACTGTCCCATCAAACACTCCCAGGGCAGGTACATTACGCTGTTAGATACAGAATAAAGCTCCCTCGACACTGTCCTCGACAAACACTCCCAGGGCAGGTACAGCACGGGTTAGATACAGGGTAAAGCTCCCTCTGCACTGTCCCATCAAACACTCCCAGGGCAGGTACAGCGCAGGTTAAATACAGAGAATAGCTCCCGCTACACTGTCCCATTCAAGCACACCCAGGGCAGGTACAGCGCAGGTTAGATACAGAGTAAAGCTCCCTCTACGCTGTCCCATCAAACACTACCAGGACAGGTACAGCACAGATGGATATAGAGTAAAGCTCCCTCTACGCTGTCCCATCAAACATTCCCAGGGCAGGTACAGCACGGGTTAGATACAGAGGAAAGCTCCCTCCACACTGTCCCATCAAACACTCCCAGGGCAGGTGCAGCATGGGTTAGATACAGAGAAAAGCTCCCTCTACACTGTCCCATCAAAGACTCCCAGGACAGGTACAGCATGGGGTCAGATACAGAGTAAAGCTCCCTCTACACTATCCCCATCAAACACACCCAGGGCAGGCAGAGCGCGGGTTAGATACAGAGTAAAGCTCCCTCTATACTGTCCCATCAAACACTCGCAGGGCAGGTACAGCACGGGTTAGATACAGAGTAAAGCTCCCTCTATGCTGTCCCATCAAACATTCCCAGGGCACGTACAGCACGGGTTAGATACAGACAAAAGCTCCCTCTACACTGTCCCATCAGACACTCCCAGGGCAGGTGCAGCATGGGTTAGATACAGAGAAAAGCTCCCTCTGCACTGTCCCATTCAAGCATTCCCAGGGCAGGTACAGCATGGGTTAGATACAGAGTCAATCTCCTACTACACTGTCCCATTCAAGCACTCCCAGGGCAGGTGCAGCACAGGTTAGATACAGAGTAAAGCGTCCTCTACACTGTCCCATCAAACACTCCCAGGGCAGGTACAGCACGGGTTAGGTACAGAGTAAAGCTCCCTCTACACTTTCCCATCAAACACTCCCAGGGCCAGTACAGCACGGGTTAGATACAGAGTAAAGCTCCCTATACACTGTCCCCATCAAACACTCCCAGGGCAGGTACAGCACGGGTTAGATACAGAGTAAAGCTCCCTCTACACTGTCCCATCAAACACTCCCAGGGCAGGTACAGCATGGGTTAGATACAGAGTAAGGCCCCGTCTACACTGTCCCATCAAACACTCCCAGGGCAGGTACAGCACAGGTGAGATACAGAGTAAAACTTCCTCTACGCTGTCCCAACAAACACTCCCAGGGCAGGTACAGCACGGGTGAGATACAGAGTAAAACTTCCTCTACACTGTCCCATCAAACACTCCCAGGGCAGGTACAGCACAGGTTAGATACAGAGTAAAGCTCCCTCTTTACTGTCGCATCAAACACTCCCAGGGCAGGTACAGCACGGGTCAGATACAGAGTAAAGCTCCCTCTTCACTGTCTCCATCAAACACTCCCAGGGCAAGTACAGCATGGGTTAGATACAGAGTAAAGTTCCCTCGACACTGTCCCCATCAAGCACGCCCAGGGCAGGTACAGCACGGGTTAGATACAGAGTAAACCTCCCCCTGCACTGTCCCATCAAACACTCCCAGGGCAGGTACAGCACGGGTTAGATACAGAGTAACGCTCCCTCTACACTGCCCCATCAAACACTCCCAGGGCAGGTACAGCGCGGGTTAGATACAGAATAAAGCTCCCTCTACACTGTCCCCATCAAACACTCCCAGGGCAGGTACAGCACGGGTTGGATATAGAGTAAAGCTCCCTCTTTACTGTCGCATCAAACACTCCCAGGGCAGGTCCAGCACGGGGTTAGATGCAGAGTAAAGCTCCCTCTCCACTGTCCCATCATACACTCCTAGGGGAGGTACAGCATGCATTAGATACACAGTAAAGCTCCCTCTACACTGTCCAATCAAACACTCCCAGGGCAGGTACAGCACGGGTTAGACACAGAGTAAAGCTCCCTCTACACTGTCCCCCTCAAACACTCCCAGGGCAGGTACAGCACGGGTTAGATACAGAGTAAAGCTGCCTCTACACTGTCCCATCAAACACTCCCAGGGCAGGTACAGCACGGGTTAGATACAGAGTAAAGCTCCCTCCACACTGTCCCATCAAACACTCTCAGGACATGTGCAGCACGGGTTAGATACAGAATAAAGCTCCCTCTACACTGTCCCATCAAACACTCCCAGGGCAGGGACAGCACGGGTTCGATACAGAGTAAAGCTCCCTCTACACTGTCCCATGAAACACTCTCACGGCATGTACAGCATGGGTTCGATACAGAGAATAGCTCGCTCTGCGCTTTCCCATCAAATACTCCCAGAGCAGATTCAGCAAGGGTTAGATACAGAGTAAAGCTACCTGTGCACTGTCCCATCAAACACTCCCAGGGCAGATACAGCACGGTTTAGATACAGAGTAAAGCTCCCTCTGCACTGTCCCATGAAACACTCTCCCAGGGCAGGTACAGCACAGGTTAGATACAGAGTAAAGCTCCCTCTACACTGTCCCGTCTAACACTCCCAGGGCAGGTACAGCACGGGTTAGATACAGAGTAAAGCTCCCTCTACACTGTCCCATCAAACACTCCCAGGGCAGGTACAGCACGCTTTAAATACAGAGTAAAGCTCCCTCTACAGTGTCACATTCAAACAGTCGCTGGGCAGGTACAGCACGGGGTTAGATACAGAGGAAAGCTCCCTCTACACTGTCCCATCAAATACTTCCAGTGCAGGAGAGCACTGGTTAGATACAGAGTAAAGCTCCCTCTACACTGTCCCATCAGACAATCCCAGGGCAGGTACAGCACGAGTTAGATACAGAGTAAAGCTCCCTGTACACTGCCCTCGAGAAACACTTCCAGGGCAGGTACAGCACGGGTGAGATACAGAGTAAAACTTCCTCTACACTGTCCCCATCAACCACGCCCAGGGCAGATAGAGCACGGGTTAGATACAGATTAAAGCTCCCTCTACACCGTCCCCATGAAACACTGCTAGGGCAGGTACAGCACGGGTTAGATACAGAGTAAAGCTCCCTCCACACTCATGTAACAAAAGAGTCTCACACATCAAGGAACTTTAAAGTAAGCTTTAAGCAACTTATAATTAAATTAAACTCTATACAAGAGCGGTCTTCACCATGCCTCTAGGTGAAGCCCTTTTACCATACTGAGCAGTACAGTATTTATACTAGTCCAAACACAGGAAGTGACGTATGCACAGGAAGTGATGTATGCACAAAGTTCACAGTTCACAGTTCACAGGAAGTGATGTGCACATAACTTCCCGGAAGTTATTATTATCACATTCTTCCCTCCTGCGAGATTAGAAGGCTGTGGTCTTCCTTTTGTTCCGTAGCCGCCGAACGAGGAAGAGTCGCACGCGTTTGGGTTCCCGTCGTAGAGGGTCGCTGGTCCGCTTACATGCGGTTGGCCATTGGTCAGAGTCTTTGTGGCCTGGATTACCCTGTGAAGGGTCGGGGAGATCATGGCTTCGTGCACGAGTCCCAATAGGTGCAGAGTCGGTCTGTCTCTGTTCAGAGGGAGGTGCAGAGCTGGTCTGTGGCGGATCACTACTTTGGTGCGCGGTACTGGGAGGTTCGCAACTTTGAGTACGGGGTTCTACCGGCACCAAGCTAGTTGGTGTCCGATCAGGATCCTGGAGAGGGGTACCCGGTAGGTTCCAAGAGGCTCCTGGTAAAATACCATCACTCGATGTCCCACTAGGTCCTGGTGGGCAGGGAGCCAGATCCCGTAATGATACGGTAGATTCTCGGCCGTAGGGATATCGTATGTATGCATAGGTGGGGTTGGCATCGGTTAGTTCGACCTCGTCTACGAGAGGGTCATTTTTAGACGTCCGAACGTATCTTCGGAGTAGTACAGGTCCAGGAGTAGTTAGCCAGGACGGGAGTGATGTCCCATAAGATGAGCGACGCTGGAATCCAAAGAACCGCTCATGAGGTGTAGTATTTGTGGCTGTAGAAAGAAGGGACCGTATAGAGTGCAATGCATCCGGAAGCACTGTTTCCCATTGCTGGTTTGGTAGGCCCCGAGATCTTAAAGCAAGATGTACGGAATTCCAGATGATACCGTTATACCTCTCTACCTGCCCATTTCCGATGGGATGATATGGTGTCGTTTTGCTTGTAGCAATTCCCCGTTCTGAGAGGTAGTCCTTGAGTTCCCTTGGCATAAAGGATGGACCCCGATCCGAGTGAATGTAAGCCGGCATGCCACAGAGAGAAAATACCTGCTCAAGGCAGCAGATTACTGTGGACGCCAGCATATTGGAGCAGGGGAAGGCAAACGGAAAACGTGAATATTCATCAATCATGGTGATGTGGCGACACGCCACCACTGGACATAATCCGCTCACGGCGGCACAGACAGTCTAAGCTGAAGCCCCCAGCCGGGGGCCCTTTCCTCCAGCAACTTGTTTCCCGCAGGGACAGGCTGCCGGGAGCACTTCCTGTCTGGGAAGTATTTAAGTGGATGCGCGGGCTTTTCTAGTTCCTGTTTGACATGTGGATGGAATAAAGCAGTTGTGTTTTCAATAGCTCTGGTCTCGACTCCCACGTTTGCCGCGGTATCTCAACACTGGTGACCCCGACGCTCAGGACGAATCCTAAGCTAGCATGGCGGATACAAACGCAGTCACGGTTAAATTACCAGACTTTTGGGAGAACCTCGCCGAAGCCTGGTTCGTTCAAGCTGAGTCCAGATTCCGGCTGAAAGGCATTACAGTCGACGCCACGAAGTACGACTACCTCGTCGCCTCGCTCACCTACGCTACAGTCCCCAAGGTTTGGGCAGCGCTGCAGAATCCACCAACGGATGGCAAGTACGAACATCTGAAGGCTGCGCTACTTAAAAAATTTCAAACGTCCTCTTACCAGCGCCACTGCCAACTCCTGGACCTCCCCGGCCTTGGTGACGCTTCACCATCAGACCTGCTTTCCCACATGCTGTCCCTCTCAGACGACAAAAATCCCGGCGCCCTTTTTCGCACGCTTTTCATTCGGCAGCTCCCCGCCAGCATCCGCCCGCTCATTGTGGAGTCTGACTCCACGGACCTGAATGATATAGCCGAAAAGGCCGACCGGCTGCTCTCTGCACAGGCCGCTCGCGACGTCGCGCCCGACCTCACGGCAACGACCACGCGGTCTTCCCGGGCCGCTAGGCCCGACCGCCCTACCACTCCGGGTCACTGCTACTACCACACCCGTTTTGGCGCTAGAGCTCAACGCTGCACGCCACCGTGTACCTTCAAACCTCCCCCCGCACCGGCCCCCGCGATGGCCGCGGGGCAGAAGGAGCCCCTACTGTACGTCACTGACGACAGAACCAACCGCCGATTTCTGTGCGACACAGGGGCCCAGCACAGTATCACCCCCGCCTCCGCCCTCGAGATCCAACGCGGCACACGGGGTATCACACTGGCTGCAGCCAACGGCTCTGACATCCGCACATATGGCACCCGCATGGTCACGCTCGACCTCGCGGGCCGCCGCTACTGCTGGGAGTTCCTCACAGCCAAGGTCCTCTGCCCACTCATCGGCGCCGACTTCCTACGCGCCCACGGCCTCCTTGTCGACATTCCGAGGCACCGCCTCGTCGACATCAACACTATGGCCCCCATCCCCGGCGCCTTTACCCCGGCCCGTTCGGCCGGCCTGACGACCTACTGCCTCGCCAGAGCCACGGACGACTACTCGGCACTCCTAGCTGAGTTTCCTGCCCTCACTAACCCGACCTTTTTGGCCAAAGCCGCCAAGCACGGTGTGGAGCACTATATCCCCACCACCGGCCCCCCAGTTTCTGCCCACGCCCGCAGACTCAACCCGGCCAAGCTGGAAATCTCGCGGGCCGTGTTCACCACCATGGAACAACTCGGCATCATCCGCCGCTCCAGCAGCCCTTGGGCCTCGCCCCTCCACATCGCCCCCAAGCCCGGCGGAGGCTGGCGCCCTTGCGGGGACTACCGCCGCCTCAACGACGCCACCACCCCCGATCGATACCCGGTGCCGCACATCCAGGACTTCTCGGCCCGACTGGCCGGACGAACCGTCTTTTCCAAAGTCGACCTGGTGCGCGGTTACCACCAAGTCCCCGTACACCCCGCGGACATCCCCAAAACGGCCGTCATCACCCCATTCGGCCTGTTCGAGTTCCTGAGGATGCCCTTTGGCCTCAAGAATGCAGCACAGGCTTTCCAGCGCCTTATGGACTCAGTCCTCCGGGACCTGAACTTCCTATTCGTCTATCTAGACGACATTCTCGTGGCCAGCTCCTCCAAACAGGAACACGTCGAACACCTTCGCATCCTGTTCGGGCGCCTAGCCCAACACGGGCTCATCCTCAGCCCGGCGAAGTGCCAATTCGGCCTAACCGAGATCGATTTTCTCGGTCACCACATCACCCCTGCTGGGGCCGTCCCCCTGCCCAACAAGGTGCAGGCCGTCCAGCAATTTCCCCGCCCCACAACCATCAAGGGCCTCCAGGAGTTCCTCGGGATGGTGAACTTCTACAACAGGTTCATCCCCAGAGCTGCAGCCCTCATGAAGCCCCTATACGACTCCCTCCGAGGAAAATCCGGCAAGATGGACGTAGCCTGGACCACTGACACGGCAGCCGCCTTCGACGCCACCAAAAATGCGCTCGCCGACGCCACTCTGCTCGCGCACCCGAGGGCCGATGCCCGGGTCGCGCTCACCACCGACGCCTCCGACCACGCGGTCGGGGCCGTGTTCGAGCAGTGGGTCAATGGCGCGTGGCAGCCACTTGCCTTCTACAGCCGCCAACTGCGCCCCCCGGAGGTCAAATACTCCACTTTCGACCGCGAGCTTCTCGCGCTCCACCTGTCGGTCCGCCATTTCAGGTTCCTCCTGGAAGGCCGCCCCTTCACCGCGTATGTGGACCACAAGCCACTCACATACGCGATGGCCAAGCACACCGAACCCTGGTCCGCTAGGCAGCAACGCCAGCTCGCGGCCGTGTCCGAGTTTACTATGGACATTCAGCACGTCTCCGGTAGAGACAACGTGGTCGCCGACTGCCCTTCCCGTCCCGCCGTCTGTGCAAATCACCTCGCGGTCGACTACGCACAACTAGCAGCGGCCCAGCTCACGGACCCAGACCTCCTCTCGGCGGCTACCAGCCTGCCAGGGCTACGCCTAGCCAAGGTCGCGCACGGGCCCGAAGCCACGGCAGTCACTTGCGACGCCTCACTCGGCCACCCCAGGCCGGTCGTCCCTGAGACCTGGCGCCGCCGCGTCTTCAACGCGCTCCACGGGCTCTCTCACCCGGGTTCCCGCGCATCCGTCAAACTCCTCTCCAAGCGCTTCGTCTGGCGCGGCCTCAGCAGAGATGTTCGGACTTGGGCCACCTCCTGCCTCGCCTGCCAATGGGCTAAGGTACAGCTGCACACCAAAGCACCCCTGGGAGACTTCGAGGTACCCAGCCGCCGCTTCGACCACGTACACGTCGACATCGTCGGTCCCCTGCCGCCATCGCAAGGCCAAACTTATCTCCTCACGATGGTCGACCGCTACACACGCTGGCCTGAGGCAGTGCCGCTGTCCTCCACCACCACAGCCGACATCGCCAGGGCGTTCGTTAACACCTGGGTTGCGAGGTTCGGCGTACCGGCCGACATAACCTCCGACAGAGGCGCCCAGTTCACCTCCGAACTCTGGACGGCCACAGCACGCAACCTCGGGGTGACGCTCCACCGCAACACGGCGTACCACCCGCAGGCCAACGGACTTTGTGAACGCTTCCACAGGTCACTTAAGGCCTCACTCCGCGCCGGCCTGCAGGACAGTACCTGGACTGACCGCCTGCCGTGGGTGCTACTCAGCCTACGCACCATGGTCAAGGAAGACCTCCAGTCCTCGGCAGCGGAGTTAGTCTACGGACAACCGCTGCGCGTCCCAGGCGAATTCCTTCCGGAGCCTACCAAGCCTTGGTCGGCCGAACAGCAGCGGCTCAACTCTTTCTCTTCCGCTCAGCAGTTCGCCCCACTTCCGGTCAACCGACACGGCGAACTCGCACCTCACGTCCCGCCAAATTTACAGCAGGCGCGCTTCGTCTTCGTGCGACACGACGCGCACCGCGGGCCCCTGCGACCCCCGTACGACGGACCGTACGAGGTACTACAAACCGGGGACAAGGTCTTCAAGCTGTGACTTGGCGACAGGGTCGACACAGTCTCCATCGACCGGCTCAAACCAGCACACACAGAACCAGGGGAACAGGTCCCCGTGGCCCAGCCTCCAACTAGAGGCCGTCCCCCCGGCAAGCCAGCACAGCCGGCGGCGAACCGCCCGACCCAACCAACCAGACCGGCGACCACTCAGAGCCGCTGCGGCAGAACCATTAGACCACCGTCACGACTCGTCCACTCCTCCTAAGCGGATTCTGGGGGGAGCTCTGTGGCGACACGCCACCACTGGACATAATCCGCTCACGGCGGCACAGACAGTCTAAGCAGAAGCCCCCAGCCGGGGGCCCTTTCCTCCAGCAACTTGTTTCCCGCAGGGACAGGCTGCCGGGAGCACTTCCTGTCTGGGAAGTATTTAAGTGGATGCGCGGGCTTTTCTAGTTCCTGTTTGACATGTGGATGGAATAAAGCAGTTGTGTTTTCAATAGCTCTGGTCTCGACTCCCACGTTTGCCGCGGTATCTCAACAGTGAGCAAATATGTGTTCCGAGTTGAAGAGGGCACTGGGCCCTTAAAATCGATGCTAAGTCGTTGCATCGGTTGGGTTGCGTGTATGAGCATACCATCTGAGGGGCGGAAGAACTGAGGTTTTAATTCTGCACAAAGCCGGCATTCTGAGCACATTTTCTTTACATCTCCAGTAGAAAAAGGGAGATTCCGTGATCGTACGAAATGTAGCATGCGCGTAACGCCAGGATGACACAATCCATTATGGACATCTATGAGAGTAGAGGACGACATAGTGGAGCAGAATGCTCGTGTGAGGGTATCCGGGGCCACATTCTCCTTGCCAGGTCGATAGTGAATGGTGTAACCAAAAGAGGCCAGTTCCATCCTCCAAAGCTGTATTTTATTATTCTTAATTTTGGTTCGTTTTCGATTATCGAGCATGAAGGCGACTGATCGCTGGTCCGTGATTAATGTAAAGTGCTGGCGAGCTAGGAAATGGTTCCACTTCCGTACCGCCTCTATGATGGCTGTGGCTTCCTTCTCAACCGGAGGATAATGTAGCTCGGCACCTTGTAAGGTCCTGGACATAAATGCTACAGGACGACCTTCCTGATTTAGAGTAGCCGAGATCGCCACCTCCGAGGCATCACATTCGACTATGAAAGGGAGATTCTCATCGATGGAGTGAAGAGCCGCTTTCTCCAACTGTTTTTTGAGAAGGTTAAAGGCTGCAACAGCCGCTGTTTCCAATGGAATTGATCTAGCATGCAGCAAGGGTTAGATTTTGTCTGAAAAATGAGGAATCCATTTAGCGTAGTATGCAAACAGACCGAGAGCCCGACGTAAAGAAGCCGTATTCTTAGGTGACGGGAGCTCTTGTAGCGGGCGAAGTCTTCCTGGGTCTGGCTTAATGATACCATTGCCTACGCAGTAGCCAAGGATGTTGATGGTCGGTTGCGACTCAACAGATTTAGATTCATTCAAAGTTAAGTTACGGTGATGGAGGGCATCCCGAAATTTTTGGAGGTTGGCGTCGTGTTCCTGTTGATCGTGACCTGCAATAATAATGTTATCAAGATAGGGAAAAGTGTCCCTTAAGTTTTCCTGCTTAACCAGGCCATCCATTGCCCGTTGGAAGACAGCCACTCCATTAGTAACCCCGAATGGGAGGCGACGAAATTGGTACAGCCGTCCATTAGCCTCAAAGGCCGTGTACTGCTTATCTGAGACCTTCAAGGGTACCTGATGATAGGCACTTTTTAAATCGTAAGTTGAGAACACTTTGTATTCGGCCAGCTTATTAACCATATCATCAATGCGTGGCAATGGGTAGGCATCCAAGTCAGTATATTGATTGATGGTTTGCGAATAATCAATGCATAGTCGTTGTTTTTGAGGTTTTAGAGGGTTCTTGACGATGACGATTTGAGCCCGCCAGGGCGACGAACATGGTTCGATGATATCCTCTGCTAAAAGTCGAGAGATTTCAGCCTCGATAAAAGATTGGTCTTCCTGACTAAAGCGCCGCGATTTTGTTATTATTGGTTTGCATCGAGGAGGAATACTGGCAAATAATGAGGGTTCATCAAGTGAAGCTGCTGATAATGCATAAAACGGTAATTTAGACAGTATATTAGAAATAGTAAGTCCAGGTTTGGATCCGCCGAACTCAATGGTGAGTTTCTTATGCTGTTTTTGAAAATCCAGCCCTAAGATGAGATCACTACATAAGTCCTTGAGCACCGAAAGTCGGGTGGAGGGATACACGCGACCATTAAGTGTCATATCAATAATACAAAAGCCGGAGATTCTGGTATTAAGTGATGACTGAGCCATCGCAATTGCCTGGTCCGATGGGAAGATATGTAGTTTCAATTTCGCAACAATCTGTTCTCTAATGAAACTATCAGTACTTCCTGAGTCAATTAAGGCATCTAAGGTATGCCCATTAATTGAAACTTTTGTCGCTGCATGAAACAGGTTCTGTGGGCAAGCAGCTGTAATTGGTGTGGTTGCACAGAGAGTGGCTGAAACTCTAGGTGTGCTTCTTCGGGAGAGAGCTCGAGAGGAAGCTTGATAGGTCCTAGCCGGAGCATCTTGATAGGCCCTAATTGGGGCAGTTCGGTAGGCCTTAGCTGGATTGGCCCTCGTAGAGGCTCTTGATAGGCAAACTTTTGCAAAGTGTCCCTTTTTATCGCAATGACTGCAGATCGCATTGCGAGCAGGGCAGAATTTCCTAGGGTGAAAAGAATCTCCATAAAAGAAGCATTCCTTCCTAGATTGCCAAGAGGCTGCTAAAGTGGGGTCATACTCCTCTTCTTCATCAGAAGTATCATCAGGATTAGATTCCTCCATGATAGGGTTCACCTGAGGCCACTTGAATCGTCTGGTTGCAGTTACAGCAGCAGATCGAGATCTGGGCAGCTGATAGAGGTCTGCATTTTTCTTTGCCAAATCCAGAGAACAAGCCAGGTCAAAAGCCTTTTGTAGCTCAAGTGTTTTACTTTCTAGTAGACGCTGGCGTATAAATGGAGAGGCAATCCCGCAGATGAAAGCATCACGAATCATTTCTTCGCGGTACAGCTCAGCCGAGGCTGCCTGGAAGTTACAATCTACGCTGAGCCTGCGAAGTTCTTGAAGGAATTCGTTAATCGATTCCCCTGGCCCTTGTCGGGCTGTGGCCAGTAGATGCCTAGCATAGACCTCATTTGCGGTCTTGGCATATACTTTTTTAAGTGCCCGGATCACCTCATCGTAACTATCCCATTATCAACATATTCAAACACTGTTGGGGTCACATAGTTGATAAGTATCCTCAGTTTAGTAGAAGCATCCGCTTTACATTCATCCAGAAAATTCTCAAAAGTACGATACCAATGCTTCCATACCCTGCCAGCTGCTGGTGTGTTTGGCACCAAGTCCAGACGAGTAGGTTTAAGGATGTTTTCCATGATGGGTGGTTCCCTGGATCCTTAACTCCGAGTTTGTCCGAAGGTCTAGTATTTGTGAGTGTAAATACTAAGTTGCTTAAATTGATGTAACAAAAGAGTCTCACACATCAAGGAACTTTAAAGTAAGCTTTAAGCAACTTATAATTAAACTATATACAAGAGCGGTCTTCACCATGCCTCTAGGTGAAGCCCTTTTACCATACTGAGCAGTTCAGTATTTATACTAGTCCAAACACAGGAAGTGACGTATGCACAGGAAGTGATGTATGCACAGAGTTCACAGTTCACAGTTCACAGGAAGTGATGTGCACATAACTTCCCGGAAGTTATTATTATTATCACACACACTGTCCCATCAAACACACTCAGGACAGGTGCAGCACGGGTTAGATACAGAATAAAGCTCCCTCTACACTGTCCCCATCAAACACTCCCAGGGCAGGTACAGCACGTGTTAGACACAGAGTAAAGCTCCCTCTACACTGTTCCCATCAAACACTCCCAGGGCAGGTACAGCACGGGTTAGATACAGAGTAAAGCTCCCTCTACACTGTCCCCATCAAACACTCCCAGAGCAGGTACAGCACGGGTTAGATACAGAGTAAAGCTCCCTCTACACTGTCCCCATCAAACACTCCCAGGGCAGGTACAGCACGGGTTAGATACAGAATAAAGCTCCCTCTACACTGTTCCCATCAAACACTCCCAGGGCAGGTACAGCACGGGTTAGATACAGAGTAAAGCTCCCTCTACACTGTCCCATCAAACACTCCCAGGGCAGGTACAGCACGGGTTAGATACAGAGTAAAGCTCCCTCTACACTGTCCCATCAAACACTCCCAGGACAGGTACAGCATGGGTTAGATACAGAGTACAGCTTCCTCTGCACTGTCCCCATCAAACACTCCCAGGGCAGGTGCAGCACGGGTTAGATACAGAGTAAAGCCCCGTCTACAGTGCCGCCATCATACATTCCCAGTGCAGGTACAGCACGGGTTAGATACAGAGTAAAGCTCCCTTTACACTGTCCCATCAAGCACTCCCAGGGCAGGTACAGCAAGGGTTAGATACAGAATAAATCTCCCCCTACACTGTCCCATTGATATACCTATCAATTCCTCCAATAAAAGGCGAAGAGTTACGAAGGTGACTAAAGGTTTTTATTGACTAAATAACAGAGCCCACTCTCGTGGGTGATCCGATCCAAGCAGGAGGAATACCAGCCAGTCGCTCACCTTTATACCTGGCCTGGTGGGTGGAGCCAAGGCGGAGTCGGCAGTGGTCATCCCAGGTATAGCAGTGTGGCAAGAGGCGACCTCGTACCGTGATACAATAGTGGTCAGTGATACAGTTATAACGAACAGTGGTGAACAGTGCTAACTACTAACAGTGATACGATAGTGAACGTGGTTTACCACACCCATCAAACACTCCCAGGGCAGGTACAGCACGGGTTAGATACAGAGTAAAGCTCCCTCTACACTGTCCCATCAAACACTCCCAGGGCAGGTACAGCACGGGGTTAGATACAGAGTAAATCTTCCTCTACACTGTCCCATCAAACATTCCCAGTGCAGGTACAGAACAGGTTAGATACAGAGTAAAGCTCCCTCTACACTGTCTCATCAAACACTCCCAGGGCAGGTACAGCATGGGTTAGATACAGAGTAAAGCACCCTGTACACTGTCCTAACAAACAATCCCAGGGCCGCTACAGCACGGGTTAGATACAGAGTAAAGCTCCCTCTACACTGTCCCCATCAAACATTTCCAGGGCAGGTACAGCACGGGTTAGATACAGAGTAAAGCTCCCTCTACACTGTCCCCATCCAACAATTCCAGGGCATGTACAGCACGCGTTAGATACAGAGTAAAGCTCCCTCTACACTGTCCCATCAAACACTCCCAGGCCAGGCACAGCACGGGGTTAGATACAGAGTAAATCTCCCTCTACACTGTCCCATCAAACACGCCCAGGGGAGGTACAGCACGGGTTAGATACAGAGTAAAGCTCCCTCTACACTGTCTCATCAAACACTCCCAGGGCAGGTACAGCATGGGTTAGATACAGAGTAAAGCTTCCTCCACACTGTCCCCATCAAACACTCCCAGGGCAGGAACAGCACGCGTTAGATACAGAGGAAAGCTCCCTCTACACTGTTCCATCAAACACTCCCAGGGCAGGGACAGCACGAGTTAGATACAGAGTAAAGCTCCCTCTACACTGTCCCATCAAACACTCCAAGGGCAGGTACATTACGCTGTTAGATACAGAATAAAGCTCCCTCTACACTGTCCTCGACAAACACTCCCAGGGCAGGTACAGCACGGGTTAGATACAGGGTAAAGCTCCTTCTAAACTGTCCCATCCAACACTCCCAGGGCAGGTACAGCACGGGTTAGATACAGAGTAAATCTCCCTCTACACTGTCCCATCAAACACTCCCAGGGCAGGTACAGCACAGGTTAGATACAGAGTAAAGCTCACCCTACACTGTCCCATCAAACAATTCCAGGGCAGGTACAGCACGGGTTAGATACAGAGTAAAACCCCGTCTACAGTGTCGCCATCATACATTCCCAGTGCAGGTACAGCACAGGTTAGATACAGAGTAAAGCTCCCTTTACACTGTCCCATCAAACACTCCCAGGGCAGGTACAGCACGGAGTTAGATACAGAGTAAATCTTCCTCTACACTGTCCCTTCAAACATTCCCAGTGCAGGTACAGCACAGGTTAGATACAGAGTAAAGCTCCCTCTACTCTGTCTCATCAAACACTCCCAGGGCAGGTACAGCATGCGATAGATACAGAGTAAAGCACCCTGTACACTGTCCTAACAAACAATCCCAGGGCCGCTACAGCACGGGTTAGATACAGAGTAAAGCTCCCTGTACATTGTCCCTGTGAAACACTCCCAGGGCAGGTACAGAACGGCGTAAGATACAGAGTAAATCTCTCTCTACACTGTCCCATCAAACACTCCCAGGACAGGTACAGCATGGGTTAGATACAGAGTAAAGCTTCCTCTACACTGTCCCCATCAAACACTCCCAGGGCAGGTACAGCATGGGTTAGATACAGAGTAAAGCTTCCTCTACACTGTCCCCATCAAACACTCCCAGGGCAGGTACAGCATGGGTTAGATACAGAGTAAAGCTCCCTCTACACTGTCCCATCAAACACTCCCAGGGCAGGTACAGCACGGGTTAGATACAGAGTAAAGCTCCCTCTACGTCGTCCCTGTCAAACACTCCCAGGGCAGGTACAACACGGGGTTAGATACAGAGTAAAGCTCTCTCTACACTATCCCATCAAACACACCCAGGGCAGGTACAGCACGGGGTTAGATACAGAGTAAACCTCCCACTACACTGTCCCATCAAACACACCCAGGGCAGGTACAGCACGGGTTAGATACAGAGAAACGCTCCCAGTACATTGTCCCCGTCACACACTCCCTGGGCAGGTACAGCACGGGTTAGATACAGAGTAAATCTCCCTCTACACTGTCCCATGAAACACTCCCAGGGCAGGTACAGCACGGGTTAGATACAGAGTAAACCTCCCTCTACGCTGTCCCATCAAACACTCCCGGTGCAGGTACAGCACGCGTTAGATACAGAGTAAAGCTCCCTCTACACTGTGCCATCAAACACTCCCAGGGCAGGTACAGCAGTGGTTAGTTACAGAATAAATCTCCCTCTACACTGTCCCCATCAAAGACTCCCAGGGCAGGTAGAGCAAGGGTAAGATACAGAGTAAAGCTCCCTCTACACTGTCCCATCAAACACTCCCAGGGCAGGTACAGCACGGGTTAGATACAGAGTAAAGCTCCCTCTACACTGTCCCATCAAACACTTCCAGGGCAGGTACAGCACGGGTGAGATACAGAGTAAAGCTCCCTCGACACTGTCCCCATCAATCACTTCCAGGGCAGGTACAGCACGGGTTAGATACAGAGTAAAGCTCCCTCTACACTGGCCCCATCCAACAATTCCAGGGCATGTACAGCACGCGTTAGAAACAGAGTAAAGCCCCGTCTACAGTGTCGCCATCATACATTCCCAGTGCAGGTACAGCAGAGGTTAGATACAGAGTAAAGCTCCCTCTACACTGTCCCATCAAACACTCCCAGGGCAGGTACAGCATGGGTTAGATACAGAGTAAAGCTCCCTCTACACTGTCCCAACAAACACTCCCAGGGCAGGTACAGCACGGGTTAGAAACAGAGTAAACCTCCCTCTACACTGTCCCATCAAACACTCCCAGGGCAGTTACAGCACGGGTTAGATACAGGGTAAAGCTCCCTCTGCACTGTCCCATTCAAACACTCCCAGGGCAGGTACAGCGCGGGTTAAATACAGAGAATAGCTCCCCCAACACTGTCCCATTCAAGCACACCCAGGGCAGGTACAGCGCGGGTTAGATACAGAGTAAAGCTCCCTCTACGCTGTCCCATCAAACACTCCCAGGACAGGTACAGCACAGATGGATATAGAGTAAATCTCCCTCTACATTGACCCTAAAAACTCTCCCAGGGCAGGTACAGCACAGTTTAGATACAGAGTAAAGCTCCCTCTGCACTGTCCCATCAAACACTCCCAGGGCAGGTACAGCACGGGTTAGATACAGAGTAAAGCTCCCTCTACACTGTCCCATCAAACACTCCCAGGGCAGGTACAGCACGGGTTAGATACAGAGTAAAGCTCCCTCTACACTGTCACATTCAAACACACCCAGGGCACATACAGTACGTGTTAGATACAGAGTAAAGCTCCCTGTACATTGTCCCTGTGAAACACTTCCAGGGCAGGTACAGCACGGGTTAGATACAGAGTAAAGCTCCTTTTAAACTGTCCCATCAAACACTCCCAGGGCAGGCACAGCACGTGTTAGATACGGAATAAAGCTCCCTTTACACTGCCCCATCAAACACTCCCAGGGCAGGTACAGCACATGTTAGATACAGAGTAAAGCTCCCTCTACACTGTCCCATCAAACACTCCCAGGGCAGGTACAGCACTGGTTAGATACAGAGTAAATCTCCCTCTACACTGTCCCATCAAACACTCCCAGGACAGGTGCAGCATGGGTTAGATACAGAGTAAAGCTCCCTCTGCACTGTCCCATCAAACACTCCCAGGGCAGGTACAGCACGGGTTAGATACAGAGTAAAGCTCCCTCTACACTGTCCCATCAAACACTCCCAGGTCAGGTACAGCACGAGTTAGATGCAGAGTAAAGCTCCCTCTACACTGTCCCATCAAACACTCCCAGGGCAGGGATAGCACGAGTTAGATAGAGATTAAAGCTCCCTCTACACTGTCCCCATCAAACACTCCCAGGGCAGGTACAGCACGGGTTAGATACAGAGTAAAACTCCCTCTACGTCCCATCAAACACTCCCACAGCAGGTACAGCACATGTTAGATACAGAGTAAAGCGCCCTCTACACTAGCCCCATCAAACACTTCCAGGGCATGTACAGCCCTGGTTAGATACAGAGTAAAGCTCCCTCCACACTGTCCCATCAAACACTCGCAGGGCATGTTGAGCATGGGTTAGATACATAGTAAAGCTCCCTCTACACTGTGGCATCAAACACTCCCAGGGCAGGTACAGCAGTGGTTAGATACAGAGTAAAGCTCCCTCTACACTGTCCCCATCAAAGACTCCCAGGGCAGGTACAGCACGGGTTAGATACAGAGTAAAACCCCGTCTACAGTGTCGCCATCATACATTCCCAGTGCAGGTACAGCACAGGTTAGATACAGAGTAAAGCTCCCTCTACACTGTCCCATCAAACACTCCCAGGGCAGGTACAGCACGGGTTAGATACAGAGTAAAGCTCCCTCTACACTTTCCCATCAAACACTCCCAGGGCAGGTACAGCACGTGTTAGATACAGAGTAAAGCTCCCTCTACACTGACCCCATCAAACACTCCCAGGGCTGGTACAGCACTGGTTAGATACAGAGTGAACCTCCCTCTGCACTGTCCCATCAAACACTCCCAGGACATGTTGAGCACGGGTTAGATACAGTGTAAAACTCCCTCTACACTGTCCCATCAAACACTCCCAGGGCAGGTACAGCACGGATTAGATACAGAGTAAAGCTCCCTCTACACTGTCCCATCAAACACTCCCAGGGCAGGTACAGCACGGGTTAGATACAGAGTAAAGCTCCCTCTACATTGTCCCCATCAAACACTCTCGGGACTGGTGTAGAACGGGTGAGATACAGAGTAAAGCTACCTCTACACTGTCCCATCAATCACTCCCAGGGCAGGTACAGCACGGGTTAGATAGAGAGTAATGCTCCCTCTACACTGTGCCATCAAACACTCCCAGGGCAGGTATTGCAGTGGTTAGATACAGAGTAAAGCTCCCTTTACACTGTCCCCATCACAGACTCCCAGGGCAGTTACAGCAATGGTTAGATACAGAGTAAAGCTCCCTCAACAGTGACCCATCAAACACTCCCAGGGCAGGTACAGCACGGTGATGTATGCAGAGTAAAGCTCCCTCTACACTGTCCCATCAAACACTCCCAGGGCAGGTACAGCACGGGTTAGATACAGATTAAATCTCCCTCTACACTGTCCCATCAAACAATTCCAGGGCAGGTACAGCACGGGTTAGATACAGAGTAAAGCTCCCTGTACACTGTCCCATCAAACACTCCCAGGGCAGTTACAGCAATGGTTAGATACAGAGTAAAGCTCCCTCAACAGTGACCCATCAAACACTCCCAGGGCAGGTACAGCACGGGTTAGATACAGAGTAAATCTCCCTCTGCACTGTCCCATCAAACAATTCCAGGGCAGGTACAGCACGGGTTAGATGCAGAGTAAAGCTCCCTGTCCGCTGTCCCATCAAACACTCCCAGGGCATGTACAGCACGGGTTAGATACAGAATAAAGCTCCCTCTACACTGTCCCCATCAAACACTCCCAGGGCAGTTACAGCACGGGTTAGATACAGAGTAAAGCTCCCTCTGCACTGTCTCATCAAACACTCCCAGGGCAGGTACAGCATGGGTTAGATACAGAGTAAAACACCCTGTACACTGTCCTATCAAACAATCCCACGGCCGCTACAGCACGGGTTAGATAGAGAGTGAAGCTCTCTCTACACTGTCCCAACAAACACTCCCAGGAAAGGTACAGCATGGGTTAGATAGAGAGTAAAGCTCCCTCTACACTGTCCCCATCAAACACTCCCAGGGCAGGTACAGCACGGGTTAGATACAGAGTAAAGCTCCCTCTACACTGTCCCATCAAACACTCCCAGGGCAGGTACAGCACGGGTTAGATACAGAGTAAAGCTCCCTCTACACTGTCCCATCAAACAGTCCCAGGACAGGTACAGTATGGGTTAGATACAGAGTACAGCTTCCTCTACACTGTCCCCATCAAACACTCCCAGGGCAGGTACAGCACGGGTTAGATACAGAGTAAAGCCCCGTCTACAGTGTCGCCATCATACAATCCCAGTGCAGGTACAACACAGGTTAAATACAGAGTAAAGCTCCCTCTACACTGTCCCATCAAACACTCCCAGGGCAGGTATAGCACGGGTTAGATACAGAGTAAAGCTCCCTTTACACTGTCCCATCAAACACTCCCAGGACAGGTACAGCATGGGTTAGATACAGAGTACAGCTTCCTCTGCACTGTCCCCATCAAACACTCCCAGGGCAGGTGCAGCACGGGTTAGATACAGAGTAAAGTCCCGTCTACAGTGCCGCCATCATACATTCCCAGTGCAGGTAAAGCACGGGTTAGATACAGAGTAAAGCTCCCTTTACACTGTCCCATCAAGCACTCCCAGGGCAGGTACAGCAAGGGTTAGATACAGAATAAATCTCCCCCTACACTGTCCCATTGATATACCTATCAATTCCTCCAATAAAAGGCGAAGAGTTACGAAGGTGACTAAAGGTTTTTATTGACTAAATAACAGAGCCCACTCTCGTGGGTGATCCGATCCAAGCAGGAGGAATCCCAGCCAGTCGCTCACCTTTATACCTGGCCTGGTGGGTGGAGCCAAGGCGGAGTCGGCAGTGGTCATCCCAGGTATAGCAGTGTGGCAAGAGGCGACCTCGTACCGTGATACAATAGTGGTCAGTGATACAGTTATAACGAACAGTGGTGAACAGTGCTAACTACTAACAGTGATACGATAGTGAACGTGGTTTACCACACCCATCAAACACTCCCAGGGCAGGTACAGCACGGGTTAGATAAAGAGTAAAGCTCCCTCTACACTGTCCCATCAAACACTCCCAGGGCAGGTACAGCACGGGGTTAGATACAGAGTAAATCTTCCTCTACACTGTCCCATCAAACATTCCCAGTGCAGGTACAGAACAGGTTAGATACAGAGTAAAGCTCCCTCTACACTGTCTCATCAAACACTCCCAGGGCAGGTACAGCATGGGTTAGATACAGAGTAAAGCACCCTGTACACTGTCCTAACAAACAATCCCAGGGCCGCTACAGCACGGGTTAGATACAGAGTAAAGCTCCCTCTACACTGTCCCCATCAAACATTTCCAGGGCAGGTACAGCACGGGTTAGATACAGAGTAAAGCTCCCTCTACACTGTCCCCATCCAACAATTCCAGGGCATGTACAGCACGCGTTAGATACAGAGTAAAGCTCCCTCTACACTGTCCCATCAAACACTCCCAGGCCAGGTACAGCACGGGGTTAGATACAGAGTAAATCTCCCTCTACACTGTCCCATCAAACACTCCCAGGGGAGGTACAGCACGGGTTAGATACAGAGTAAAGCTCCCTCTACACTGTCTCATCAAACACTCCCAGGGCAGGTACAGCATGGGTTAGATACAGAGTAAAGCTTCCTCTACACTGTCCCCATCAAACACTCCCAGGGCAGGGACAGCACGAGTTAGATACAGAGTAAAGCTCCCTCTACACTGTCCCATCAAACACTCCAAGGGCAGGTACATTACGCTGTTAGATACAGAATAAAGCTCCCTCTACACGGTCCTCGACAAACACTCCCAGGGCAGGTACAGCACGGGTTAGATACAGGGTAAAGCTCCCTCTGCACTGTACCATTCAAACACTCCCAGGGCAGGTACAGCGCGGGTTAAATACAGAGAATAGCTCCCCCAACACTGTCCCATTCAAGCACACCCAGGGCAGGTACAGCGCGGGTTAGATACAGAGTAAAGCTCCCTCTACGCTGTCCCATCAAACACTCCCAGGACAGGTACAGCACAGATGGATATAGAGTAAAGCTCCCTCTACATTGACCCGAAAAACTCTCCCAGGGCAGGTACAGCACAGTTTAGATACAGAGTAAAGCTCCCTCTACACTGTCCTATCAAACACTCCCAGGGCAGGTACAGCACAGGTGAGGTACAGAGTAAAGCTCCCTGTACATTGTCCCTGTGAAACACTTCCAGGGCAGGTACAGCACGGGTTAGATACAGAGTAAATCTCCCTCTACACTGCCCCATCCAACACTCCCAGGGCAGGTACAGCACGGGTTAGATACAGAGTAAATCTCCCTCTACACTGTCCCATCAAACACTCCCAGGGCAGGTACAGCACAGGTTAGATACAGAGTAAAGCTCACCCTACACTGTCCCATCAAACAATTCCAGGGCAGGTACAGCACGGGTTAGATACAGAGTAAAACCCCGTCTACAGTGTCGCCATCATACATTCCCAGTGCAGGTACAGCACAGGTTAGATACAGAGTAAAGCTCCCTTTACACTGTCCCATCAAACACTCCCAGGGCAGGTACAGCACGGAGTTAGATACAGAGTAAATCTTCCTCTACACTGTCCCTTCAAACATTCCCAGTGCAGGTACAGCACAGGTTAGATACAGAGTAAAGCTCCCTCTACTCTGTCTCATCAAACACTCCCAGGGCAGGTACAGCATGCGATAGATACAGAGTAAAGCACCCTGTACACTGTCCTAACAAACAATCCCAGGGCCGCTACAGCACGGGTTAGATACAGAGTAAAGCTCCCTGTACATTGTCCCTGTGAAACACTCCCAGGGCAGGTACAGAACGGCGTAAGATACAGAGTAAATCTCTCTCTACACTGTCCCATCAAACACTCCCAGGACAGGTACAGCATGGGTTAGATACAGAGTAAAGCTTCCTCTACACTGTCCCCATCAAACACTCCCAGGGCAGGTACAGCATGGGTTAGATACAGAGTAAAGCTCCCTCTACACTGTCCCATCAAACACTCCCAGGGCAGGTACAGCACGGGTTAGATACAGAGTAAAGCTCCCTCTACGTCGTCCCTGTCAAACACTCCCAGGGCAGGTACAACACGGGGTTAGATACAGAGTAAAGCTCTCTCTACACTATCCCATCAAACACACCCAGGGCAGGTACAGCACGGGTTAGATACAGAGAAACGCTCCCAGTACATTGTCCCCGTCACACACTCCCTGGGCAGGTACAGCACGGGTTAGATACAGAGTAAATCTCCCTCTACACTGTCCCATGAAACACTCCCAGGGCAGGTACAGCACGGGTTAGATACAGAGTAAACCTCCCTCTACGCTGTCCCATCAAACACTCCCGGTGCAGGTACAGCACGCGTTAGATACAGAGTAAAGCTCCCTCTACACTGTGCCATCAAACACTCCCAGGGCAGGTACAGCACGGGTTAGATACAGAGTAAAGCTCCCTCTACACTGTCCCCATCAAACACTCCCAGGGCAGGTCGAGCAAGGGTAAGATACAGAGTAAAGCTCCCTCTACACTGTCCCATCAAACACTCCCAGGGCAGGTACAGCACGGGTTAGATACAGAGTAAAGCTCCCTCTACACTGTCCCATCAAACACTTCCAGGGCAGGTACAGCACGGGTGAGATACAGAGTAAAGCTCCCTCGACACTGTCCCCATCAATCACTTCCAGGGCAGGTACAGCACGGGTTAGATACAGAGTAAAGCTCCCTCTACACTGGCCCCATCCAACAATTCCAGGGCATGTACAGCACGCGTTAGAAACAGAGTAAAGCCCCGTCTACAGTGTCGCCATCATACATTCCCAGTGCAGGTACAGCAGAGGTTAGATACAGAGTAAAGCTCCCTCTACACTGTCCCATCAAACACTTCCAGGGCAGGTACAGCATGGGTTAGATACAGAGTAAAGCTCCCTCTACACTGTCCCAACAAACACTCCCAGGGCAGGTACAGCACGGGTTAGAAACAGAGTAAACCTCCCTCTACACTGTCCCATCAAACACTCCCAGGGCAGTTACAGCACGGGTTAGATACAGGGTAAAGCTCCCTCTGCACTGTCCCATTCAAACACTCCCAGGGCAGGTACAGCGCGGGTTAAATACAGAGAATAGCTCCCCCAACACTGTCCCATTCAAGCACACCCAGGGCAGGTACAGCGCGGGTTAGATACAGAGTAAAGCTCCCTCTACGCTGTCCCATCAAACACTCCCAGGACAGGTACAGCACAGATGGATATAGAGTAAATCTCCCTCTACATTGACCCTAAAAACTCTCCCAGGGCAGGTACAGCACAGTTTAGATACAGAGTAAAGCTCCCTCTGCACTGTCCCATCAAACACTCCCAGGGCAGGTACAGCACGGGTTAGATACAGAGTAAAGCTCCCTCTACACTGTCCCATCAAACACTCCCAGGGCAGGTACAGCACGGGTTAGATACAGAGTAAAGCTCCTTTTAAACTGTCCCATCAAACACTCCCAGGGCAGGCACAGCACGTGTTAGATACGGAATAAAGCTCCCTTTACACTGCCCCATCAAACACTCCCAGGGCAGGTACAGCACATGTTAGATACAGAGTAAAGCTCCCTCTACACTGTCCCATCAAACACTCCCAGGGCAGGTACAGCACTGGTTAGACACAGAGTAAATCTCCCTCTACACTGTCCCATCAAACACTCCCAGGACAGGTGCAGCATGGGTTAGATACAGAGTAAAGCTCCCTCTGCACTGTCCCATCAAACACTGCCAGGGCAGGTACAGCACGGGTTAGATACAGAGTAAAGCTCCCTCTACACTGTCCCATCAAACACTCCCAGGTCAGGTACAGCACGAGTTAGATACAGAGTAAAGCTCCCTCTACACTGTACCATCAAACACTCCCAGGGCAGGTACAGCACTGGTTAGATACAGAGTAAAGCTCCCTCCACACTGTCCCATCAAACACTCCCAGGGCAGGTACAGCACGGGTTAGATACAGAGTAAAGCTCCCTCTACACTGTCCCATCAAACACTCCCAGGGCAGGTACAGCACGGGTTAGATACAGAGTAAAGCTCCCTCTACACTGTACCATCAAACACTCCCAGGGCAGGTACAGCACGAGTTAGATACAGAGTAAACCTCCCTCTACACTGTCCCATCAAACACTCCCAGGGCAGGTACAGCACGGGTTAGATACAGAGTAAAGCTCCCTCTACACTGTCCCCATCAAACACTCCCAGGGCAGGTACAGCACGGGTTAGATACAGAGTAAAGCTCCCTCTACACTGTCCCATCAAACACTCCCAGGGCAGGTACAGCACGTGTTAGATACAGAGTAAAGCTCCCTCTACACTGTCCCATCAAACACTCCCAGGGCAGGTACAGCACGGCTTAGATACAGAGTAAAGCTCCCTCCACACTGTCCCATCAAACACTCCCAGGGCAGTTACAGCATGGGTTAGATACAGAGTAAAGCTCCCTCTACACTGTCCCATCAAACACTCCCAGGGCAGGTACACCACGAGTTAGATACAGAGTAAAGCTCCCTCTACACTGTCCCATCAAACACTCCCAGGGCAGGTACAGCACAGGCTAGATACAGAGTAAAGCTCCCTCTACACTTTCCCCAGCAAACACTCCCAGGGCAGGTACAGCACGGGTTAGATACAGAGTAAAGCTCCCTCTACACTTTCCCCAGCAAACACTCCCAGGGCATGTTGAGCACGGGTTAGATACAGAGTAAAGCTCCCTCTACACTGTCCCATCAAACACTCCCAGGGCAGGTACAGCACGGGTTAGATACAGAGTAAAGCTCCCTCTACACTGTCTCATCAAACACTCCCAGGGCAGGTACAGCACGGCTTAGATACAGAGTAAATCTCTCTCTGCACTGTCCCATCAAACACTCCCAGGGCAGGTACAGCACTGGTTAGATACAGAGTAAAGCTCCCTTTACACTGTCCCATCAAACACTCCCAGGGCAGGTACAGCATGGGTTAGATACAGAGTAAAGCACCCTCTACACGGTCCTATCAAATACTCCCAGGGCAGGTACAGCACGGGTTAGATACAGAGTAAAGCACCCTCTACACGGTCCTATCAAATACTTCCAGGGCAGGTACAGCACGGGTTAGATACAGAGTAAAGCTCCCTCTACACTGTCCCATCAAACACTCCCAGGGCAGGTACAGCACGGGTTAGATACAGAGTAAAGCTCTCTCTACACTGTCCCCATCAAACACTCCCAGGGCAGGTACAGCACGGGTTAGATACAGAGTAAAGCTCCCTCTACACTGTCCCATCAAACACTCCCAGGGCAGGTACAGCACGGGTTAGATACAGAGTAAAGCTCCCTCTACACTGTCCCGTCAAACACTCCCAGGGCAGGTACAGCATGGGTTAGATACAGAGTAAAGCTCCCTCTACACTGCCCCGTCAAACACTCCCAGGGCAGGTACAGCATGGGTTAGATACAGAGTAAAGCTCCCTCTACACTGTCCCCATCAAACACTCCCAGGGCAGGTACAGCACGGGTTAGATACAGAGTAAAGCTCCCTCTACACTGCCCCATCAAACACTCCCAGGGCAGGTACAGCACGGGTTAGACACAGAGTAAAGCTCCCTCTACACTGTCATATCAAATAATCCCAGGGCAGGTACAGGACGGGTCACATACAGAGTAAAGCTACCTCTACACTGTCCCCATCAAACACTCCTAGGGCAGGTACAGCACGTTTTAGATACAGAGAAACGCTTTCTCTACACTGTCCCCATCAAACACTCACAGGGCAGGTACAGCATGGGTTAGATACAGAGTAAAGCTCCCTTTACACTGTCCCATCAAACACTCCCAGGGCAGGTACAGCACGGGTTAGATACAGAGTAAAGCTCCCTCTACACTGTCCCATCAAACACTCCCAGGGCAGGTACAGCACGGGGGTAGATACAGAGTAAAGCTCCCTCTACACTGTCCCCATCAAACACTCCCAGGGCAGGTACAGCACGGGTTAGATACAGAGTAAAGCTCCCTCGACAATGTCCCATCAAACACTCCCAGGGCAGGTACAGCACGGGTTAGATACAGAGTAAAGCTCCCTCTGCACTGTCCCATCAAACACTCCCAGGGCAGGTACAGCACAGGTTAGATACAGAGTAAAGCTCCCTCTACACTGTCCCATCAAACACTCCCAGGGCAGGTACAGCACGGGTTAGATACAGAGTAAAGCTCCCTCTATGCTGTCCCATCAAACACTCCCAGGGCAGGTACAGCACGGGGTTAGATACTGAGTAAAGCTCCCTCTACACTGTCCCATCAAACACTCCCAGGGCAGGTACAGCACTGGTTAGATACAGAGTAAAGCTCCCTCTACACTGTCCCATCAAACACTCCCAGGGCAGGTACAGCACGGGTTAGATACAGAGTAAAGCTCCCTCTACACTGTCCCATCAAACACTCCCAGGGCAGGTACAGCACGGGTTAGATACAGAGTAAAGCTCCCTCTACACTGTACCATCAAACACTCCCAGGGCAGGTACAGCACGGGTTAGATACAGAGTAAAGCTCCCTGTACACTGTCCCATCAAACACTCCCAGGGCAGGTACAGCATGGGTTAGATACAGAGTAAAGCTCCCTCTACACTGTCCCATCAAACACTCCCAGGGCAGGTACAGCACGGGGTTAGGTACAGAGTAAAGCTCCCTCTACACTGTCGCATCAAACACTCCCAGGGCATGTACAGCACGAGTTAGATACAGAGTAAAGCTCCCTCTACACTGTACCATCAAACACTCCCAGGGCAGGTACAGCACTGGTTAGATACAGAGTAAAGCTCCCTCTACACTGTCCCATCAAACACTCCCAGGGCAGGTACAGCACGGGTTAGATACAGAGTAAATCTTCCTCGACACTGTCCCATCAAACATTCCCAGTGCAGGTGCAGCACAGGTTAGATACAGAGTAAAGCTCCCTCTACACTGTCTCACCAAATACTCCCAGGGCAGGTACAGCACGGGTTAGATACAGAGTAAAGCTCCCTGTACACTGTCCCATCAAACACTCCCAGGGCAGGTACAGCATGGGTTAGATACAGAGTAAAGCTCCCTCTACACTGTCCCATCAAACACTCCCAGGGCAGGTACAGCACGGGGTTAGGTACAGAGTAAAGCTCCCTCTACACTGTCGCATCAAACACTCCCAGGGCATGTACAGCACGAGTTAGATACAGAGTAAAGCTCCCTCTACACTGTACCATCAAACACTCCCAGGGCAGGTACAGCACTGGTTAGATACAGAGTAAAGCTCCCTCCACACTGTCCCATCAAACACTCCCAGGGCAGGTGCAGCACGGGTTAGATACAGAGTAAAGCTCCCTCTACACTGTCCCATCAAACACTCCCAGGGCAGGTACAGCACGGGTTAGATACAGAGTAAAGCTCCCTCTACACTGTACCATCAAACACTCCCAGGGCAGGTACAGCACGAGTTAGATACAGAGTAAACCTCCCTCTACACTGTCCCATCAAACACTCCCAGGGCAGGTACAGCACGGGTTAGATACAGAGTAAAGCTCCCTCTACACTGTCCCCATCAAACACTCCCAGGGCAGGTACAGCACGGGTTAGATACAGAGTAAAGCTCCCTCTACACTGTCCCATCAAACACTCCCAGGGCAGGTACAGCACGTGTTAGATACAGAGTAAAGCTCCCTCTACACTGTCCCATCAAACACTCCCAGGGCAGGTACAGCACGGCTTAGATACAGAGTAAAGCTCCCTCTACACTGTCCCATCAAACACTCCCAGGGCAGTTACAGCATGGGTTAGATACAGAGTAAAGCTCCCTCTACACTGTCCCATCAAACACTCCCAGGGCAGGTACAGCACGGGTTAGATACAGAGTAAAGCTCCCTCTACACTGTCCCATCAAGCACTCCCAGGGCAGGTACAGCACGTGTTAGATACAGAGTAAAGCTCCATCTACATTGTCCCCATCAAACACTCCCAGGGCATGTTGAGCACGGGTTAGATACAGAGTAAAGCTCCCTCTACACTGTCCCATCAAACACTCCCAGGGCAGGTACAGCACGGGTTAGATACAGAGTAAAGCTCCCTCTACACTGTCTCATCAAACACTCCCAGGGCAGGTACAGCACGGCTTAGATACAGAGTAAATCTCTCTCTGCACCGTCCCATCAAACACTCCCAGGGCAGGTACAGCACTGGTTAGATACAGAGTAAAGCTCCCTTTACACTGTCCCATCAAACACTCCCAGGGCAGGTACAGCATGGGTTAGATACAGAGTAAAGCACCCTCTACACGGTCCTATCAAATACTCCCAGGGCAGGTACAGCACGGGTTAGATACAGAGTAAAGCACCCTCTACACGGTCCTATCAAATACTTCCAGGGCAGGTACAGCACGGGTTAGATACAGAGTAAAGCTATCTCTACACTGTCCTATCAAACACTCCCAGGGCAGGTACAGCACGGGTTAGATACAGAGTAAAGCTCCCTTTACACTGTCCCATCAAACACTCCCAGGGCAGGTACAGCACGGGTTAGATACAGAGTAAAGCTCTCTCTACACTGTCCCCATCAAACACTCCCAGGGCAGGTACAGCACGGGTTAGATACAGAGTAAAGCTCCCTCTACACTGTCCCATCAAACACTCCCAGGGCAGGTACAGCACGGGTTAGATACAGAGTAAAGCTCCCTCTACACTGTCCCATCAAACACTCCCAGGGCAGGTACAGCACCTGTTAGACACAGAGTAAAGCTCCCTCTACATTGTCCCATCAAGCACTCCCAGAGCAAATACAGTGGGGGTTAGATACAGAGTAAAGCTCCCTCTACACTGTCATATCAAATAATCCCAGGGCAGGTACAGGACGGGTCAGATACAGAGTAAAGCTACCTCTACACTGTCCCCATCAAACACTCCTAGGGCAGGTACAGCACGTGTTAGATACAGAGTAAAGCTCTCTCTACACTGTCCCATCAAACACTCCCAGGGCAGGTGCAGCCCGGGTTAGATTCAGAGTAAAGCTCCCTCTACACTGTCCCATCAAACACTTCCAGTGCAGGTACAGCACAGGTTAGATACAGAGTAAAGCTCCTGCTAAACTGTCCCCATCAAACACTCCTTGGGCAGGTACAGCACGTTTTAGATACAGAGAAACGCTTTCTCTACACTGTCCCCATCAAACACTCACAGGGCAGGTACAGCATGGGTTAGATACAGAGTAAAGCTCCCTTTACACTGTCCCATCAAACACTCACAGGGCAGGTACAGCACGGGTTAGATACAGAGTAAAGCTCCCTCTACACTGTCCCATCAAACACTCCCAGGGCAGGTACAGCACTTGTTAGATACAGAGTAAAGCTTCCTCTACACTGTCCCATCAAACACTTCCAGGGCAGGTACAGCACGGGTTAGATACAGAGTAAAGCTCCCTCTACACTGCCCCATTAAACACATCCAGGGCAGGTACAGCACGGGTTAGATACAGAGTAAAGCTTCCTCTACACTGTCCCAGCAAACACTCACAGGGCAGTTACAGCACGGGTTAGATACAGAGTAAAGCTTCCTCTACACCGTCCCATCAAACACGCCCAGGGCAGTTACAGCACGGGTTAGATACAGAGTAAAGCTCCCTCTACACTGTCGCATCAAACACTCCCAGGTCAGGTACAGCACGGGTTACATACAGATTAAAGCTCCCTCTACTCTATCCCCATCAAACACTCCCAGGGCAGGTACAGCATGGGTTAGATACAGAGCAAAGCTCCCTCTACACTGTCCCATCAAACACTCCCAGGGCAGGTACAGCACGGGTTAGATACAGAGTAAAGCTCCCTCTACACTGTGCCCATCAAACACTCCCAGGACAGGTGCAGCACGAGTCAGATACAGAGTAAAGCTCCCTCTACTCTGTCCCATCAAAAACTCCCAGGGCAGGTACAGCACGGGTTAGATACAGAGTAAAGCTCCCTCTACACTGTCCCATCAAACACTCCCAGGGCAGGTACAGCACAGGTTAGATACAGAGTAAAGCTCCCTCTACACTGTCCCATCAAACACTCCCAGGGCAGGTACAGCATGGGTTAGATACAGAGTAAAGCTCCCTCTACACTGTCCCATCAAACACCCCCAGGGCCGGTACAGCACGGGTTAGATACAGAGTAAAGCTCCCTCTACACTGTCCCATCAAACACTCCCAGGGCAGGTACAGCATGCTGTTAGATACAGAGTAAAGCTCCCTCTACACTGTCCCATCAAACACTCCCAGGGCAGGTACAGCACGGGTTAGATACAGAGTAAAGCTCCCTCTACACTGTCCCATCAAACTCTCCCAAAGCAGGTACAGCACGGGTTAGATACAGAGTAAAGCTCCCTCTACACTGTCCCATCAAACTCTCCCAAAGCAGGTACAGCACGGGTTAGATACAGAGTAAAGCTCCCTTTACACTGTCCCATCAAACACTCACAGGGCAGGTACAGCACGGGTTAGATACAGAGTAAAGCTCCCTCAACACTGTCCCATCAAACACTCCCAGGGCAGGTACAGCATGGGTTAGATACAGAGTAAAGCTCCTTCTACACTGTCCCCATCAAAAACTCCGAGGGCAGGTACAGCACAGGTTAGATACAGAGTAAAGCTCCCTCTACACTGTCCCCATCAAACACTCCCAGGGCAGGTACACAATGTGTTAGATACAGCGTAAAGCTCCCTCTACACTGTCCCATCAAACACTCTCACGGTATGTACAGCACAGGTTTGATACAGAGTAAAGCTCGCTCGACGCTGTCCCATCAAATGCTCCCAGAACAGATTCAGCAAGGGTTAGATACAGCGTAAAGCTCCCTCTACACTGTCCCATCAAACACTCTCACGGTATGTACAGCACAGGTTTGATACAGAGTAAAGCTCCCTCTACACTGTCCCCATCAAACACTCCCAGGGCAGGTACAGCACGGGTTAGATACAGAGTAAAGCTCCCTCTACACTCTCCCATCAAACACTCCCAGGGCAGGTACAGCACGGGTTAGATACAGAGTAAAGCTCCCTCTACACTGTCCCATCAAACACTCCCAGGGCAGGTACAGCACAGGTTAGATACAGAGTAAAGCTCCCTCTACATTGTCCCATCAAGCACTCCCAGAGCAAATACAGTGGGGGTTAGATACAGAGTAAAGCTCCCTCTACACTGTCATATCAAATAATCCCAGGGCAGGTACAGGACGGGTCAGATACAGAGTAAAGCTACCTCTACACTGTCCCCATCAAACACTCCTAGGGCAGGTACAGCACGTGTTAGATACAGAGTAAAGCTCTCTCTACACTGTCCCATCAAACACTCCCAGGGCAGGTGCAGCCCGGGTTAGATTCAGAGTAAAGCTCCCTCTACACTGTCCCATCAAACACTTCCAGTGCAGGTACAGCACAGGTTAGATACAGAGTAAAGCTCCTGCTAAACTGTCCCCATCAAACACTCCTTGGGCAGGTACAGCACGTTTTAGATACAGAGAAACGCTTTCTCTACACTGTCCCCATCAAACACTCACAGGGCAGGTACAGCATGGGTTAGATACAGAGTAAAGCTCCCTTTACACTGTCCCATCAAACACTCACAGGGCAGGTACAGCACGGGTTAGATACAGAGTAAAGCTCCCTCTACACTGTCCCATCAAACACTCCCAGGGCAGGTACAGCACAGGTTAGATACAGAGTAAAGCTCCCTTTACACTGTCCCATCAAACACTCCCAGGGCAGGTACAGCACGGGTTAGATACAGAGTAAAGCTCCCTCTACACTGTCCCCATCAAACACTCCCAGGGCAGGTACAGCACGGGTTAGATACAGAGTAAAGCTCCCTCGACAATGTCCCATCAAACACTCCCAGGGCAGGTACAGCACGGGTTAGATACAGAGTAAAGCTCCCTCTGCACTGTCCCATCAAACACTCCCAGGGCAGGTACAGCACAGGTTAGATACAGAGTAAAGCTCCCTCTACACTGTCCCATCAAACACTCCCAGGGCAGGTACAGCACGGGTTAGATACAGAGTAAAGCTCCCTCTATGCTGTCCCATCAAACACTCCCAGGGCAGGTACAGCACGGGGTTAGATACTGAGTAAAGCTCCCTCTACACTGTCCCATCAAACACTCCCAGGGCAGGTACAGCACGGGTTAGATACAGAGTAAAGCTCCCTGTACACTGTCCCATCAAACACTCCCAGGGCAGGTACAGCATGGGTTAGATACAGAGTAAAGCTCCCTCTACACTGTCCCATCAAACACTCCCAGGGCAGGTACAGCACGGGGTTAGGTACAGAGTAAAGCTCCCTCTACACTGTCGCATCAAACACTCCCAGGGCATGTACAGCACGAGTTAGATACAGAGTAAAGCTCCCTCTACACTGTACCATCAAACACTCCCAGGGCAGGTACAGCACTGGTTAGATACAGAGTAAAGCTCCCTCTACACTGTCCCATCAAACACTCCCAGGGCAGGTACAGCACGGGTTAGATACAGAGTAAATCTTCCTCGACACTGTCCCATCAAACATTCCCAGTGCACGTGCAGCACAGGTTAGATACAGAGTAAAGCTCCCTCTACACTGTCTCACCAAATACTCCCATGGCAGGTACAGCACGGGTTAGATACAGAGTAAAGCTCCCTGTACACTGTCCCATCAAACACTCCCAGGGCAGGTACAGCATGGGTTAGATACAGAGTAAAGCTCCCTCTACACTGTCCCATCAAACACTCCCAGGGCAGGTACAGCACGGGGTTAGGTACAGAGTAAAGCTCCCTCTACACTGTCGCATCAAACACTCCCAGGGCATGTACAGCACGAGTTAGATACAGAGTAAAGCTCCCTCTACACTGTACCATCAAACACTCCCAGGGCAGGTACAGCACTGGTTAGATACAGAGTAAAGCTCCCTCCACACTGTCCCATCAAACACTCCCAGGGCAGGTACAGCACGGGTTAGATACAGAGTAAAGCTCCCTCTACACTGTCCCATCAAACACTCCCAGGGCAGGTACAGCACGGGTTAGATACAGAGTAAAGCTCCCTCTACACTGTACCATCAAACACTCCCAGGGCAGGTACAGCACGAGTTAGATACAGAGTAAACCTCCCTCTACACTGTCCCATCAAACACTCCCAGGGCAGGTACAGCACGGGTTAGATACAGAGTAAAGCTCCCTCTACACTGTCCCCATCAAACACTCCCAGGGCAGGTACAGCACGGGTTAGATACAGAGTAAAGCTCCCTCTACACTGTCCCATCAAACACTCCCAGGGCAGGTACAGCACGTGTTAGATACAGAGTAAAGCTCCCTCTACACTGTCCCATCAAACACTCCCAGGGCAGGTACAGCACGGCTTAGATACAGAGTAAAGCTCCCTCTACACTGTCCCATCAAACACTCCCAGGGCAGTTACAGCATGGGTTAGATACAGAGTAAAGCTCCCTCTACACTGTCCCATCAAACACTCCCAGGGCAGGTACAGCACGGGTTAGATACAGAGTAAAGCTCCCTCTACACTGTCCCATCAAGCACTCCCAGGGCAGGTACAGCACGTGTTAGATACAGAGTAAAGCTCCATCTACATTGTCCCCATCAAACACTCCCAGGGCATGTTGAGCACGGGTTAGATACAGAGTAAAGCTCCCTCTACACTGTCCCATCAAACACTCCCAGGGCAGGTACAGCACGGGTTAGATACAGAGTAAAGCTCCCTCTACACTGTCTCATCAAACACTCCCAGGGCAGGTACAGCACGGCTTAGATACAGAGTAAATCTCTCTCTGCACTGTCCCATCAAACACTCCCAGGGCAGGTACAGCACTGGTTAGATACAGAGTAAAGCTCCCTTTACACTGTCCCATCAAACACTCCCAGGGCAGGTACAGCATGGGTTAGATACAGAGTAAAGCACCCTCTACACGGTCCTATCAAATACTCCCAGGGCAGGTACAGCACGGGTTAGATACAGAGTAAAGCACCCTCTACACGGTCCTATCAAATACTTCCAGGGCAGGTACAGCACGGGTTAGATACAGAGTAAAGCTATCTCTACACTGTCCTATCAAACACTCCCAGGGCAGGTACAGCACGGGTTAGATACAGAGTAAAGCTCCCTCTACACTGTCCCATCAAACACTCCCAGGGCAGGTACAGCACGGGTTAGATACAGAGTAAAGCTCTCTCTACACTGTCCCCATCAAACACTCCCAGGGCAGGTACAGCACGGGTTAGATACAGAGTAAAGCTCCCTCTACACTGTCCCATCAAACACTCCCAGGGCAGGTACAGCACGGGTTAGATACAGAGTAAAGCTCCCTCTACATTGTCCCATCAAGCACTCCCAGAGCAAATACAGTGGGGGTTAGATACAGAGTAAAGCTCCCTCTACACTGTCATATCAAATAATCCCAGGGCAGGTACAGGACGGGTCAGATACAGAGTAAAGCTACCTCTACACTGTCCCCATCAAACACTCCTAGGGCAGGTACAGCACGTGTTAGATACAGAGTAAAGCTCTCTCTACACTGTCCCATCAAACACTCCCAGGGCAGGTACAGCACGGGTTAGATACAGAGTAAAGCTCCCTCTACACTGTCTCCATCAAACACTCCCAGGGCAGGTACAGCACGGGTTAGATACAGAGTAAAGCTCCCTCTACACTGTCTCCATCAAACACTCCCAGGGCAGGTGCAGCCCGGGTTAGATTCAGGGTAAAGCTCCCTCTACACTGTCCCATCAAACACTTCCAGTGCAGGTACAGCACAGGTTAGATACAGAGTAAAGCTCCTGCTAAACTGTCCCCATCAAACACTCCTTGGGCAGGTACAGCACGTTTTAGATACAGAGAAACGCTTTCTCTACACTGTCCCCATCAAACACTCACAGGGCAGGTACAGCATGGGTTAGATACAGAGTAAAGCTCCCTTTACACTGTCCCATCAAACACTCACAGGGCAGGTACAGCACGGGTTAGATACAGAGTAAAGCTCCCTCTACACTGTCCCATCAAACACTCCCAGGGCAGGTACAGCACTTGTTAGATACAGAGTAAAGCTCCCTCTACACTGTCCCCATGAAACACTCCCAGGGCAGGTACAGCACGGGTTAGATACAGAGTAAAGCTTCCTCTACACTGTCCCATCAAACACTTCCAGGGCAGGTACAGCACGGGTTAGATACAGAGTAAAGCTCCCTCTACACTGCCCCATTAAACACATCCAGGGCAGGTACAGCACGGGTTAGATACAGAGTAAAGCTTCCTCTACACTGTCCCAGCAAACACTCACAGGGCAGTTACAGCACGGGTTAGATACAGAGTAAAGCTTCCTCTACACCGTCCCATCAAACACGCCCAGGGCAGTTACAGCACGGGTTAGATACAGAGTAAAGCTCCCTCTACACTGTCGCATCAAACACTCCCAGGTCAGGTACAGCACGGGTTACATACAGATTAAAGCTCCCTCTACTCTATCCCCATCAAACACTCCCAGGGCAGGTACAGCATGGGTTAGATACAGAGCAAAGCTCCCTCTACACTGTCCCATCAAACACTCCCAGGGCAGGTACAGCACGGGTTAGATACAGAGTAAAGCTCCCTCTACACTGTGCCCATCAAACACTCCCAGGACAGGTGCAGCACGAGTTAGATACAGAGTAAAGCTCCCTCTACTCTGTCCCATCAAAAACTCCCAGGGCAGGTACAGCACGGGTTAGATACAGAGTAAAGCTCCCTCTACACTGTCCCATCAAACACTCCCAGGGCAGGTACAGCACAGGTTAGATACAGAGTAAAGCTCCCTCTACACTGTCCCATCAAACACTCCCAGGGCAGGTACAGCATGGGTTAGATACAGAGTAAAGCTCCCTCTACACTGTCCCATCAAACACCCCCAGGGCCGGTACAGCACGGGTTAGATACAGAGTAAAGCTCCCTCTACACTGTCCCATCAAACACTCCCAGGGCAGGTACAGCATGCTGTTAGATACAGAGTAAAGCTCCCTCTACACTGTCCCATCAAACACTCCCAGGGCAGGTACAGCACGGGTTAGATACAGAGTAAAGCTCCCTCTACACTGTCCCATCAAACTCTCCCAAAGCAGGTACAGCACGGGTTAGATACAGAGTAAAGCTCCCTCTACACTGTCCCATCAAACTCTCCCAAAGCAGGTACAGCACGGGTTAGATACAGAGTAAAGCTCCCTTTACACTGTCCCATCAAACACTCACAGGGCAGGTACAGCACGGGTTAGATACAGAGTAAAGCTCCCTCAACACTGTCCCATCAAACACTCCCAGGGCAGGTACAGCATGGGTTAGATACAGAGTAAAGCTCCTTCTACACTGTCCCCATCAAAAACTCCGAGGGCAGGTACAGCACAGGTTAGATACAGAGTAAAGCTCCCTCTACACTGTCCCCATCAAACACTCCCAGGGCAGGTACACAATGTGTTAGATACAGCGTAAAGCTCCCTCTACACTGTCCCATCAAACACTCTCACGGTATGTACAGCACAGGTTTGATACAGAGTAAAGCTCGCTCGACGCTGTCCCATCAAATGCTCCCAGAACAGATTCAGCAAGGGTTAGATACAGTGTAAAGCTCCCTCTACACTGTCCCATCAAACACTCCCAGGGCAGATACAGCACGGGTTAGATACAGAGTAAAGCTACCTTTACACTGTCCCCATCAAACACTCACAGGGCAGGTACAGCACGGGTTAGATACAGAGTAAAGCTCCCTCTACACTGTCCCATCAAACGTTCCCAGGGCAGGTACAGCACGGGTTACATACAGAGTAAAGCTCCCTCTACACTCTCCCATCAAACACTCCCAGGGCAGATACAGCACGGGTTAGATACAGAGTAAAGCTCCCTTTACACTGTCCCCATCAAACACTCCCAGGGCAGGTACAGCACGGGTTAGATACAGAGTAAAGCTCCCTCTACACTGTCCCATCAAACACTCCCAGGGCAGGTACAGCACGGGTTAGATACAGAGTAAAGCTCCCTCTACACTGTCCTAACAAATACTCCCAGGGCACGTACAGCACGGGTTAGATACAGAGTAAAGGACCCTCTACACTGTCCCAGCAAACACTCCCAGGGCAGGTAAAGCACGGGTTAGATACAGAGTAAAGCTCCCTCTACACTGTCCCATTAGACACTCCCAGGGCAGGTACAGCACGGGTTAGATGCAGAGTAAAGCTCACTGTACATTGTCCCTGTCATACACTCCCAGGGCAGGTACAGCACGGGTTACATACAGAGTAAAGCTCCCTCTGCACTATCCCATCAAACACTCCCAGGGCAGGTAAAGCACTGGTTAAATACAGAGTAAAGCTCCCTCTACACTGTCCTATCAAATACTCCCAGGGCAGGTACAGCACGGGTTAGATACAGAGTAAAGGACAGTCGACACGGTCCTATCAAACACTCCCAGGGCAGGTACAGAACGGGTTAGATACAGAGTAAAGCTCGCTGTACATGGTCCCTGTCATACACTCCCAGGGTAGGTACAGCACAGGTTAGATACAGAGTAAATCACCTTCTACACTGTCCCATCAAACACTCCGAGGGCAGGTACAGCACGGGTTAGATACAGAGTAAAGCTCCCTCTACACTGTCCCATCAAACGCACTCAGGGCAGGGACAGCACGGGTTAGATACAGAGTAAAGCTCCCTCTGCACTGTCCCATCAAAAACTCCCAGGGCAGGTAGAGCACAGGTTAGATACAGAGTAAAGCTCCCTCTACACTGTCCCATCAAACACTCCCAGGGCAGGTACAGCACGGGTTAGATACAGAGTAAAGCTCCCTCTGCACTGTCCCATCAAACACACCCAGGGCAGGTACAGCACGGGTTAGATACAGAGTAAAGCTCCCTCTACACTGCCCATCAAACACTTGGAGTGCAGGTACAGCACAGGTCAGATACAGAGTAAAGCTGCCGCTAAACTGTCCCCATCAAACAATCCAAGGGCAGGTACAGCATGTGTTAGATACAGAGAAACGCTTTCTCTACACTCTCCCCATCCAACACTCCCAGGCCAGGTACAGCACGGGTTAGATACAGAGTAAAGCTCCCTCTGCACTGCCCCATCAAACACTTCCAGGGCAGGTACAGCACGGGTTAAATACAGAGTAAAGCTTCCTCTACACTGTCCCATCAAACAAACCAGGGCAGTTACAGCACGGGTTAGATACAGAGTAAATCTCCCTCTATACTGTCGCATCAAACAGTCCCAGGACAGGTACAGCACGGGTTAGATACAGATTAAAGCTCCCTCTACACTGTCCGCATAAAACAATCCCAGGGCCGGTACATCACGGGTCAGAAACAGAGTAAATCTCTCTCTACACTTTCCGATCCAACACTCAAAGGGCAGGTACAGCACGGGTTAGATACCAAGTTAATCTCACTGTACATTGTCCCTGTCAAACACTCCCAGGGCAGGTATGGCACGGGTTAGATACAGAGTAAAGCTCCCTCTACACTGTCCCCATCAAACACTCCCAGGGCAGGTACAGCAAGGGTTAGATACAGAGTAAAGCTCCCTCTACACTGTCCCATCAAACACTCCCAGGGCAGGTACAGCACGGGTTAGATACAGAGTAAAGCTCCCTCTACACTGTCCCATCAAACACTCCCAGGGCAGGTAAAGCACGGGTTAGATACAGCGTAAAGCATCCTCTGCACTGTCCCCATCAAACACTCCCAGGGCAGGTACAGCACGTGTTAGATACAGAATAATGCTCCCTCTAATCTGTCCCCATCCAATAATTCCAGGGCAGGTACAGCACGGGTTAGATACAGAGTGAAGCTCCCTCTACACTGCCCATCAAACACGCCCAGGGCAGGTACAGCACGGGTTAGACACAGAGTAAAGCTCCCTCTACACTGTCCCATCAAACACTCCCAGGGCAGGTACTGCATGGTGTTAAATACAGAATGAAGCTCCCTCTACACTGTCCCATCAAACACTCCCAGGACAGGTGCAGCACAGCTTAGATACAGAATAAAGCTCCCTCTACACTGTCCCATTAAACACTCCCAGGGCAGGTACAGCACGGGTTAGATACCAAGTAAATCTCACTGTACATTGTCCCTGTCAAACACTCCCAGGGCAGGTACAGCACGGGTTAGATACAGAGTAAAGCTCCCTCTACACTGTCCCATCAAACACTCCCAGGGCAGGTACAGCACGGGTTAGATACAGAGTAAAGCTCCCTCTACACTGTCCCATCAAACACTCCCAGGGCAGGTACAGCACGGGTTAGATACAGAGTAAAGCTCCCTCTACACTGTCCCCTCAAACACTCCCAGGGCAGGTACAGCACGTGTTAGATACAGAATAAAGCTCCCTTTACATTGTCCCATGAAACACTCCCAGGGCAGGTACAGCACGTGTTAGATGCAGAGTAAATCTCCCACTACACTGTTCCATCAAACACTCCCAGGGCAGGTACAGCACGCTTTAGATACAGAGTAAAGCTCCCTCTACACTGTCCCATCAAACATTCCCAGGGCAGGTACAGCACGGGTTAGATACAGAGTAAAGCTCCCTCTACACTGTCCCATCAAACACTCCCAGGGCAGGTACAGCACGGGTTAGATACAGAGTAAAGCTCCCTCTAATCTGTCCCCATCCAATACTTCCAGGGCAGGTACAGCACGGGTTAGATACAGAGTGAAGCTCCCTCTACAATGCCCCATCAAACACTCCCAGGGCAGGTACAGCACGGGTTAGATACAGAGCAAACCTCCCTCTACTCTGTCCCATTCAAATACTCCCAGGGCAGGGACAGCATTGGTTAGATACAGAGTAAAGCTCCCTCTGCACTGTCCCATTCAAATACTCGCAGGGCAGGTAGAGCACGGGTTAGATACAGAGTAAAGCTCCCTCTACACTGTCCCAGCAAACACTCCCAGGGCAGGTACAGCACGGGTTAGATACAGAGTAAAGCTCCCTCTACACTGTCCCATCAAACACTCCCAGGGCAGGTGCAGCACTGGTTAGATACAGAATAAAGCTCCCTCTATGCTGTCCCATCAAACACTTCCAGGGCAGGTATTGCCCGGGTTACAGACAGAGTAAAGTATCCTCTACACTGTCCCATCAAACGCTCCCAAGGCAGGTACAGCACGGGTTAGATACAGAGTAAATCACCCTCTACACTGTCCTATGAAACACTCCCAGGGCAGGTACAGCACGGGTTAGATACAGAGTAAAGCTCCCTCTACACTGTCCCATCAAACACTCCCAGGGCAAGTACAGCACGGGTTAGATACAGAGTAAAGCACCCTCCACACTATCCTATCAAACAATCCCAGGGCCGGTACAGCACGGGTCAGAAACAGAGTAAAGCACCCTCTACACTATCCTATCAAACAATCCCAGGGCAAGTACAGCACGGGTTAGATACAGAGTAAAGCACCCTCAACACTGTCCCATCAAACACACCCAGGGCAGGTACAGCACGTGTTAGATACAGAATAAAGCTCCCTTTACATTGTCCCATCAAACACTCCCAGGGCAGGTACAGCACGTGTTAGATACAGATTAAATCTCCCACTACACTGTTCCATCAAACACTCCTAGGGCAGGTACAGCACGCTTTAGATACAGAGCAAAGCTCCCTCTACACTGTCCCCATCAAACTCTTCCAGGACAGGTACAGCACGGGTTAGATACAGAGTAAAGCACCCTCTACACTTTCCGATGAAACACTCCTAGGGCAGGTGCAGCACGGGTTAGATACAGAGTAAAGCTCCCTCTACACTGTCCCATCAAACATTCCCAGGGCAGGTACAGCACGGGTTAGATACAGAGTAAAGCTCCCTCTACACTGTCCCATCAAACACTCCCAGGGCAGGTACAGCACGGGTTAGATACAGAGTAAAGCTCCCTCTACACTGTCCCATCAAACACTCCCAGGGCAGGTACTGCATGGTGTTAGATACAGAGTAAAGCTCCCTCTACACTGTCCCCATCAAACACTCCCAGGGCAGGTACTGCATGGTGTTAGATACAGAATGAAGCTCCCTCCACACTGTCCCATTAAACACTCCCAGGGCAGGTACAGCACGGGGTTAGATACAGAGTAAAGCTCCCTCTACACTGTCCCATCAAACACTCCCAGGGCAGGTACTGCATGGTGTTAGATACAGAATGAAGCTCCCTCCACACTGTCATATTAAACACTCCCAGGGCAGGTACAGCACGGGGTTAGATACAGAGTAAAGCTCCCTCTACACTGTTCCCATCAAAAACTCCCAGGGCATGTACACAACGGGTTAGATACAGCGTAAAGCTCTCTCTACACTGTCCCATCAAACGTTCCCAGGGCAGGTACAGCACGGGTTAGATACAGAGTAAAGCTCCTTCTACACTGTCCCCATCAAAAACTCCCAGGGCAGGTACACAACGGGTTAGATACAGAGTAAAGCTCCCTCTACACTGTCCCCATCAAACACTCCCAGGGCATGTACAGCACGGGTTAGATACAGAGTAAAGCTCCCTCTACACTCTCCCATCAAACACTCCCAGGGCAGATACAGCACGGGTTAGATACAGAGTAAAGCTCCCTTTACACTGTCCCCATCAAACACTCCCAGGGCAGGTACAGCACGGGTTAGATACAGAGTAAAGCTCCCTCTAGACTGTCCCCATCGAACACTCCCCAGGTCAGCTACAGCACGGGTTAGATACAGAGTAAAGCTCCCTCTACACTGTCCCATCAAACACTCCCAGGGTAGATACAGCACGGGTTAGATACAGAGTAAAGCGCCCTTTACACTGTCCCCCATCAAACATTCACAGGGCAGGTACAGCACGGGTTAGATACAGAGCAACCTCCCTCTACACTGTCCCATTCAAATACTCCCAGGGCAGGTACAGCATTGGTTAGATACAGAGTGAAGCTCCCTCTGCACTGTCCCATTCAAACACTCCCAGGGCAGGTACAGCATGGGTTAGATACAGAGTAAAGCTCCCTCTACACTGTCCCATCAAACACTCCAAGGGCAGGTACAGCACTGGTTACATACAGAGTAAAGCTCCCTCTACACTGTCCCATCAAACACTCCCAGGGCAAGTACTGCACGGGTTAGATACAGAGTAAAGCACCCTCTACACTATCCTATCAAACAAGCCCAGAGCCGGTACAGCACGGGTCAGAAACAGAGTAAATCTCTCTGTACACTTTCCGATCCAACACTCCCAGGGCAGGTACAGCACGGGTTAGATACCAAGTAAATCTCACTGTACATTGTCCCTGTCAAACACTCCCAGGGCAGGTACAGCACGGGTTAGACACAGAGTAAAGCTCCCTCTACACTGTCCCATCAAACACACCCAGGGCAGGTACTGCATGGTGTTAGATACAGAATGAAGCTCCCTCCACACTGTCCCATCAAACACTCCCAGGACAGGTGCAGCACAGCTTAGATACAGAATAAAGCTCCCTCTACGCTGTCCCATTAAACACTCCCAGGGCAGGTACAGCACGGGTTAGATACAGAGTAAAGCTCCTTCTACACTGTCCCCATCAATAACTCCCAGGGCAGGTACAGCACAGCTTAGATACAGAATAAAGCTCCCTCTACGCTGTCCCATTAGACACTCCCAGGGCAGGTACAGCACGGGTTAGATACAGAGTAAAGCTCCCTCTACACTGTTCCCATCAAAAACTCCCAGGGCAGGTACAGCACGGGTTAGATACAGCGTAAAGCTCTCTCTACACTGTCCCATCAAACGTTCCCAGGGCAGGTACAGCACGGGTTAGATACAGAGTAAAGCTCCTTCTACACTGTCCCCATCAAAAACTCCCAGGGCAGGTACACAACGGGTTAGATACAGAGTAAAGCTCCCTCTACACTGTCCCCATCAAACACTCCCAGGGCATGGACAGCACGGGTTAGATACAGAGTAAAGCTCCCTCTACACTCTCCCATCAAACACTCCCAGGGCAGATACAGCACGGGTTAGATACAGAGTAAAGCTCCCTTTACACTGTCCCCATCAAACATTCACAGGGCAGGTACAGCACGGGTTAGATACAGAGCAAACCTCCCTCTACACTGTCCCATTCAAATACTCCCAGGGCAGGTACAGCATTGGTTAGATACAGAGTAAAGCTCCCTCTGCACTGTCCCATTCAAACACTTCCAGGGCAGGTACAGCATGGGTTAGATACAGAGTAAAGCTCCCTCTACACTGTCCCATCAAACACCCCAAGGGCAGGTACAGCACTGGTTAGATACAGAGTAAAGCTCCCTCTTTACTGTCCCATCAAACACTCCCAGGGCAAGTACAGCACGGGATAGATACAGAGTAAAGCACCCTCTACACTATCCTATCAAACAATCCCAGGGCCGGTACAGCACGGGTCAGAAACAGAGAAAATCTCTCTCTACACTTTCCGATCCAACACTCCCAGGGCAGGTACAGCACGGGTTAGATACCAAGTAAATCTCACTGTACATTGTCCCTGTCAAACACTCCCAGGGCAGGTACATCACGGGTTAGATACAGAGTAAAGCTCCCTCTACACTGTCCCCATCAAACACTCCCAGGGCAGGTACAGCACGGGTTAGATACAGAGTAAAGCTCCCTCTACACTGTCCCATCAAACACTCCCAGGGCAGGTACAGCACGGGTTGGATACAGAGTAAAGCTCCCTCTACACTGTCCCATCAAACACTCCCAGGGCAGGTACAGCACGGGTTAGATACAGCGTAAAGCATCCTCTACACTGTCCCCATCAAACACTCCCACGGCAGGTACAGCACGTGTTAGATACAGAATAAAGCTCCCTTTACATTGTCCCATCAAACACTCCCAGGGCAGGTACAGCACGTGTTAGATACAGAGTAAATCTCCCACTACACTGTTCCATCAAACACTCCCAGGGCAGGTACAGCACGCTTTAGATACAGAGCAAAGCTCCCTCTACACTGTCCCCATCAAACTCTTCCAGGACAGGTACAGCACGCTTTAGATACAGAGCAAAGCTCCCTCAACACTGTCCCATCAAACACTCCCAGGGCAGGTACAGCACGGGTTAGATACAGAATGAAGCTCCCTCCACACTGTCCCATCAAACACTCCCAGGACAGGTGCAGCACAGTTTAGATACAGAATAAAGCTCCCTCTACACTGTCCCATTAAACACTCCCAGGGCAGGTACAGCACGGGTTAGATACAGAGTAAAGATCCTTCTGCACTGTCCCCATCAAAAACTCCCAGGGCAGGTACAGCACGGGTTAGATACAGCGTAAATCTCCCTCTACACTGTCCCATCAAACGTTCCCAGGGCAGGTACAGCACGGGTTAGATACAGAGTAAAGCTCCTTCTACACTGTCCCGATCAAAAACTCCCAGGGCAGGTGCGCAACGGGTTAGATACAGAGTAAAGCTCCCTCTACACTCTCGCATCAAACACTCCCAGGGCAGATACAGCACGGGTTAGATACAGAGTAAAGCTCCCTTTACACTGTCCCCATCAAACACTCCCAGGGCAGGTACAGCACGGGTTAGATACAGAGTAAAGCTCCCTCTACACTGTCCCATCAAACACTCCCAGGGCAGATACAGCACGGGGTTAGATATAGAGTAAAGCTCCCTTTACACTGTCCCCATCAAACATTCACAGGGCAGGAACAGCACAGGTTAGATACAGAGTAAATCTCCCTCTGCACTGTCCCATTCAAACACCCCCAGGGCAGGTACAGCATGGGTTAGATACAGAGTAAAGCACCCTCTAAACTGTCCCATCAAACACTCCCAGGGCAGGTATAGCACGGGTTAGATACAGAGTAAATCTCCCGCTACACTCTCCCATCAAACACTCACAGGGCGGTACAGCACGGGTTAGATACAGAGTAAAGCTCCCTCTACACTGTCCCATCAAACACTTCCAGGGCCGGTGTTACAAGGGGTTAGATACAGAGCAAAGCTCCCTCCACATCATCCCTTCAAACACTCACAGGGTACGTACAGTACGGGGCTAGATAGAGCGTAAAGCTCCCTCTACACTGTCCCATTCAAACACGCCCAGCGCAGGTACAGCACGTGTTAGATACAGAGTAAAGCTCCATCTACACTGTCCCATCAAACTCTCCCAAAGCAGGTACAGCACGGGTTATATACAGAGTAAAGCTCCCTCTACACTGTCCCATCAAACACTCCCAGGGCAGGTGCAGCACGGGTTAGAACAGAGTAAAGCTCCCTCTACACTGTCCCATCAAACACTCCCAGGGCAGGTACAGCACGGGTTAGATACAGAGTAAAGCTCCCTGTACACTGTCTCATTAAACACTCCCAGTGCAGGTACAGCACGGGTTAGATACAGAGCAATGCTCCCTCTACACTGTCCCATCAAACACTCCCAGGGCAGGTACAGCATGGGTTAGATACAGAGTAAAGCTCCCTCTGCACTTTCCCCATCAAACTCTCCCAGGGCAAGTACAGCACGGGTTAGATACAGAGTAAAGCTCCCTCTACACTGTCCAATCAAACACTCCCAGGGCAGATACAGCACGGGTTTGATACAGGGTAAAGCGCTCTCTACACTGTCCCATCAAACACTCCCAGGGCAGGTACAGCACGGGTTAGATACAGAGTAAAACTCCCTTGACACTGTCCCATCAAACACTCCCAGGCATGTACAGCATGGGTTAGATACAGAGTAAACCTCCCTCTACACTGTCCCATCAAACACACCCTGGGCAGGTACAGCACGGGTTAGATTCAGAGTAAACCTCCCTTTACACTGTCCCATCAAACACTCCCAGGGCAGGTACAACACGGGTTAGATACAGAGTAAAGCTCCTTCTACACTGTCCCCATCAAAAACTCCCAGGGCAGGTACACAACGGGTTAGATACAGAGTAAAGCTCCCTGTACACTGTCCCCATCAAACACTCCCAGGGCATGTACAGCACGGGTTAGATACAGAGTAAAGCTCCCTCTACACTCTCCCATCAAACACTCCCAGGGCAGATACAGCACGGGTTAGATACAGAGTAAAGCTCCCTTTACACTGTCCCCATGAAACACTCCCAGGGCAGGGAGAGCACGGGTTAGATACAGAGTAAAGCTCTCTCTAGACTGTCCCCATCAAACACTCCCAGGTCAGGTACAGCACGGGTTAGATACAGAGTAAAGCTCCCTCTACACTGTCCCATCAAACACTCCCAGGGCTGACACAGCACGGGCTAGATACAGAGTAAAGCGCCCTTTACACTGTCCCCATCAAACATTCACAGGGCAGGTACAGCACGGGTTAGATACAGAGTAAAGCACCCTCTACACTGCCCCATCAAACACTCCCAGGGCAGGTACAGCACAAGTTAGATTCAGAGTAAAGCTCCTTCTACACTGTCCCCATCAAAAACTCCCAAGGCAGTTACACAACGGGTTAGATACAGCGTAAAGCTCTCTCTACACTGTCCCATCAAACGTTCCCAGGCAGGTACAGCACGGGTTAGATACAGAGTAAACCTCCCTCTACACTGTCCCATCAAACACTCTCACGGCATGTACAGCACAGCTTTGATACAGAGTAAAGCTAGCTCGACGCTGTCCCATCAAATACTCCCAGAGCAGATTCAGCAAGGGTTAGATACAGTGTAAAGCTCCCTCTACACTGTCCTATCAAACAATCCCAGGGCCGGTACAGCACGGGTCAGAAACAGAGAAAATCTCTCTCTACACTTTCCGATCCAACACTCCCAGGGCAGGTACAGCACGGGTTAGATACCAAGTAAATCTCACTGTACATTGTCCCTGTCAAACACTCCCAGGGCAGGTACAGCATGGGTTAGATACAGAGTAAAGCTCCCTCTACACTGTCCCATCAAACACTCCCAGAGCAGATTCAGCATGGGTTAGATACAGAGTAAAGCTCCCTCTACACTGTCCCATCAAATACTCCCAGAGCAGATTCAGCATGGGTTAGATACAGAGTAAAGCTCCCTCTACACTGTCCCATCAAACACTCCCAGGGCAGGTACAGCACGGGTTAGATACAGAGTAAAGCTCCCTCTAAACTGTCCCCATCAAACACTCCCAGGGCAGGTAGAGCACCGGTTAGATACAGAGTAAAGCTCCCTCTACAGTGTCCCATCAAACACTCCCAGGGCAGGTACAGCACGGGTTAGATACAGAGTAAAGCTCCCTCTACACTGTCCCATCTAACACTCCCAGGGCAGGTACAGCAGTGGTTAGATACAGAGTAAAGCTCCCTCTACGCTGTCCCATCAAACAATCCCAGGGCAGGTACAGCACGGGTTAGATACAGAGTAAAGCTCCCTCTACACTGTCCCATGAAACACTCCCAGGGCAGGTATAGCACGGGTTAGATGCAGAGTAAAGCTCCCTCTACACTGTCCCATTCAAACACGCCCAGGGCAGGTACAGCACGGGTTAGATACAGACTAAAGCTCCCTCTAAACTGTCCCATGAAACACTCCCAGGGCAGGTATAGCACGGGTTAGATGCAGGGTTAAGCTCCCTCTACACTGTCCCATTCAAACACGCCCAGGGAAGGTACAGCATGGGTTAGATACAGAGTAATGCTCCCTCTACACTGTCCCATCAAACACTCCCAGGGCAGGTACAGCATGTGTTAGATACAGAGTAAAGACCCCTCTACACTGTCCCATCAAACACTCCTAGGGCAGGTACAGCATGGGTTAGATACAGAGTAAAGCTCCCTCTACACTGTCCCATCAAACACTCCCGGGACAGGTACAGCAGAGATTAGATACAGAATAAAGCTCCCGCTACACTGTCCCATCAAACACTCCCAGGGCAGGTTCAGCACGGGTTAGATCCAGAGTAAAGCTTCCTTTACACAGTCCCATCTAACACTCCCAGCGCAGGTACAGCATGGGTTAGATACAGAGTAAATCTCCCTTTACACAGTCCCATCAAACACTCCCAGGGCAGGTACAGCGCGGGTTAGATACAGAGTGAAGCTTCCCCTACACTGTCCCATCAAACACTTCCAGGGCAGGTACAGCACGGGTTAGATACAGAGTAAAGCACCCTCTACACTGTCCCATCAAATACTCCCAGGGCAGGTAGAGCACGGGTTAGATACAGAGTTAAGCTCCCTCTACACTGTCCCCATCAAAGACTCCTCGGGCAGGTACAGCATGGATTAGATACAGAGTAAAGCTCCCTCTGCACTGTCCCATCAAACACTCCCAGGGCAGGTACAGCATGGGTTAGATACAGAGTAAAGCTCCCTCTGCACTGTCCCATTAAACACTCCCAGGGCAGGTACAGCACGGGTTAGATACAGAGTAAAGCTCCCTCTACACTGTCCCCATGAAACACTCCTAGGGCAGGTACAGCATGTGTTAGATACAGAGAAACGCTTTATCTACACTGTCCCCATCAAACACTCCCAGTGCAGGTACAGCATGGGTTAGATACAGAGTAAATCTCCCTCTACACTGTCCCATTAAACACTCCCAGGGCAGGTACAGCACGGGTTAGATACAGAGCAAAGCACCCTCTACACTGTCCCATCAAACACTCCCAGGGCAGGTACAGCACGGGTTAGATACAGAGTAAAGCTCCCTCTACACTGTCCCATCAAACACACCCAGGGCAGGTACAGCACGGGTTAGATACAGAGGAAAGCTCACTGTACATTGTCCCTTTCAGACACTCCCAGGGCAGGTACAACATGGGGTTACATACAGAGTAAAGCTCCCTGGACATTGTCCCTTCAAACACTCCCAGGGCAGGTACAGCACTGGTTAAATACAGTGTAAAGCTCCCTCTACACTGTAATATCAAACACTCCCAGGGCAGGTATAGGACGGGTTAGATAGAGAGTAAATCTCCCTGTAAACTGTCCCATCAAACACTCCCAGGGCAGTTACAGCACGGGTTAGATACAGAGTAAATCTCCCTCTACACTGTCGCATCAAACACTCCCAGGACAGGTACAGCTCGGCGTTAGATATAGACTAAAGCTCCCTCTACTCTGTCCCATCAAAAACTCCCAGGGCAGGTACAGCATGGGTTAGATACAGAGTAAAGCTCCCTCTACACTTTCCCATCAGGCACTCCCAGGGCAGGTACAGCACGCATTAGATACAGAGTAAAGCTCCCTCTACACTGTCCCAGCAAACACTCCCAGGGCAGGTACAGGACGGTTTAGATACAGAGTAAAACTCCCTCTACGCTGTCCCAGCAAACACTCCCAGGGGAGGTACAGCACGGGTTAGATACAGAGTAAAGCTCCCTCTACACTGTCCCCATCAAACACTCCCAGGGCAGGTACAGCACGGGTTAGAGACAGAGTAAGGCTCCCTCTACACTGTCCCATCAAACATTCCCAGGGCAGGTACAGCACGGGTTAGATACAGAGAAAAGCTCCCAGTACATTGTCCCTGTCAAACACTCCCTGGCAGGTACAGCACGGATTAGATGCAGAGTAAAGCTCCCTCTACACTGTGCCATCAAACACTCACAATTCACAATTCACAATTCAAATCGCTTTATTGGCATGATAAGTTTCATCTTATGTTGCCAAAGCATCAAAATACATTTATGGTTTAGCACATAAACGCAGTTCTATTCATACAGTGTATAAACAGGTATATCCCTGAGTGTTTTAATATACATTCGCATTGTTTATATATATTCTTTTCTTAGTTTACTGGTTGTCCCTCTGTTCATGGCAAGCTGTAACATAGTGTGCCGCCAGTGTTATGCAGCTTCTCTCCTCTCCCAGTAGGAATGGGAGTTTTTGGTTGTCATTCAGATTTCTGAAATCAGGGCATATTTGTGAGAATTTTTGGTAGAAATTCTCCCTGATGCCCTGATATTTTCCACAAGCTGTGAGGAAGTGCATCTCTGTCTCCACCACTCCCTGACTGCAGTGAGAGCATATCCTGTCCTCTCTTGGCAGCCTGGTCTGCCTGTGTCTGCCTTTTTCGATCGCTAGGCTATGTTCGCTAAGTCTGTACCTTGTCAAGGTTCTTCTCAGTTTGTTATCCTTTACCATGGTCAGGTAATCAGCTATGTTGTATTGTCTGTTTAGGGCCAAGTAGCAATTGAGTTTGCTTTGGGTTTTTGTTGTTTCTGCCCAATATGTCAGATATTTTTCCTTTTGCTTAGCGACGATTGTGTTGGGTCGAATTCTTTGTGTTACCCTGTCACTGTCCTGGGGCTGGTTATTGTTAGTATTGTTAGTAGTTACTTCACTGAGTCCCAGGACTAGTTGACTGAGGGTATTCTTCTTTATGGTCAGCTCTTGGCATTTCAGGGCGTCGTAGTGATAGCATTGGGGATTGCTCATTTGTAGGTGATTCCAAAATTTGGTGGCTCTTTTTTGGATAGTGATTATTAATGGATATTGGCCTAGTTCCGCCCTGCATGCATTGTTTACTGTTTTCCTTTGAGTCCGGAGGATACTTTTACAGAATTCTGCATGTAGGATCTCAATTGGGTGTTTGTCCCATTTTGCAAATTCTTGTTGAGTTAGCGGTCCCCATACCTCACTGCCATAGAGTGCAATTGGTTCAATTACTGATTTGAAAATTTTGAGCCAAATGCTAATTGGGATTTCTATTTGGATTGATTTTTTGATGGCATAGAAAGCCCTTCTTGCTTTCTCTTTCAGTTCATTCACAGCCAGTTTGAAGTTTCCTGTAGAACTGATTTTTAAGCCCAAGTATGTGTAGTTAGTGGTTTGTTCAATTTTGGTTGTTCCTACTGTGAAATTTATTTTGGGTCCCCGATGTTTGGATCTTTGCTGGAACACAAGGACTTTGGTTTTTTGGGGATTTATTGTCAGGGCCCAAGTCTGGCAGTACGACTCCAGCAGGTCCAGGTTTTGCTGTAGCCCCTCTTTAGTAGGTGACAGCAGAACCAGGTCGTCTGCATAGAGGAGGAATTTAACCTTGGATTCATATAGGGTGAGGCCGGGTGCTGTAGATTGTTCAAGTAGTTTTGCCAATCCATTTATGTAAATATTAAAGAGTGTCGGTGAGATTGGCGAGCCCTGCGTCACCCCCCGCCCCTGTGGGAAGTATTTTGTTTGTTTGTCTCCAATTTTAACTGCACATTTGTTGTTTGTATACATTGATTTAATTACATCATATGTTTTCCCTCCTACCCCACTTTCGATAAGTTTCAGGAATAAACCGTCATGCCAGATGGAGTCGAAAGCCTTCTGGAAATCTACAAAGCATGCGTAGATTTTGCTTTTGTTATGGTGAACGTGTTTGTCAATTAGGGTCTGTAGGGTGAAGATATGATCGGATGTTCTATAGTTTGGCAGGAATCCAATTTGGCTTTTACTCAAGACATTGTGCTCCTCAAGGAAGCTTATAAGTCTTTTGTTTATGATGCTACAGAATACCTTTCCCAGGTTACTGTTTACACAGATGCCTCGATAGTTGTTTGGGTCGATTTTGTCCCCACTTTTGTATATGGGCGTTATGAGTCCTTTGTTCCAGATATCAGGGAAATAACCGACACTCAGAACCAAGTTGAAGAGTTTTAGGATAGCCAGTTTCATTTTGTTGTCTGTGTGTTTAATCATCTCGTTTAGTATGCCGTCTGTCCCGCAGGCTTTTCCTGGTCGCAGGTCCTTGAGTTTTTCAAGAAGTTCTTTTTCTGTTATTATGGCGTCCAGCGGGTTTTGGTTATCTTTTATGGCCATTTCTAGCTTTTCCAGTTTTTTGCATATTTGGTGTTGCTCTGGTCTTAGTGTGTTTTTCTGGTATAATTTTTCAAAGTGGTTTACCCATGTGTCCCCATTTTGAATGGCCAAATCGTCGTGTTGTTTTTTGTGTAGTGTTTTCAAGTTTTCCCAGAAACAATTGGAATCAATGGATTCCTCCATGGAGCTGAGTGTATTCTTAATATATTGCTCTTTTTTGGTTCTGAGTGTGTTTCTGTATTGTGTTAGTGTCTGACAATAAGTAAGGCGTAGTTCCTCGTTTTCTGGATGTCTGTGTTTTTGGTTTGATATTTTTCTAAGTTTTTTCCTCATGTTATGGCAATCTCGGTCAAACCATTTTTCATAGTTTTTTGTTTTGGGTTTGTTCTTGCGAGCTTTCAAGTTTGCATTTGTTGCCAAATTATCAAAAATATTGTTTAGTTTACTAACTGCCCGGTTTACGCCTTCTTTATTGTGAGTGTATATGTTATCCAGAAAGGTGTCTAAGAGAGCTTGAGTTGATGCATTGCTAATTGTTTTCTGGTATTTTTCCGTGTCGTTTTTGGCCCATCTGTACGATTTTTTGGTGTTGTACAGTTTACTGGGTTGTGTTTCTATGTTGTTTGTTTCTGTCTTTTTGAGGAACATAGTAATTTGACTGTGATCTGACAGTGTTGTTTGTGGTTTGACTGTGAATGCTCTGAAAGAGGATGGGTCTAAGTCTGTAATCATATAGTCTACTGTGCTGCAGCCAAGAGGTGAGCAATAGGTCGATCTTCCTAGGAGGTCTCCTATGAACCTACCATTGACAATGTACAGACCCAGGTTTCGACAGAGCTGTAGTAGCTGTTTTCCGTTGGTATTTGACTGCTTGTCGCAGTTATGCCTGTATGGAAGGGAAGGGATGTCAAAGTGGTTATTCCCGAAAACGTAATTGTTTCCCTGATTATTGGTGAAGTCTGGTTCTTCGCCCGTTCTTGAATTGAGGTCCCCACAGATCAACACGTTCCCCTGGGCCTGGTATTGGATAATTTCCCCCTCCATGTTGGAGAAGGTGTCCTCTTTCAAGTACGGGGAATCGATTGGAGGGATATAAAGTGCGCAAATGTAAACATCTTGGGTGTTTGAGATAATCTCCCTCTCAAGTTTGAGCCACATATGGTTTTCGCCCTTTTTTATAAATTTGATGTAATTCTTAAGTTCTGTTTTAAACCAGATCAGTATGCCTCCGGAGTCTCTGCCTTGGGTTACACTTGGTAATTTATTGGAGGGGACCACCAGCTCAGTGTACCCTTGGGGACAGCCAGTGTGTCCTTTTCCTTTATACCAAGTTTCCTGTAAAATGATAATATCTAGGTCTTTAGTTTCATCTATGAACTCTGGGGTCCTCCTTTTCACTTCTCGCAGTGAAGAGCGTAGACCTTGGATATTCCAGGTCGAAATATATAAGGATTTCATGTTAAGTTTGATCTTTTACTATGATAGGTTAAAGAGTGGTACGTGTTTGTCGTGTCTAAGTGTGGGAAAAAAAAGATCACATCAGTTGTCTACAAAAGTTAATACAATTTGGTTACAGTTCTTTCTATTAATTAGTCCTTGATCCATAAGGCGGAAGTAGATGCTGCTGCACATCTGCTTATTGTCTCTTAATGGATTGTTTCTGTCTGAGGTATTGCGTACGTCCTGTGCATCTCTCCCTCTGTCTGGCTGGGAGCAGTCCTATTCCCCTGTGGGACAGGAGTGGTGCAGGTCTGATATTGTTATTTTGCATGGGGATCCTCTCTGGTCTCGGTTGGTGTGTTGGTGGTCCTTGTAGTGTTCCTGATATGTACCCTGCTGATCTCTGGTGGTCGGGGGGGGTCCTCTTGGAGTCTGGGTATGGACCCGGTTAAAAGCGACGTCCTTCAGGGCTTTAGCAAAGATCGATATTCTTTGCCTTTGGATGTGGACGTGGTCGTAAAGACATTCCTCATTGAGGGTGGGGTGTTGGGCCAGGTGTACGTTGTGGTTTGATTCGCAGTCTCTTGCTATGCTGGCATTTATCTCATGAATTGTGTTGTTGTTGAAGTCTGTTCTCGGCAATATTGTGGAAACAGTGATTCTAGTGTTTGGAAATGTACTGCTTGCTTTCCTAATCATTGCTCTGAGCGATGTTGCTACTTCTTTCTGTTGGGTCTTTAGGTCATTTGTGCCCGTGTGTATTATTATGTGTTGGGGGGAGCCTAATCTGGCTTTGGTCAGCCATCCCATGGCTCTGTTTGTTGTTGGGCACCAGATCTTTTCTACTTTACTTCTAGGGAATAGCTTTTTCTCCCATAGAAATTTCCCATTTGAGTCTATGAGTATTACGACGTCAGCCTTGTTTGTGTTTACTGTCTGGTGGCTTTTGCTTGGACTCATAGTGTGTGTGCTGGGCTGGGGTGTCTGGTGTGTGTGTACCTCTTGTGAGCGGCCCGCTTGTGGTTCCACGGTGGTGGGGGAAGATTGCGAATCAGTATGCTGGTCGGTCTGTGTGGCACCCCTTGTATTGTGTGTCTGTTGCTTTTGTTCCGTGTGGGAGTGCAGCCGTTCCGTCCGGCTCTGTCTTGTCTTATCTCTAGCCTCTGGTTGCTGGTCTAATGGTGTTATCTCTCCTCTATGGCTCTCTTCTTTTTCCTGCAGCTCTTTCACCTGATTCCTAAGTAGATTCACCTGGTTCTCAAGTAGCTTCAGCTCTCTCTTGTGTCTCTCCCTCTCCTGATTTTGATCGTCATTCATTTTGAGGAAGTCCTCTCTAAGTTTAACCATCTCTATCTCTAATTGATTAAATTTATCTTTTGGTTGTATCTGGCTGTGTGATCCCGGGGTATGTGTCTGGTCGGCCCTGGAAGGCTCACTCACTTCCTGGCTAGGCTGGTCGGCCCTGGAGGGCTCACTCACTTCCTGGCTATGCTGCTCTTCTCTTGGTGAGCTGGGAATGGTAGGGGGACTATGTGTGGCTTCCTCCCTGGTAGTTATGCTGGGGTTTGTCAGTTGTATCGTGTGGCTGTGGTTCCCCGGGGTTAGTGTCTGGTTTGAACTGTGTGGCTCGTTCACCTCCTGACCAGGCAGATTTTCTCCTGGTAAGTTGTCAATGTTGGGGGGAGTGCGGGCCACTCTGGGGCTGTTCCTTCCCCCCTTAGTTAATTTTTTCAGTGTCCTGAAGGCCGTTGCAAATTTGTCGAGGTTGCCTTGCACTAATATTGTTCCGGTATTGTACGCGTTGACCGTCGTAGTTGAACTGTCTCCTGGTGTGTTAATTTTCATTATGGACCCATTTGCGGTATTTTCTAGCTTAACATTGGTATAGTGTGATTTTATTGCTGTGATCCAAGCCACTGGCTGATCTGAGTAGAAAATGAGGTTACTTTTTGTCCCATTGTTGTAACAGTCAGCAAAAAGTGTTTCTGGTTTTTCTCTCATCTGCTCATGCTTGATCGCTTTTATAGCTTTTTTTGCGGTGTTGGGGGGAATCTGGAAGCGGGGCTGTTGTGGATCTTCTGATTCGCTCATTTTTGGTAAAGTATTGTTGATTTTAGAATAAGCTTTTCTGGGGCCCCGGGTTTGGTGTTTCCCTCTCCCTGTTCGCGAACTTTCCCGGTCCCCCTCTCCGACCCCGTGGTCCCTGGGCCTCGGCTTCTGGGTTCACCCTTCTCAGGTCTGGGCCTGTGAGCCGCTGTTTCCCGGTGCCTTCGGGCTGTTCCCCTCCCCCTCAGAGGTCTCTGTGCCTCTGTCTCAGCCTGGCTCCTCGGGCCTTTCCCTGGCTTCAGTCTCCCTCCCTGGGCCCTGTACTCACAGTCTTGGTTTGCTTCTGGAAGCCTTCTGGTTGCTCCCCTTCTCCTCAGAGGTCTCTGGGCCTGGCTCCTCGGGCCTTTCCCGGGCTTTCTAGCCCAGCCGCCGCTCGGGCTGTGCCTCGTTCGCCGTTCGGGTGCTGGACTGCGGTCGTCGCTCGGGTGCTGGACTGCGGCCGTCACTCGGGTGCTGGACTGCGGTCGTCGCTCGGGTGCTGGACTGCGGCCGTCGCTCGGGTGCTGGACTGCGGTCGTCGCTCGGGTGCTGGACTGCGGCCGCCGATCGGGCCGTGTCTCGTTCGCCGCTCGGGCTCCCCAAGTCACCTCGTTCCGGCTGCCGCTGCGTCTCCGTGCGGCCTCCCCGATTCGCCTCGTTTCCTGAAGCGGCCTCCCCGAGTCTCCTCGCTCCGGCTGCCGCTGCGTCTCTGTGCGGCCTTCGCGCCTCGGTTCCCGATGCGGCCGAGTCACCTCGCTTCTGCTGCTGCTGTGGCCCCGTGCGGCCGCTGTTCTTTGGTTTGTATATTTTTTTTTTCCCTTATTTCTTTTTTTTCTTTGGATTTTTTTTTCTAATTTCCTCTGGTTTTTTTTCCTTTGGTGGTCTCTTTGGTGGTCTTTTCCTTCCTTACTTAATCTAGACTAAACTAAACTTAAACTTAACTAAACAAACCAAACTAACTTAACTAGAACTAAATTTAACTTTAAAACCTTTTTAAACTTGAAATGAACCTTTTTTTCCCCCACTTTAAACACTAAAAACACTAAAAATTCAGCAGCCCATCTTCAGCGTGTGTATTCACTCTGGCAGGTACAGCACGGGTTAGATACAGAGTAAAGCTCCCTCTACACTGTCCCCATCAAACACTCCCAGGGCAGGTACAGCACGGGTCAGATACAGAGTAAAGCTCCTTCTACACTGTCTCCATCAAACACTCCCAGGGCAGGTACTGCATGGGTTAGATACAGAGTAAAGCTCCCTCTACACTGTCCCCATCAAACACTCCTAGGGCAGGTACAGCACGTGTTAGATACAGAGAAACGCTTTCTCTACACTCCCCATCAAACACTCCCAGGCCAGGTACAGCACTGGTTAGATACAGAGTAAAGCTCCCTCTACACTGTCGCATCAAACACTCCCAGGACAGGTACAGCACGGGTTAGGTACAGATTAAATCTCCCTCCACACTATCCCCATCAAACACTCCCAGGGCAGGTACACCACGGGTTAGATGCAGAGTAAAGCTCCCTTTACATTGTCCCATCAAACACTCCCAGGGCAGGTACAGCACAGGTTAGATACAGAGTAAAGCTCCCTTTACACTGTCCCATCAAACACTCCCAGGGCAGGTACAGCACTGGTTAGATACAGAGTAAAGCTCCCTTTACACTGTCCCATCAAACACTCCCAGGGCAGGTACAGCACGGGTTAGATACAGAGTAAAGCTCCCTCTACACTGTCCTATCAAACAATCCCAGGGCCGGTACAGCACGGGTTAGATACAGAGTAAAGCTCCCTCTACACTGTCCCATTTAAACACTCCCAGGGCAGGGACAGCACGTGTCAGATAGAGAGTATAGCTCCCTGTAGAGCTTCCGATCAAACACTCCCAGGGCAGGGACAGTATGGGTTAGATACAGAGTATAGCTCCCTTTACACTGTCCCATCAAACATTACCAGGGCAGGTACAGCACGTGTTAGTTACAGAGTAAAACTCCCTCTACACTGTCCCATCAAACACTCCCAGGGTAGGTACAGCACTGGTTCGATACAGAGTAAAGCTCCCTCTACACTGTCCCATCACACACTCCGAGGGCAAGTACAGCACAGTGTTAGATACAGAGTAAAGCTCCCTCTACACTGTCCCATCAAACCCTCCCTGGGCAGGTACAGCACGGGTAGGATGCAGAGTAAAGCCCCCTCTGCAGTGTCGCCATCATACATTCCCAGTGCAGGTACAGCATGGGTTAGATACAGAGTAAAGCTCCCTCTACACTGTCCCATCAAGCACTCCCAGGGCAGGTACAGCACGGGTTAGATACAGAGTAAAGCTCCCTCTACACTGTCCCATCAAACACTCCCAGGGCAGGTACAGCACGGGTTAGATACAGAGTAAAGCTCCCTCCACACTGTCCCATCAAACACTCCCAGGGCAGATACAGCATGGGTTAGATACAGAGCAAAGCTCCCTTTACATGGTCCCATCAAACACTCCCAGGGCAGGTACAGCACGGGTTAGATACAGAGTAAAGCTCCCACTACACTGTCCCATCAAACACTCCCAGGGCAGGTACAGCACGGGTTAGATACAGAGTCAAGCTCCCTCCACACTGTCCCATCAAACACTCCCAGGGCAGATACAGCATGGGTTAGATACAGAATAAAGCTCCCTCTACACTGTCCCATCAAACACTCCCAGGGCAGGTACAGCACGGGTTAGATACAGAGTAAAGCTCCCTCTACACTTTCCCCATCAAACACTCCCAGGGCAGGTACAGCACGGGTTAGATACAGAGTAAAGCTCCCTCTAAACTGTCCCCATCCAATACTTCCAGGGCAGGTACAGCACGGGTTAGATACAGAGTAAAGCTCCCTCTACACTGTCCCATCAAACACTCCCAGGGCAGGTACAGCACGGGTTAGATACAGAGGAAAGCTCCCTCTACACTGTCGCATCAAACACTCCCAGGACAGGTACAGCACGGGTTAGGTACAGATTAAATCTCCCTCCACACTATCCCCATCAAACACTCCCAGGGCAGGTACACCACGGGTTAGATGCAGAGTAAAGCTCCCTTTACATTGTCCCATCAAACACTCCCAGGGCAGGTACAGCACAGGTTAGATACAGAGTAAAGCTCCCTTTACACTGTCCCATCAAACACTCCCAGGGCAGGTACAGCACTGGTTAGATACAGAGTAAAGCTCCCTTTACACTGTCCCATCAAACACTCCCAGGGCAGGTACAGCACGGGTTAGATACAGAGTAAAGCTCCCTCTACACTGTCCTATCAAACAATCCCAGGGCCGGTACAGCACGGGTTAGATACAGAGTAAAGCTCCCTCTACACTGTCCCATTTAAACACTCCCAGGGCAGGGACAGCACGTGTCAGATAGAGAGTATAGCTCCCTGTAGAGCTTCCGATCAAACACTCCCAGGGCAGGGACAGTATGGGTTAGATACAGAGTATAGCTCCCTTTACACTGTCCCATCAAACATTACCAGGGCAGGTACAGCACGTGTTAGTTACAGAGTAAAACTCCCTCTACACTGTCCCATCAAACACTCCCAGGGTAGGTACAGCACTGGTTCGATGCAGAGTAAAGCTCCCTCTACACTGTCCCATCACACACTCCGAGGGCAAGTACAGCACAGTGTTAGATACAGAGTAAAGCTCCCTCTACACTGTCCCATCAAACCCTCCCTGGGCAGGTACAGCACGGGTAGGATGCAGAGTAAAGCCCCCTCTGCAGTGTCGCCATCATACATTCCCAGTGCAGGTACAGCATGGGTTAGATACAGAGTAAAGCTCCCTCTACACTGTCCCATCAAGCACTCCCAGGGCCGGTACAGCACGGGTTAGATACAGAGTAAAGCTCCCTCTACACTGTCCCATCAAACACTCCCAGGGCAGGTACAGCACGGGTTAGATACAGAGTAAAGCTCCCTCCACACTGTCCCATCAAACACTCCCAGGGCAGATACAGCATGGGTTAGATACAGAGCAAAGCTCCCTTTACATGGTCCCATCAAACACTCCCAGGGCAGGTACAGCACGGGTTAGATACAGAGTAAAGCTCCCACTACACTGTCCCATCAAACACTCCCAGGGCAGGTACAGCACGGGTTAGATACAGAGTCAAGCTCCCTCCACACTGTCCCATCAAACACTCCCAGGGCGGATACAGCATGGGTTAGATACAGAATAAAGCTCCCTCTACACTGTCCCATCAAACACTCCCAGGGCAGGTACAGCACGGGTTAGATACAGAGTAAAGCTCCCTCTACACTTTCCCCATCAAACACTCCCAGGGCAGGTACAGCACGGGTTAGATACAGAGTAAAGCTCCCTCTAAACTGTCCCCATCCAATACTTCCAGGGCAGGTACAGCACGGGTTAGATACAGAGTAAAGCTCCCTCAACGCTGTCGCATCAAACACTTCCAGGGGAGGTATTGCACGGATTAGATACAGAGTAAAGCTCCCTCTACACTGTCCCATCAAACACTCCAGGGCAGGTACAGCACGGGTTAGATACAGAGTAAAGCTCCCTCTACACTGTCCCATCAAACATTCACAGGGCAGGCACAGCACGGGTTAGATACAGAGCAAAGCTCTCTCTACACTGTCCCATTCAAATACTCCCAAGGCAGGTACAGCATTGGTTAGATACAGAGGAAAGCTCCCTCTGCACTGTCCCATTCAAACACTCCCAGGGCAGGTACAGCATGGGTTAGATACAGAGTAAAGCTCCCTCTACACTGTCCCCATCAAACACTCCCAGGGCTGGTAGAGCACAGGTTAGATACAGAGTAAAGCTCCCTCTACAGTGTGCCATCAAACACTCCCAGGGCAGGTACAGCACGGGTTAGATACAGAGTAAAGCTCCCTCTACACTGTCCCATCTAACACTCCCAGGGCAGGTACAGCACTGGTTAGATACAGAGTAAAGCTCCCTCTATGCTGTCCCATCAAACACTCCCAGGGCAGGTACAGCACCGGTTAGATACAGAGTAAAGCACCCTCTACACTGTCCTATCAAACAATCCCAGGGCCGGTACAGCACGTGTCAGATATAGAGTACAGCTCCCTCTACAGCTTCCGATGAAACACTCCCAGGGCAGGGACAGTATGGGTTAGATACAGAGTAAAGCTCCCTTTACACTGTCCCATCAAACACTTCCAGGGCAGGCACAGCACGGGTTAGATACAGAGTAAAGCTCCCTGTACATTGTCCCTGTGAAACACTCCCAGGGCAGGTACAGCACGGGGTTAGATACAGAGTAAAGCTCTCTCTACACTGTCCCATCAAACACTCCCAGGACAGGTACAGCATGGGGTCAGGTACAGAGTAAAGCTCTCTCTACATTGTCCCTGTCAAACACTCCCAGGTCAGGTACAGCACGGGTTAGATACAGAGTAAAGCTCCCTCTACACTGTCCCATCAAACACTCCCAGGGCAGGTACAGCACGGGTTAGATACAGAGGAAAGCTCCCTCTACACTGTCCCATCAAACACTCCCTGGGCAGGTACAGCACGGGTTAGATACAGAGTAAAGCACCCTCTACACTGTCCCATCAAACACTCCCAGGGCAGGTACAGCACGGGTTAGATACAGAGTAAAGCTCCTTCTACACTGTCCCCATCAAAAACTCCCAGGGCAAGTTACACAACGGGTTAGATACAGCGTAAAGCTCTCTCTACACTGTCCCATCAAACGTTCCCAGGCAGGTACAGCACGGGTTAGATGCAGAGTAAACCGCCCTCTACACTGTCCCATCAAACACTCTCACGGCATGTACAGCACAGGTTTGAAACAGTGTAAAGCTAGCTCGACGCTGTCCCATCAAATACTCCCAGAGCAAATTCAGCAAGGGTTAGATACAGAGTAAAGCTCCCTTTACACTGTCCCATCAAACACTTCCAGGGCAGGCACAGCACGGGTTAGTTACAGAGTAAAGCTCCCTGTACATTGTCCCAGTGAAACACTCCCAGGGCAGGTACAGCACGGGGTTAGATACAGAGTAAAGCTCTCTCTACATTGTCCCTGTCAAACACTCCCAGGACAGGTACAGCACGGGTTAGATACAGAGTAAAGCTCCCTCTACACTGTCCCATCAAACACTCCCAGGGCAGGTACAGCACGGGTTAGATACAGACTAAAGCTCCCTCTAAACTGTCCCATGAAACACTCCCAGGGCAGGTATAGCACGGGTTAGATGCAGAGTAAAGCTCCCTTTACATGGTCCCATCAAACACTCCCAGGGCAGGTACAGCACGGGTTAGATACAGAGTAATGCTCCCTCTACACTGTCCCATCAAACACTTCCAGGGCAGGTACAGCATGTGTTAGATACAGAGTAAAGATCCCTCTACACTGTCCCATCAAACACTCCTAGGGCAGGTACAGCATGGGCTAGATACAGAGTAAAGCTCCCTTTACACTGTCCCATCAAACACTCCCGGGACATGTACAGCAGAGATTAGATACAGAATAAAGCTCCCTCTACACTGTCCCATCAAACATTCCCAGGGCAGGTTCAGCACGGGTTAGATCCAGAGTAAAGCGCCCTTTACACAGTCCCATCTAACACTCCCAGGGCAGGTACAGCATGGGTTAGATACAGAGTAAAGCTCCCTTTACACTGTCCCATCAAACACTCCCAGGGCAGGTACAGCACGGGTTAGATACAGAGTAAAGCTCCCTCTACACTGTCCTATCAAACAATCCCAGGGCCGGTACAGCACGGGTTAGATACAGAGTAAAGCTCCCTCTACACTGTCCCATTTAAACACTCCCAGGGCAGGGACAGCACGTGTCAGATAGAGAGTATAGCTCCCTGTAGAGCTTCCGATCAAACACTCCCAGGGCAGGGACAGTATGGGTTAGATACAGAGTATAGCTCCCTTTACACTGTCCCATCAAACATTACCAGGGCAGGTACAGCACGTGTTAGTTACAGAGTAAAACTCCCTCTACACTGTCCCATCAAACACTCCCAGGGTAGGTACAGCACTGGTTCGATACAGAGTAAAGCTCCCTCTACACTGTCCCATCACACACTCCGAGGGCAAGTACAGCACAGTGTTAGATACAGAGTAAAGCTCCCTCTACACTGTCCCATCAAACCCTCCCTGGGCAGGTACAGCACGGGTAGGATGCAGAGTAAAGCCCCCTCTGCAGTGTCGCCATCATACATTCCCAGTGCAGGTACAGCATGGGTTAGATACAGAGTAAAGCTCCCTCTACACTGTCCCATCAAGCACTCCCAGGGCAGGTACAGCACGGGTTAGATACAGAGTAAAGCTCCCTCTACACTGTCCCATCAAACACTCCCAGGGCAGGTACAGCACGGGTTAGATACAGAGTAAAGCTCCCTCCACACTGTCCCATCAAACACTCCCAGGGCAGATACAGCATGGGTTAGATACAGAGCAAAGCTCCCTTTACATGGTCCCATCAAACACTCCCAGGGCAGGTACAGCACGGGTTAGATACAGAGTAAAGCTCCCACTACACTGTCCCATCAAACACTCCCAGGGCAGGTACAGCACGGGTTAGATACAGAGTCAAGCTCCCTCCACACTGTCCCATCAAACACTCCCAGGGCAGATACAGCATGGGTTAGATACAGAATAAAGCTCCCTCTACACTGTCCCATCAAACACTCCCAGGGCAGGTACAGCACGGGTTAGATACAGAGTAAAGCTCCCTCTACACTTTCCCCATCAAACACTCCCAGGGCAGGTACAGCACGGGTTAGATACAGAGTAAAGCTCCCTCTAAACTGTCCCCATCCAATACTTCCAGGGCAGGTACAGCACGGGTTAGATACAGAGTAAAGCTCCCTCTACACTGTCCCATCAAACACTCCCAGGGCAGGTACAGCACGGGTTAGATACAGAGGAAAGCTCCCTCTACACTGTCGCATCAAACACTCCCAGGACAGGTACAGCACGGGTTAGGTACAGATTAAATCTCCCTCCACACTATCCCCATCAAACACTCCCAGGGCAGGTACACCACGGGTTAGATGCAGAGTAAAGCTCCCTTTACATTGTCCCATCAAACACTCCCAGGGCAGGTACAGCACAGGTTAGATACAGAGTAAAGCTCCCTTTACACTGTCCCATCAAACACTCCCAGGGCAGGTACAGCACTGGTTAGATACAGAGTAAAGCTCCCTTTACACTGTCCCATCAAACACTCCCAGGGCAGGTACAGCACGGGTTAGATACAGAGTAAAGCTCCCTCTACACTGTCCTATCAAACAATCCCAGGGCCGGTACAGCACGGGTTAGATACAGAGTAAAGCTCCCTCTACACTGTCCCATTTAAACACTCCCAGGGCAGGGACAGCACGTGTCAGATAGAGAGTATAGCTCCCTGTAGAGCTTCCGATCAAACACTCCCAGGGCAGGGACAGTATGGGTTAGATACAGAGTATAGCTCCCTTTACACTGTCCCATCAAACATTACCAGGGCAGGTACAGCACGTGTTAGTTACAGAGTAAAACTCCCTCTACACTGTCCCATCAAACACTCCCAGGGTAGGTACAGCACTGGTTCGATGCAGAGTAAAGCTCCCTCTACACTGTCCCATCACACACTCCGAGGGCAAGTACAGCACAGTGTTAGATACAGAGTAAAGCTCCCTCTACACTGTCCCATCAAACCCTCCCTGGGCAGGTACAGCACGGGTAGGATGCAGAGTAAAGCCCCCTCTGCAGTGTCGCCATCATACATTCCCAGTGCAGGTACAGCATGGGTTAGATACAGAGTAAAGCTCCCTCTACACTGTCCCATCAAGCACTCCCAGGGCCGGTACAGCACGGGTTAGATACAGAGTAAAGCTCCCTCTACACTGTCCCATCAAACACTCCCAGGGCAGGTACAGCACGGGTTAGATACAGAGTAAAGCTCCCTCCACACTGTCCCATCAAACACTCCCAGGGCAGATACAGCATGGGTTAGATACAGAGCAAAGCTCCCTTTACATGGTCCCATCAAACACTCCCAGGGCAGGTACAGCACGGGTTAGATACAGAGTAAAGCTCCCACTACACTGTCCCATCAAACACTCCCAGGGCAGGTACAGCACGGGTTAGATACAGAGTCAAGCTCCCTCCACACTGTCCCATCAAACACTCCCAGGGCGGATACAGCATGGGTTAGATACAGAATAAAGCTCCCTCTACACTGTCCCATCAAACACTCCCAGGGCAGGTACAGCACGGGTTAGATACAGAGTAAAGCTCCCTCTACACTTTCCCCATCAAACACTCCCAGGGCAGGTACAGCACGGGTTAGATACAGAGTAAAGCTCCCTCTAAACTGTCCCCATCCAATACTTCCAGGGCAGGTACAGCACGGGTTAGATACAGAGTAAAGCTCCCTCAACGCTGTCGCATCAAACACTTCCAGGGGAGGTATTGCACGGATTAGATACAGAGTAAAGCTCCCTCTACACTGTCCCATCAAACACTCCAGGGCAGGTACAGCACGGGTTAGATACAGAGTAAAGCTCCCTCTACACTGTCCCATCAAACATTCACAGGGCAGGCACAGCACGGGTTAGATACAGAGCAAAGCTCTCTCTACACTGTCCCATTCAAATACTCCCAAGGCAGGTACAGCATTGGTTAGATACAGAGGAAAGCTCCCTCTGCACTGTCCCATTCAAACACTCCCAGGGCAGGTACAGCATGGGTTAGATACAGAGTAAAGCTCCCTCTACACTGTCCCCATCAAACACTCCCAGGGCTGGTAGAGCACAGGTTAGATACAGAGTAAAGCTCCCTCTACAGTGTGCCATCAAACACTCCCAGGGCAGGTACAGCACGGGTTAGATACAGAGTAAAGCTCCCTCTACACTGTCCCATCTAACACTCCCAGGGCAGGTACAGCACTGGTTAGATACAGAGTAAAGCTCCCTCTATGCTGTCCCATCAAACACTCCCAGGGCAGGTACAGCACCGGTTAGATACAGAGTAAAGCACCCTCTACACTGTCCTATCAAACAATCCCAGGGCCGGTACAGCACGTGTCAGATATAGAGTACAGCTCCCTCTACAGCTTCCGATGAAACACTCCCAGGGCAGGGACAGTATGGGTTAGATACAGAGTAAAGCTCCCTTTACACTGTCCCATCAAACACTTCCAGGGCAGGCACAGCACGGGTTAGATACAGAGTAAAGCTCCCTGTACATTGTCCCTGTGAAACACTCCCAGGGCAGGTACAGCACGGAGTTAGATACAGAGTAAAGCTCTCTCTACACTGTCCCATCAAACACTCCCAGGACAGGTACAGCATGGGGTCAGGTACAGAGTAAAGCTCTCTCTACATTGTCCCTGTCAAACACTCCCAGGTCAGGTACAGCACGGGTTAGATACAGAGTAAAGCTCCCTCTACACTGTCCCATCAAACACTCCCAGGGCAGGTACAGCACGGGTTAGATACAGAGGAAAGCTCCCTCTACACTGTCCCATCAAACACTCCCTGGGCAGGTACAGCACGGGTTAGATACAGAGTAAAGCACCCTCTACACTGTCCCATCAAACACTCCCAGGGCAGGTACAGCACAGGTTAGACTCAGAGTAAAGCTCCTTCTACACTGTCCCCATCAAAAACTCCCAGGGCAAGTTACACAACGGGTTAGATACAGCGTAAAGCTCTCTCTACACTGTCCCATCAAACGTTCCCAGGCAGGTACAGCACGGGTTAGATACAGAGTAAACCGCCCTCTACACTGTCCCATCAAACACTCTCACGGCATGTACAGCACAGGTTTGAAACAGTGTAAAGCTAGCTCGACGCTGTCCCATCAAATACTCCCAGAGCAAATTCAGCAAGGGTTAGATACAGAGTAAAGCTCCCTTTACACTGTCCCATCAAACACTTCCAGGGCAGGCACAGCACGGGTTAGTTACAGAGTAAAGCTCCCTGTACATTGTCCCAGTGAAACACTCCCAGGGCAGGTACAGCACGGGGTTAGATACAGAGTAAAGCTCTCTCTACATTGTCCCTGTCAAACACTCCCAGGACAGGTACAGCACGGGTTAGATACAGAGTAAAGCTCCCTCTACACTGTCCCATCAAACACTCCCAGGGCAGGTACAGCACGGGTTAGATACAGACTAAAGCTCCCTCTAAACTGTCCCATGAAACACTCCCAGGGCAGGTATAGCACGGGTTAGATGCAGAGTAAAGCTCCCTTTACATGGTCCCATCAAACACTCCCAGGGCAGGTACAGCACGGGTTAGATACAGAGTAATGCTCCCTCTACACTGTCCCATCAAACACTTCCAGGGCAGGTACAGCATGTGTTAGATACAGAGTAAAGATCCCTCTACACTGTCCCATCAAACACTCCTAGGGCAGGTACAGCATGGGCTAGATACAGAGTAAAGCTCCCTTTACACTGTCCCATCAAACACTCCCGGGACATGTACAGCAGAGATTAGATACAGAATAAAGCTCCCTCTACAGTGTCCCATCAAACATTCCCAGGGCAGGTTCAGCACGGGTTAGATCCAGAGTAAAGCGCCCTTTACACAGTCCCATCTAACACTCCCAGGGCAGGTACAGCATGGGTTAGATACAGATTAAATCTCCCTCTACACTATACCCATCAAACACTCCCAGGGCAGGTACACCACGGGTTAGATACAGAGCAAAGCTCCCTTTACATGGTCCCATCAAACACTCCCAGGGCAGGTACAGCACGGGTTAGATACAGAGTAAAGCTCCCTCCACACTGTCCCATCAAACACTCCCAGGGCAGATACAGCATGGGTTAGATACAGAATAAAGCTCCCTCTACACTGTCCCATCAAGCACTCCCAGGGCAGGTACAGCACGGGTTAGATACAGAGTAAAGCTCCCTCGACACTGTCCCATCAAACACTCCCAGGGCAGGTACAGCACGGGTTAGATACAGATTAAATCTCCCTCTACACTATACCCATCAAACACTCCCAGGGCAGGTACACCACGGGTTAGATACAGAGCAAAGCTCCCTTTACATGGTCCCATCAAACACTCCCAGGGCAGGTACAGCACGGGTTAGATACAGAGTCAAGCTCCCACTACACTGTCCCATCAAACACTCCCAGGGCAGGTACAGCACGGGTTAGATACAGAGTAAAGCTCCCACTACACTGTCCCATCAAACACTCCCAGGGCAGGTACAGCACGGGTTAGATACAGAGTAAAGCTCCCTCTAAACTGTCCCCATCCAATACTTCCAGGGCAGGTACAGCACGGATTAGATACAGAGTAAAGCTCCCTCAACGCTGTCGCATCAAACACTTCCAGGGGAGGTATTGCATGGATTAGATACAGAGTAAAGCTCCCTCTACACTGTCCCATCAAACACTCCAGGGCAGGTACAGCACGGGTTAGATACAGAGTAAAGCTCCCTCTACACTGTCCCATCAAACATTCACAGGGCAGGCACAGCACGGGTTAGATACAGAGCAAAGCTCTCTCTACACTGTCCCATTCAAATACTCCCAAGGCAGGTACAGCATTGGTTAGATACAGAGGAAAGCTCCCTCTGCACTGTCCCATTCAAACACTCCCAGGGCAGGTACAGCATGGGTTAGATACAGAGTAAAGCTCCCTCTACACTGTCCCCATCAAACACTCCCAGGGCTGGTAGAGCACAGGTTAGATACAGAGTAAAGCTCCCTCTACAGTGTGCCATCAAACACTCCCAGGGCAGGTACAGCACGGGTTAGATACAGAGTAAAGCTCCCTCTACACTGTCCCATCTAACACTCCCAGGGCAGGTACAGCACTGGTTAGATACAGAGTAAAGCTCCCTCTATGCTGTCCCATCAAACACTCCCAGGGCAGGTACAGCACGGGTTAGATACAGAGTAAAGCACCCTCTACACTGTCCTGTCAAACAATCCCAGGGCCGGTACAGCACGTGTCAGATACAGAGTACAGCTCCCTCTACAGCTTCCGATGAAACACTCCCAGGGCAGGGACAGTATGGGTTAGATACAGAGTAAAGCTCCCTTTACACTGTCCCATCAAACACTTCCAGGGCAGGCACAGCACGGGTTAGTTACAGAGTAAAGCTCCCTGTACATTGTCCCTGTGAAACACTCCCAGGGCAGGTACAGCACGGGGTCAGGTACAGATTAAAGCTCTCTCTACATTGTCCCTGTCAAACACTCCCAGGGCAGGTACAGCACGGGTTAGATACAGAGTAAAGCTCCCTCTACACTGTCCCATCAAACACTCCCTGGGCAGGTACAGCACGGGTTAGAGACAGAGTAAAGCACCCTCTACACTGTCCCATCAAACACTCCCAGGGCAGGTACAGCACAGGTTAGACTCAGAGTAAAGCTCCTTCTACATTGTCCCCATCAAAAACTCCCAGGGCAAGTTACACAACGGGTTAGATACAGCGTAAAGCTCTCTCTACACTGTCCCATCAAACGTTCCCAGGCAGGTACAGCACGGGTTAGATACAGAGTAAACCTCCCTCTACACTGTCCCATCAAACACTCTCAGGGCAGGTACAGCACGGGTTACATACAGAGTAAAGCTCCCTCTACACTGTCCCATCAAACACTCTCACGGCATGTACAGCACAGGTTTGATACAGTGTAAAGCTAGCTCGACGCTGTCCCATCAAATACTCCCAGAGCAGATTCAGCAAGGGTTAGATACAGAGTAAAGCTCCCTTTACACTGTCCCATCAAACACTTCCAGGGCAGGCACAGCACGGGTTAGTTACAGAGTAAAGCTCCCTGTACATTGTCCCTGTGAAACACTCCCAGGGCAGGTACAGCACGGGGTTAGATACAGAGTAAAGCTCTCTCGACACTGTCCCATCAAACACTCCCAGGACAGGTACAGCATGGTGTCAGGTACAGAGTGAAGCTCTCTCTACATTGTCCCTGTCAAACACTCCCAGGGCAGGTACAGCACGGGTTAGATACAGAGTAAAGCTCCCTCTACACTGTCCCATTCAAACACGCCCAGGGCAGGTACAGCACGGGTTAGATACAGAGTAATGCTCCCTCTACACTGTCCCATCAAACACTTCCAGGGCAGGTACAGCATGTGTTAGATACAGAGTAAAGATCCCTCTACACTGTCCCATCAAACACTCCTAGGGCAGGTACAGCATGGGCTAGATACAGAGCAAAGCTCCCTCTGCACTGTCCCATCAAACACTCCCGGGACAGGTACAGCAGAGATTAGATACAGAATAAAGCTCCCTCTACACTGTCCCATCAAACACTCCCAGGGCAGGTTCAGCACGGGTTAGATCCAGAGTAAAGCTCCCATTACACAGTCCCATCTAACACTCCCAGGGCAGGTACAGCATGGGTTAGATACAGATTAAATCTCCCTCTACACTATACCCATCAAACACTCCCAGGGCAGGTACACCACGGGTTAGATACAGAGCAAAGCTCCCTTTACATGGTCCCATCAAACACTCCCAGGGCAGGTACAGGACGGGTTAGATACAGAGTAAAGCTCCCTCTACACTGTCCCATCAAACACTCTCACGGCATGTACAGCACAGGTTTGATACAGTGTAAAGCTAGCTCGACGCTGTCCCATCAAATACTCCCAGAGCAGATTCAGCAAGGGTTAGATACAGAGTAAAGCTCCCTTTACACTGTCCCATCAAACACTTCCAGGGCAGGCACAGCACGGGTTAGTTACAGAGTAAAGCTCCCTGTACATTGTCCCTGTGAAACACTCCCAGGGCAGGTACAGCACGGGGTTAGATACAGAGTAAAGCTCTCTCTACACTGTCCCATCAAACACTCCCAGGACAGGTACAGCATGGGGTCAGGTACAGAGTGAAGCTCTCTCTACATTGTCCCTGTCAAACACTCCCAGGGCAGGTACAGCACGGGTTAGATACAGAGTAAAGCTCCCTCTACACTGTCCCATCAAACACTCCCAGGGCAGGTACAGCACGGGTTAGATACAGACTAAAGCTCCCTCTAAACTGTCCCATGAAACACTCCCAGGGCAGGTATAGCACGGGTTAGATGCAGAGTAAAGCTCCCTCTACACTGTCCCATTCAAACACGCCCAGGGCAGGTACAGCACGGGTTAGATACAGAGTAATGCTCCCTCTACACTGTCCCATCAAACACTTCCAGGGCAGGTACAGCATGTGTTAGATACAGAGTAAAGATCCCTCTACACTGTCCCATCAAACACTCCTAGGGCAGGTACAGCATGGGCTAGATACAGAGCAAAGCTCCCTCTGCACTGTCCCATCAAACACTCCCGGGACAGGTAGAGCAGAGATTAGATACAGAATAAAGCTCCCTCTACACTGTCCCATCAAACACTCCCAGGGCAGGTTCAGTACGGGTTAGATCCAGAGTAAAGCTCCCATTACACAGTCCCATCTAACACTCCCAGGGCAGGTACAGCATGGGTTAGATACAGATTAAATCTCCCTCTACACTATACCCATCAAACACTCCCAGGGCAGGTACACCACGGGTTAGATACAGAGCAAAGCTCCCTTTACATGGTCCCATCAAACACTCCCAGGGCAGGTACAGCACGGGTTAGATACAGAGTAAAGCTCCCTCTACACTTTCCCCATCAAACACTCCCAGGGCAGGTACAGCACGGGTTAGATACAGAGTAAAGCTCCCTCTAAACTGTCCCCATCCAATACTTCCAGGGCAGGTACAGCACGGGTTAGATACAGAGTAAAGCTCGCTCTACACTGCCGCATCAAACACTCCCGGGGCAGGTACAGCATGCTGTTAGATACAGAGTAAAGCTCCCTCTACACTGTCCCATCAAACACTCCCAGGGCAGGTACAGCACAGGTTAGATCCAGAGTAAAGCTCCCTCTACACTGCCCCATCAAACACTCCCAGGGCAGGTACAGCACGGGTAAGATACAGAGTAAAGCTCCCTCTACACTGTCCCATCAAACACTCCCAGGGCAGGTACAGCACAGGTTAGATCCAGAGTAAAGCTCCCTCTACACTGTCCCATCAAACAATCCCAGGGCAGGTACAGCACGGGTTAGATACCGAGTAAATCTCATGTACATTGTTCCTGTCAAACACTCCCAGGGCAGGTACAGCATGGGTTAGATACAGAGTAAAGCTCCCTCTGCGCTGTCCCCATCAAACACTCCCAGGCCAGGTACAGCACGGGTTAGATACAGCGTAAAGCATCCTCTACACTGTCCGCGTAATACAATGCCAGGGCAGGTACAGCACGGGTTAGATACACAGAAAAGCTCCCTCTACACTGTCCCATCAAACACTCCCAGGGCAGGTACAGCACGGGTTAGATACAGAGTAAATTTCCCTTTACATTGTCCCATCAAACACTCCCATGGCAGGTACAGCACGTGTTAGATACAGAGTAAATCTCCCGCTACACTGTTCCATCAAACACTCCCAGGGCAGGTACAGCACGGGTTAGATACGAAGTTAAACAACCTCTACACTTTCCGATCAAACACTCCAATGGCAGGTACAGCACGCGTAGGATACAGAGTAAAGCGCCCTCTACACTGTCCCATCAAACACTCCCAGGGTAGGTACATCACGGGTTAGATACAGAGTAAATCTCCCTCTACACTGTCCCCATCAAACACTCCCCGGGCGGGTACAGCACGGGTTAGATACAGAGTAAAGCTCCCGCTACACTGTCCCATCAAACACTCCCAGGGCAGGTACAGCACGGGTTAGATACAGAGTAAAGCTCCTTCTACACTGTCCCCATCAAAAACTCCCAGGGCAGGTACACAACGGGTTAGATACAGCGTAAAGCTCTCTCTACACTGTCCCATCAAACGTTCCCAGGCAGGTACAGCACGGGTTAGATACAGAGTAAACCTCCCTCTACACTGTCCCATCAAACACTCTCACGGCATGTACAGCACAGGTTTGATACAGAGTAAAGCTAGCTCGACGCTGTCCTATCAAACACTCCCAGGGCAGATACAGCACGGGTCAGATACAGAGTAAAGCTCCCTCTACACTGTCCCATTCAAACACTCCCAGGGCAGGTACAGCATGGGTTAGATACAGAGTAAAGCTCCCTCGACACTGTCCCCATCAAACACTCCCAGGGCAGGTAGAGCACGGGTTAGATACAGAGTAAAGCTCCCTCTACAGTGTCCCATCAAACACTCCCAGGTCAGGTACAGCACGGGTTAGGTACAGAGTAAAGCTCCCTCTACAATGTCCCATCAAACACTCCCAAGGCAGGTGCAGCACTGGTTAGATACAGATTAAAGCTCCCTCTACACTGTCCCATCAAACACTCCCAGGGCAGGTACAGCACGGGTTAGATACAGAGTAAAGCTCCCTCTACACTGTCCCCATCAAACACTCCCAGGGCAGGTACAGCACGGGTTAGATACAGAGTAAAGCACCCTCTACAATGTCCTATCAAACTATCCCAGGGCCGGTACAGCACGTGTCAGATACAGAGTATAGCTCCCTCTACAGCTTCCGATGAAACACTCCCAGGGCAGGGACAGTATGGGTTAGATACAGAGTAAAGCTCCCTTTACACTGTCCCATCAAACACTCCCAGGGCAGGTAAAGCACGGGGTTAAATGCAGAGTAATGCTCTCTCTACACTGTCCCATCAAACACTCCCAGGACAGGTACAGCATGGGGTCAGATACAGAGTAAAGCTCTCTCTACATTGACCCTGTCAAGCACTCCCAGGGCAGGTACAGCACGGGTTAGATACAGAGTAAAGCTCCCTCTACACTGTCCCATCAAACACTCCCAGGGCAGGTAAAGCACGGGTTAGATACAGAGTAAAGCTCCCTCTACACTGTCGCATCAGGCATTCCCAGGGCAGGTACAGCAGGGGTTAGATACAGAGTAAAGCTCCCTCTTACTCTCTCCCATCAAACACTCCCAGGGGAGGTACAGCACGGGATAGATACAGTTTAAAGCTCCATCTACACTGTCCCATCAAACACTCCCAGGGCAGATACAGCACGGGTTAGATACAGAGCAAAGCTCCCTCGACACTGTCCCATCAAACACTCCCAGAGCAGATTCAGCATGGGTTAGATACAGAGTAATGCTCCCTCTACACTGTCCAATCAAACACACCCAGTGCAGATACAGCACGGGTTAGATACAGAGTAAAGCTCCCTTTACACTGTCCCCATCAAACACTCCCAGGGCAGGGACAGCATGGGTTAGATACAGAGTAAAGCTCCCTCAACGCTGTCCCATCAACCAATTCCAGGGCAGGTATAGCACGGATTAGATACGGAGTAAAGCTCCCTCTGCACTGTCCCCATCAAACACTCCCTGGGCAGGTACAGCACGGGTTAGAAACAGAGCAAAGCTCCCTCTACACTGTCCCATTCAAACACTCCCAGGGCAGGTACAGCACGGGTTAGATACAGAGTAAAGCTCCCTCTACACTGTCCCATCAAACACTCCCAGGGCAGGTACAGCACGGGTTAGATACAGAGTAAAGCTCCCTCTACACTGTCCCCATGAAACACTCCTAGGGCAGGTACAGCACGTGTTAGATACAGAGAAGCGCTTTATCTACACTGTCCCCATCAAACACTCCCAGGGCAGGTACAGCATGGGTTAGATACAGAGTAAATCTCCCTCTACACTGTCCCATTAAACACTCCCAGGGCAGGTACAGCACGGGTTAGATACAGAGCAAAGCACCCTCTACACTGTCCCATCAAACACTCCCAGGGCAGGTACAGCACGGGTTAGATACAGAGTAAAGCTCCCTCTACACTGTCCCATCAAACACACCCAGGGCAGGTACAGCACGGGTTAGATACAGAGGAAAGCTCACTGTACATTGTCCCTTCAAACACTCCCAGGGCAGGTACAGCACGGGGTTAGATACAGAGAAAATCTCCCTCTGCACTATCCCATCAAACACTCCCAGGGCAGGTACAGCACTAGTTAAATACAGTGTAAAGCTCCCTCTACACTGTAATATCAAACACTCCCAGGGCAGGTATAGGACGGGTTAGATAGAGAGCAAATCTCCCTCTAAACTGTCCCATCAAACACTCCCAGGGCTGTTACAGCACGGGTTAGATACAGAGTAAATCTCCCTCTACACTGTCGCATCAAACACTCCCAGGACAGGTACAGCACGTGTTAGATACAGATTAAAGCTCCCTCTACACTGCCCCCATAAAGCACTCCCAGGACCGGTGCAGCACGGCGTTAGATATAGACCAAATCTCCCTCTACTCTGTCCCATCAAAAACTCCCAGGGCAGGTACAGCACGGGTTAGATACAGAGTAAAGCTCCCTCTACACTGTCCCATCAGGCACTCCCAGGGCAGGTACAGCACGGATTAGATACAGAGTAAAGCTCCCTCTACACTGTCCCAGCAAACACTCCCAGGGCAGGTACAGGACGGTTTAGATACAGTGTAAAGCTCCCTCTACACTGTCCCAGCAAACACTCCCAGGGGAGGTACAGCACGGGTTAGATGCAGAGAAAAGCTCCCAGTACATTGTCCCTGTCAAACACTCCCTGGCAGGTACAGCACGGATTAGATGCAGAGTAAAGCTCCCTCTACACTGTGCCATCAAACACTACCAGGGCAGGTACAGCACGGGTTAGATACAGAGTAAAGCTCCCTCTACACTGTCCCATCAAACACGCCCAGGGCAGGTACAGCACGGGTCAGATACAGAGTAAAGCTCCTTCTACACTGTCTCCATCAAACACTCCCAGGGCAGGTACTGCACGGGTTAGATACAGAGTAAAGCTCCCTCTACACTGTCCCCATCAAACACTCCTAGGGCAGGTACAGCACGTGTTAGATACAGAGAAACGCTTTCTCTACACTGTCCCCATCAAACACTCCCAGGGCAGGTACACCACGGGTTAGATGCAGAGTAAAGCTCCCTTTACATTGTCCCATCAAACACTCCCAGGGCAGGTACAGCACAGGTTAGATACAGAGTAAAGCTCCCTTTGCACTGTCCCATCACACACTCCCAGGGCAGGTACAGCACTGGTTAGATACAGAGTAAAGCTCCCTTTACACTGTCCCATCAAACACTCCCAGGGCAGGTACAGCACGGGTTAGATACAGGGTAAAGCTCCCTCTACACTGTCCTATCAAACAATCCCAGGGCCGGTACAGCACGGGTTAGATACAGAGTAAAGCTCCCTCTACACTGTCCCATTTAAACTCTCCCAGGGCAGGTACAGCACGTGTCAGATACAGAGTATAGCTCCCTCTACTGCTTCCGATGAAACACTCCCAGGGCAGGGACAGTATGGGTTAGATACAGAGTAAAGCTCCCTTTACACTGTCCCATCAAGCACTTCCAGGGCAGGTACAGCACGGGTTAGGTACAGAGTAAAGCTCCCTGTACATTGTCCCTGTGAAACACTCCCAGGGCAGGTACAGCACGGGGTTAAATACAGAGTAAAGCTCTCTCTACACTGTCCCATCAAACACTCCCAGGACAGGTAAAGCATGGGGCCAGATACAGAGTAAAGCTCTCTCTACATTGACCCTGTCAAGCACTCCCAGGGCAGGTACAGCACGGGTTAGATACAGAGTAAAGCTCCCTCTACACTGTCCCATCAAACACTCCCAGGGCAGGTATAGCACGGAGTTAGATACAGAGTAAAGCTCCCTCTACACTGACCCCATCAAATACTCCCAGGGCAGGTACAGCACGGGTTAGATACAGAGTAAATCTCTCTCCACACTGTCCCATCAAACACTCCCCGGGCAGGTACAGCACGGGTTAGATACAGAGTAAAGCTCCCTCTACTGTCCCATCAAACACTCCCAGGGCAGGTAAAGCACGGGTTAGATACAGAGTAAAGCTCCCTCTACACTGTCGCATCAGGCATTCCCAGGGCAGGTACAGCATGTGTTAGATACAGAGTAAAGATCCCTCTACACTGTCCCATCAAACACTCCTAGGGCAGGTACAGCATGGGTTAGATACAGAGTAAAGCTCCCTCTACACTGTCCCATCAAACACTCCCAGGACAGGTACAGCAGAGATTAGATACAGAATAAAGCTCCCTCTACACTGTCCCATCAAACACTCTGATACGCTTATCAATTACTTCATAAAAGGTGATGAGTCGAAGAAGAGATGATGAGTCGAAAGAAGAGATGAATAAGGCTTTTATTAGCTAAGAAGAGACCATGCTTCTTCGTGAGTGACTGAACAAGTCTGAACGAAACCCACACAGTGGTGGGTGGAGTCAGCTGAGGCATGCCTCCATACACAGCGCCACCCAGAGGTGGCAATATACAATACAGTGGTTTACCACATTCACCCCCTTGTTTAATGTGAAGTCCGGCGGGGTGAAGGGTACTACAAGTTAAGTCTATCAGGAGGCCTTGTCTGACGTCCTGATCGTCGTGGTGGCGGCGGTGGTGTTGCAGCATCCGACGTCGGGTCTGGTGTCTGGGTGGTTGGCGAAGATTCCTGGGGCTTTGGCATGCCGTCTGCAGGGGTTGGGTTGGGAGGGGTGGTGGGGGATAACAGTGGTAAGGGGGATAACGGTGGTAAGGGGGATAACGGTGGTAATTCAGGGGTACCCGAGGGTGCGAGATCTTGTATGGAGACCGTGTCCTCCCGCCCGTCTGGGTATGTCACCCAGGCATACTGGGGGTTGGCGTGTAGGAGGTGCACCCGCTCGACCAGGGTGTCCGTTTTATGCGTCCTCACGTGCCTCCGCAGTAGGACGGGCCCAGGAGAAGTCAACCATGCCGGTAGCGAGGTTCCCGATGTAGACTTCCGGGGGAAAACGAACATTTTCTCATGAGGGGTCGCATTAGTGGCAGTACAAAGCAGTGACCGAATGGAGTGAAGCGCTGCAGGGAGGACCTCCTGCCAGCGGGAGGTCGGAAGGCCCTTAGATTTTAGTGCTAAGAGGACTGCCTTCCAAACCGTCGCGTTCTCCCTTTCCACCTGGCCGTTCCCCCGGGGGTTGTAACTGGTGGTCCTGCTCGTGGCGATACCTCTTGTTAGCAGGTACTGCCGAAGTTCGTCGCTCATGAACGATGAGCCCCTGTCGCTATGTATATAGCTGGGGAACCCGAACAGAGCGAAGATGTCATTCAGACACTTGATGACCGTGGTACTGGTCATGTCTGGGCAAGGGATGGCAAAGGGGAAACGGGAGTACTCATCAACTATGTTGAGGAAGTACACATTGCGGTCAGCGGAGGGGAGGGGCCCTTTAAAATCGACGCTCAGGCGTTCGAAGGGGCGGGTGGCCTTGATCAGGCTTGCTCTGTCCGGCCTATAGAAGTGCAGTTTGCACTCGGCGCAGATTTGGCAGCTCTTGGTCATGGTCCTGACCTCCTCGATGGAGTAGGGCAGGTTACGGGATTTGATAAAATGGAAAAACCTGGTGACCCCCGGGTGGCAGAGGTCATTGTGGAGGGACTGCAGCCTATCACTCTGCGCGTTGGCGCATGTACCACGTGATAGGGCATCTGGGGGCTCATTGAGTTTCCCTGGCCGATACAAGATATCATAATTGTAGGTGGAGAGTTCGATTCTCCACCTCAAGATCTTGTCGTTCTTGATTTTACCCCTCTGCTTATTATTAAACATAAAAGCTACTGAACGCTGGTCAGTGAGCAGGGTAAATCGTTTCCCGGCCAGGTAATGCCTCCAGTGACGCACCGCTTCTACAATAGCCTGGGCCTCCTTTTCGACGGAGGAGTGTCTCGTCTCGGGGCCCTGGAGGGTCCTTGAGAAAAAGGCCACGGGTCTGCCCGCCTGGTTAAGGGTCGCGGCTAGGGCGAAGTCGGAGGCATCGCTCTCCACTTGGAAGGGAATGGACTCATCCACCGCGTGCATTGCGGCCTTCGCGATATCGTTCTTGATAAGAGTGAAGGCTGCACACGCCTCTGGTGTCAGGGGGAAGGAGGTGGCTTTGATGAGGGGCCTGGCTTTGTCTGCATAGAGGGGCACCCACTGGGCGTAGTAGGAGAAAAACCCCAGGCATCTCTTCAGTGCTTTTTGGCAGTGGGGAAGGGGTAGCTCCATTAGGGGGCGCATTCTGTCGGGGTCGGGCCCGATGACTCCGTTCTCCACCACGCAGCCGAGGATGGCCAGGCGCTTGGTGTGAAACATACATTTTTCCTTATTGTACGTTAGGTTCAGCCGTTGGGCCGTACGGAGGAAATTTGCTAGATTAACGTCGTGGTCCTGCTGGTCGTGGCCGCAGATGGTGACGTTATCCAAATAGGGGAAGGTTGCCCGCAGCGCGTTCTGGTCAACCATTCGGTCCATCTCCCTTTGGAAGACCGAAACCCCGTTGGTGACGCCGAAGGGGACCCTAAGGAAGTGGTAGAGGCGGCCGTTTGCCTCGAAGGCAGTATACTGGCGGTCCTCATGGCGGATGGGCAGCTGGTGGTACGCTGACTTAAGGTCGATGGTGGAGAATACTTTGTATTGCGCAATCTGATTGACCATATCAGATATGCGAGGGAGGGGGTACGCGTCCAGCTGGGTGTACCGGTTTATGGTTTGGCTGTAGTCGATTACCATGCGGCGTTTTGCAGTGGTTTTAACGACTACAACCTGGGCTCGCCAGGGGCTAGTGCTACCTTCGATAATGCCCTCCTTCAAGAGCCGCTCCACCTCAGAGCTGATAAAAGCTCTGTCCCCGGCACTGTACCGCCTGCTTTTGGTAGCGATGGGTTTACAGTCGCGGGTGAGGTTAGCGAACAGGGGAGGGGGGGGGACTTTTAATGTGGAAAGGCTGCAGGTGGTTTGCAGCGGGCGATTTAAAAGTTGTTGGTTGCAGACTGTGAGTGGGGGGAGGGGTCCACCGTATGCTAGTGTGACACTCTTAAGGTGGCACTGAAAATCCAACCCTAGCAGGACGGCAGCGCAAAGACGGGGCAGGACTAGCAGTTTAAATTTTTGATATTCAGTGCCCCCTACTGACAGGGTCACCACACAGTAGCCGCTGATGTCCATTGACTGGGACTTGGACGCCATAGAAATGCGATGGTGCGTTGGCAGAATCGTGAGGGAGTGGCTACGTACCGTGTCGGGGTGGACGAAACTCTCTGTGCTCCCGCTGTCGATCAGGCAACTGGTGGCGCGGCCGTTTACCGCGATATCCATCATGGAGCTGGATAGATGGTGAGGGTGGCCTTGATCCAGCGTCACGGAGGCCAGTATGTGGCTTAGTGAGTCACTATAGTCATCCGCCGAGACGGTGGTCGGTTCCGGTGACGAAATGGCGGTTGAGTGCGTTGGATACGATGGCGGCGGATGCCATGCGGCCGGGGGTACACAAAATGGCGGATAAGATGGCTGCTCCCACGGCCCGCACGCTGCGCTGCTGGCTGGCTTCCCCTTGCAGGCGTTAGCGTAATGGCCTTTCTTCCCGCAGCCCGAGCAGGTAGCTGTCTTAGCTGGGCAGTGCGCTCTGGGATGTTTTAACTGGCCACAGAAATAGCATTTTTGGGCCTGGTTACTGGGCATCGAAGCAGTTCTTACCGGAGGCTGCTGTCTCGGTTGGGTCGCTGCAGCGGTTGGTGCCGGGGGCGGCGGTCCCGTGTCCCACGGTTTCGATTGCCATGTCTCGGCGCCGTTACGGGGGTATGCCTCGAGGTTTCGGTGGGCCTCCTCTAACGAGAGCGCAAGGGCAATGGCCGTCTTCAGGTCGGGTTCCTTGCTTTCTAGCAGTCTCTGCCGGGTGTGGTCTGACTGGAGGCCCCTGACGAAGGCATCACAGGCGAGTCCCTGCGCGTGCTCCACAGCCGTTACCGCTTTACAATCGCAGTCTCTGCAGAGTGCCAGTAGCGCCCGTGCAAATGCCCCTACCGATTCTCCCGGTTGCTGCCTGCGGGATCCCAAGAGGTGTCGGGCGTAAATTGTGTTCACTGGGCGCGTATATTGCCCTTTTAGTAGCTCGAGGGCCGCCACGTACGTATTAGAGTCCCGGATTAGCATATATACTTGATGGCTCACCTGGGCGGTCAAAATTTTCAGTTTGTGATCCTCCTCTGTAACCTGTGAGATTGCGAGGAAGGATTCAAAGCAGCTCAGCCAGTGTTCAAACTTGGCTGATGCACCCACATCTTGAGGGTCGAGGTCCAGGCGTGGTGGTCTGAGGGCTCTCAGCAATGTCTGCTGTATCCGTTGCTCTTGTTGCTCCTCAGGTGTCGCCATTTAACTTTTAGCTAATAAAATTGATACGCTTATCAATTACTTCATAAAAGGTGATGAGTCGAAGAAGAGATGATGAGTCGAAAGAAGAGATGAATAAGGCTTTTATTAGCTAAGAAGAGACCATGCTTCTTCGTGAGTGACTGAACAAGTCTGAACGAAACCCACACAGTGGTGGGTGGAGTCAGCTGAGGCATGCCTCCATACACAGCGCCACCCAGAGGTGGCAATATACAATACAGTGGTTTACCACACACTCCCAGGGCAGTTTCAGCACGGGTTAGATCCAAAGTAAAGCTCCCTCTACACTGTCCCATCAAACCCTCCCAGGGCAGGTACAGCACCGGTTAGATACAGAGTAAAGCTCCCTCTACACTGTCCCCATCAAACACTCCCAGGGCAGGTACAGCACGGGTTAGATACAACGTAAAGCTCCCTCTACACTGTCCCATCAAACACTCCCAGGGCAGGTACAGCATGGGTTAGATACAGAGTAAAGCTCCCTCTACACTGTCCCATCAGACACTCCCAGGGCAGGTACAGCATGGGTTAGATACAGAGTAAAGCTCCCTCTACACTGTCCCATCAGACACTCCCAGGGCAGGTACAGCACGGGTTAGATACAGAGTAAAGCTCCCTCTACACTTTCCCATCAAACACTCCCAGGGCAGGTAAAGCACGGGTTAGATACAGAGTGAAGCTTCCTCTACACTGTCCCATCAAACACTTCCAGGGCAGGTAGAGCATGGGTTAGATACAGAGTTAAGCTCCCTCTACACTGTCCCCAACAAAGACTCCTAGGGCAGGTACAGCACGTGTTAGGTACAGAGAAACGCTTTCTCTACACTGTCCCCATCAAACACTCCCAGGGCAGGTACAGCACGGGTTAGATACAGAGAAAAGCTCCCTCTACTCTGTCCCATCAAACACTCCCAGGGCCGGTACAGCACGGGTTAGATACAGAGTAAAGCTTCCTCAACACTGTCCCATCAAACACTCCAGGGCAGGTACAGCACGGGTTAGATACTGTCTAAAGCTCCCTCTACAATGTCCCATCAAACACTCGCAGGGTAGGTATTGCCCGGGTTAGATACAGAGTAAAGCTCCCTCAACACTGTCCCATCAAACACTCCAGGGCAGGTACAGCACGGGTTAGATACAGAGCAAAGCTCCCTCTACACTGTCCCATCAAACACTCCCAGGACAGGTATTGCGCGGGTGAGATACAGAGTAAAGCTTCCTCTACACTGTCTCATCAAACACTCCCAGTGTAGGTACAGCACGGGTTAGATACAGAGTAAAGCACCCCCTACACTGTCCTATCAAACAATCCCAGGGCCGGTGCAGCACGTGTCAGATACAGAGTATTGATCCCTCTACAGCTTCCGATCAAACACTCCCAGGGCAGGGTCAATATGGGTTAGATACAGAGTAACGCTCCCTCTACACTGTCCCCATCAAACACTCCCAGGGCAGGTTGAGCACGGGTTAGATACAGAGTAAAGCTCCCTCTACAGTGTCCCATCAAACACTCCCAGGGCAGGTACAGCACGGTGTTAGATACAGAGCAAAGCTCCCTCTACACTGTCCCATTAAACCCTCCCAGGGCAGGTACAGCACGGGTAGGATACAAAGTAAAGCTCCTTCTACACTGTCTCCATCGAACACTCCCAGGGCAGGTACAACACGGGTTAGATACAGAGTAAATCTCCCTCTACACTGTCCCCATCAAACACTTCCAGGGCAGGTACAGCACAGGTTAGATACAGAGTAAAGCTCCCTCTACACTGTCCCCATCAAACACTCCCAGGGCAGGTACAGCACGGGTTAGATATAGAGTAAAGCTCCCTCTACACTGTCCCATCAAACACGCCCAGGGCAGGTACAGCACGGGTTAGATACAGAGTAAAGCTCCCTCGACACTGTCCCATCAAACACACCCAGGGCAGGTATAGCACGGGTTAGATACAGAGTAAAGCTCCCTCTACACTGTCTCATCAAACACTCCCAGGGCAGGTACAGCACGGGTTAGATACAGAGTAAAGTACCCTCTACACTGTCCTATCAAACAATCCCAGGGCCGGTACAGCACGTCTCAGATACAGAGTTTGGCTCCCTCTACAGCTTCCGATCAAACACTCCCAGGGCAGAGACAGTATGGGTTAGATACAGAGTAAAGCTCCCTCTACACTGTGCCATCAAACACTCCCAGGGCAGGTACAGCACGGGTTAGATACAGAGTAAAGCTCCCTCTACACTGCCCCATCAAACACTCCCAGGGCAGGTACAGCACGGGTTAGATACAGAGTAAAACTCCCTCTACACTGTCCCCATCAAACACTCCCAGGGCAGGTACAGCACGGGTTCGATACAGAGTAAAGCTCCCTCTACACTGTCCCATCAAACACTCCCAGGGCAGGTACAGCACGGGTTAGGTACAGAGTAAAGCTCCCTCTACACTGTCCCATCAAACACTCCGAGGGCAAGTACAGCACAGTTTTAGATACAGAGTAAAGCTCCCTCTACACTGTCCCATCAAACCCTCCCTGGGCAGGTACAGCACGGGTAGGATGCAGAGTAAAGCTCCCCCTACACTGTCCCATCAAACCCTCCCTGGGCAGGTACAGCACGGGTAGGATACAGAGTAAAGCTCCCTCTACACTGTCCCATCAAACCCTCCCTGGGCAGGTACAGCACGGGTAGGATACAGAGTAAAGCTCCCTCTACACTGTCTCCATCAAACACTCTCAGGGCAGGTACAGCACGGGTTAGATACAGAGTAAAGCTCCCTCTACACTGTCCCATCAAACACTCCCAGGGCAGGTACAGCACGGGTTAGATACAGAGTAAATCTCCCTCTACACTGTCCCATCAAACACTCCCAGGGCAGGTACAGCACGGGTTACATACAGAGTAAAGCCCCCTCTGCAGTGTCGCCATCATACATTCCCAATGCAGGTACAGCACAGGTTAGATACAGAGTAAAGCTCATGCTAAACTGTCCCCATCAAACACTCCTAGGGCAGGTACAGGACGGGTTAGATACAGAGAAACGCTTTATCTACACTGTCCCCATCAAACACTCCCAGGCCAGATGCAGCACGGGTTATATAAAGAGTAAAGCTCCCTTTACACTGTTCCATCAAACACTCCCAGGGCAGGTACAGCATGGGTTAGATACAGAGTAAAGCACCCTCTGCACTGTCCTATCAAACAATCCCAGGGCCGGTACAGCACGGGCTAGATACAGAGTAAAGCTCCCTCTACACTGTCCCATCAAACACTCCCAGGGCAGGTACAGCACGGGTTAGATACAGAGTAAAGCTCCCTCTACACTGTCCCATCAAACACACCCAGGGCAGGTACAGCACGGGTTAGATACAGAGTAAATCTCACTGTACATTGTCCCTTTCAAACACTCCCAGGGCGGGTACAACATTGGGTTACATACAGAGTAAAGCTCCCTGTACATTGTCCCTTCAAACACTCCCAGGGCAGGTACAGCACGGGGTTAGATACAGAGTAAAGCTCCCTCTGCACTATCCCATCAAACACTCCCAGGGCAGGTACAGCACTGGTTTAATACAGTGTAAAGCTCCCTCTACACTGTCATATCAAACACTCCCAGGGAAGGTATAGGACGGGTTAGATACAGAGTAAATCTCCCTCTTCACTGTCGCATCAAACACTCCCAGGAAAGGCACAGCACGGGTTAGATACAGATTAAAGCTCCCTCGACACTGTCCCCATAAAGCACTCCCAGGACCGGTACAGCACGGCGTTAGATATAGACTAAAGCTCCCTCTACACTGTCCCATCAAAAACTCCCAGGGCAGGTACAGCACGGGTTAGATACAGAGTAAAGCTCCCTCTACACTGTCCCATCAGGCACTCCCAGAGCAGGTACAGCACGGGTTAGATAGAGAGGCCAAGGGAAATGTGTTGATATGTGGGGACCTCAACTCAAGAACAGGTGAAGAACCAGACTTCCCCAATAATCATGGGAATAATTACATATTTGGGAATAACCACTTTGATATCCCTTCCCATCCACACAGGCATAACTGCGACAAACAGACAAATGCTAACGGAAAACAGCTCCTGCAGCTCTGTCGAAGCCTGGGTCTGTACATTGTCAATGGTAGTTTATTGGGAGACTACCTAGGAAGATCCACCTATTGCTCACCTCTTGGCTTCAGCACCGTAGACTATATGATCACAGATCTAGACCCATCCTCTTTCAGAACATTCACAGTCAAACCACAAACAACACTGTCAGACCACAGTCAAATTACTGCATATCTTGAAAGGACAGAAACAACCAACACAGAAACACAACCCAGTAAACTGTACAACATTAAAAAATCTTACAGATGGGCCAAAAACAGCACAGAAAAATACCAGAAAGCAATTAGCAACCAAATAACTCTTAGACACCTTTCTGGAAAATACATACACACACAATAAAGAAGGCGTAAACCGGGCAGTGAATAACCTAAATAATATTTTTGATGATTTGGCATCAATGTCAAACTTGAAAGTTCGCAAGAACAAACCCAAAACAAAAAACTACAAAAAATGGTTTGACCCAGATTGCCAGAACATGAGGAAAAAACTCAGAAAAATATCAAACCAAAAACACAGACAACCAGAAAATGAGGAATTACGCCTTACTTATTGTCAGGCACTAACACAATACAAAAACACACTCAGAACCAAGAAAGAGCAGTATATTAAGAATACACTCATCTCCATTGAGGAACCCATTGATTCCAATTGTTTCTGGGACAACTGGAATACATTACACAAAAAACAACACGACGAATTGGCCATTCAAAACGGAGACACATGGGAAAACCATTTTGAAAAATTATACCAGAAAAACACACTAAGCCCAGAGCAATACCAAATATGTGAAAAACTGGCAAAGCTAGAATTTGCCATAAAAGATAACCAAAACCCGATAGACCCCATAATATCTGAAAAAGAGCTAATTGAAAAACTCAAAGACCTGCGACCAGGAAAAGCTTGCGGTGCAGACGCATCCTAAGCGAGATGATTAAACACACGGACGATAAAATGAAATTGGCTATACTGAAACTCTTCAACTTGGTTCTGAGTGTCGGTTACTTCCCTGATATCTGGAACAAAGGACTCATAACGCCCATATACAAAAGTGGGGACAAAGTTGACCCAAATAACTATCGAGGCATCTGTGTAAACAGTAACCTGGGGAAGGTTTTCTGTAGTATCATAAACAAAAGACTTATAAACTTCCTTGAGGAGCACAATGTCTTGAGTAAAAGCCAAATTGGATTCCTACCAAACTATAGAACATCAGATCATATCTTCACCCTCCAGACCCTAATTGACAAACATGTTCATCAAAACAAAAGCAAAATTTTTGCCTGCTTTATAGATTTCCAGAAGGCTTTCGCTTCCATCTGGCACGACGGTCTATTCTTGAAACTTATTGAAAGTGGTGCAGGGGGAAAAACATATGATGTAATTAAATCAATGTATACAAACAATAAATGTGCAGTTAAAATTGGAGACAAACAAACAAAATACTTCCCACAGGGGCGTGGTGTGACGCAGGGCTCGCCCATCTCACCGACACTCTTTAATATTTACATAAATGAGTTGGCAAAACTACTTGAACAATCTACAGCACCCGGCCTCACCCTATATGAATCCAAGGTTAAATTCCTCCTCTATGCAGATGACCTGGTTCTGCTGTCACCAACTAAGGAGGGTCTACAGCAGAACCTGGACCTGCTGGAGTCGTACTGCCAGACTTGGGCCCTGACAATAAATCCCCAAAAAACCAAAGTCCTTGTGTTCCAGCAAAGATCCAAACATCAGGGACCCAGAATAAGTTTCACACTAGGAACAACTAAAATCGAACAAACCACTAACTACACATACTTGGGCATAAAAATCAGCTCTACGGGAAATTTTCATCTGGCTGTGAATGAACTGAAAGAGAAAGCTAGAAGGGCTTTCTATGCCATTAAAAGATCAATCCAAATAGAAATCCCAATTAGCATTTGGCTCAAAATTTTTAAATCAGTAATTGAACCAATTGCACTCTATGGCAGTGAGGTGTGGGGTCCGCTAACACAACAAGAATTTGCAAAATGGGACAAACACCCAATTGAGATCCTACATGCAGAATTCTGTAACAGTATCCTCCGGACTCAAAGGAAAACCGTAAACAATGCATGCAGGGCAGAACTAGGCCAATATCCATTAATAATCACTATCCAAAAAAGAGCCACCAAATTTTGGAAACACCTAAAAATGAGCAACCCCCACTGCTATCATTACAAAGCCTTGAAATGCCAAGAGAGGACCATAAAGAAGAATACCCTCAGTCAACTAGTCCTGGGACTCAGTGAAGCAACCACTAACACTACTAACGTGAAGCAACCACTAACACTACTAACAATAACCAGCCCCAGGACAGTGACATCGTAGCACAGAGAATTCGACCCAACACAATTGTCACTAAGCAAAAGGAAAAATACCTGTCATATTGGGCAGAAACAACAAAAACCCAAAACAAACTCAATTGCTACTTGGCCCTAAACAGACAATACAACATGGCTGAATACCTGACCATGGTAAACGATAGCAAACTGAGAAAAACCTTGACAAGGTACAGACTTAGCGAAAATAGCCTGGCGATCGAAAAAGGCAGACACAGACAGACCCAGCTGCCAAGAGAGGACAGGATATGCTCTCACTGCAGTCAGGGAGTGGTGGAGACAGAGATGCACTTCCTCACAGCTTGTGGAAAATATCAGGGCATCAGGGAGAATTTCTACCAAAAATTCTCACAAATATGCCCTGATTTCAGAAATCTGAATGACGACCAAAAACTCCCATACCTACTAGGGGAACAGAGAAACTGTGTAACCTTAGCGGCACACTATGTTACAGCTTGCCATAAACAGAGGGACAACCAGTAAACCTAAGAAAAGAATATATACAAATTATACGAATGTATATTTATACACTCAGGGATATATCTGTTCATACACTGTATGAATAGATCTGCGTTTAAGTGTTCAACCATAAATGTTTTTCGATGCTTTGGCAACATAAGATGTACCTTATCATGCCAATAAAGCGATTTGAATTGAATTGAATTGAATTGAGTAAAGCTCCCTCTACACTGTCCCATCAAACACTCCCAGGGCAGTTACAGGACGGTTCAGATACAGAGTAAAGCTCCCTCTACACTGTCCCATCAAACACTCCCAGGGGAGGTACAGCACGGGTTAGATACAGAGCAAAGCTCCCTCTGCACTGTCCCCATCAAACACTCCCAGGGCAGGTACAGCACGGGTTAGAGACAGAGTAAATCTCCCTCTACACTGTCCCCATCAAACACTCCCAGGGGAGGTACAGCACGGGTTAGATACAGAGCAAAGCTCCCTCTACACTGTCCCATCAAACACACCCAGGGCAGGAACAGCACGGGTTAGATACAGAGTAAAGCTCCGTCTACACTGTCCCATCAAACATTCCCAAGGCAGGTACAGCACTTGTTAGATACAGAGTAAAGCTCCCTCTACAGTGTCCCCATCAAACACTCCCAGGGCAGGTACAGCACGGGTTAGATACAGAGTAAAGCTCCCTCTACACTGTCCCATCAAACATTCCCAAGGCAGGTACAGCACTTGTTAGATACAGAGTAAAGCTCCCTCTACACTGTCCCATCAAACATTCCCAAGGCAGGTACAGCACGGGTTAGATACAGAGTAAAGCTCCCTCTACACTGTCCCATCAAACATTCCCAGGGCAGGTACAGCACTTGTTAGATACAGAGTAAAGCTCCCTCTACACTGTCCCATCAAACACTCCCAGGGCAGGTACAGCATGGGTTAGATACAGAGTAAAGCTCCCTCTACACTGTCCCATCAAACACTCCCAGGGCAAGTACTGCACGGGTTAGATACAGAGTAAAGCTCCCTCTACACTGTCCCATCAAACACTCCTAGGGCAAGTACAGCATGGGTTAGATACAGAGTAAAGCTCCCTCTACACTGTCATATCAAATACTCCCAATGCAGGTACAGGACGGGTTAGATACAGAGTAAAGCTTCCTCTACACTGTCCCCATCAAACACTCCCAGGGCAGGTACAGCACGTGTTAGATACAGAGTAAAACTCCCTCTACACTGTCCCATCAAACACTCCCAGGGCAGGTACAGCACGGGGTTAGATACAGATTAAAACTCCCTCGACACTGTCCCCATCAAACACTCCTAGGGCAGCTACAGCAGGGGTTAGATACAGAGTAAAGCTCCCTCTACACTGTCCCATCAAACACTCCCAGGGCAGGTACAGCACGGGGTTAGATACAGAGTAAAGCTCCCTCTACACTGTCCAATCAAATACTCCCAGGGCAGGTACAGCACGGCGTTAGATACAGTGTAAACCTCCCTCTACACGGTCCAATCAAACAGTCCCAGGGCAGGTACAGCACGGGTTAGATACAGAGTAAAGCTCTCTCTACACTATCCCATCAAACACTCCCAGGGCAGGAACAGCACGGGTCAGATACAGAGTAAAGCTCTCTCTACACTATCCCATCAAACACTCCCAGTGCAGGAACAGCACTGGTTAAATACAGCGTAAAGCTCCCTCTGCACTGTCATATGAAACAGTCCCAGGGCAGGTATAGGAAGGATTCGATACAGAGTAAAGGTCCCTCTACACTGTCCCATCAAACACTTCCAGGGCAGGTACAGCACGGATTAGTTACAGATGAAAACTCCCTCTACACAGCCCCATCAAACACTCCCAGGGCAGGTACAGCACGGGTTAAATACGGAGTAAAGCTCCCTCTACACTATCCCGTCAAACACTCCCAGGGCAAGTACAGCACGGTTAGATACAGAGTAAAGCTCCCTCTACACTGTCCCCATCAAACACTCCCAGGACAGGTACAGCATGGGGTCAGATACAGAGTAAAGCTCTCTCTACATTGTCCCTGTCAAACACTCACAGGCAGGTACAACACGGGGTTAGATACAGAGTAAAGCTCTCTCTACACTGTCATATGAAAGAGTCCCAGGGCAGGTATAGGACGGATTAGATACAGAGTAAAGCTCCCTCTACACTGTCCCATCAATCACTCCCAGGGCAGGTACAGCACGGGTTGAATACAGAGTAAAGCTCCTTCTACACTGTCCCGTCAAACACACGCAGGGCAGGTACAGCACGGGTTAGTTACAGAGAAAAGCTCCCAGTAGATTGTCCCTGTCAAACACTCCCTGGGCAGGTACAGCACGGATTAGATGCAGAGTAAAGCTCCCTCTACACTGTGCCATCAAACACTCCCAGGGCAGGTACAGCACTGGTTAGATACAGAGTAAAGCTTCCTCTACACTGTCCCATTAAACCCTCCCAGGGCAGGTACAGCACGGGTAGGATACAGAGTAAACCTTCCTCTACACTGTCCCATCAAACACTCCCAAAGCAGGTGCAGCACGGGTTAGATACAGAGTAAAGCTTCCTCTACACTGTCCCATTAAACCCTCCCAGGGCAGGTACAGCACGGGTTAGATACAGAGTAAAGCCCCCTCTACACTGTCTCCATCAAACACTCACAGGGCAGCTACATCACGGGTTAGATACAGAGTAAAGGTCCCTCTACACTGTCCCCATCAAACACTCCCAGGGCAGGTACAGCATGGGTTAGATACAGAGTAAAGCTTCGTCTACACTGTCCCCATCAAACACTCCCAGGGCAGGTACAGCACGAGTTCGATACTGAGTAAAGCTCCGTCTACACTGTCCCCATCAAACACTCCCAGGGCAGGTACAACACGAGGTTAGATACAGAGTAAAGCTCTCTCTACACTGTCATATGAAACAGTCCCAAGGCAGGTATAGGACGGATTCGATACAGAGTAAAGCTCCCTCTACACTGTCCCATCAAACACTCCCAGGGCAGGTACAGCACGGGTTAGATACAGAGTAAAGCTCCCTCTGCACTATCCCGTCAAACACTCCCAGGGCAAGTACAGCACGGTTAGATACAGAGTAAAGCTCCCTCTACACTGTCCCCATCAAACACTCCCAGGACAGGTACAGCATGGGGTCAGATACAGAGTAAAGCTCTCTGTACATTGTCACTGTCAAACACTCCCAGGCAGGTACAATACGGGGTTAGATACAGAGTAAAGCTCTCTCTACACTGTCATATGAAACAGTCCCAGGGCAGGTTTGGACGGATTCGATACAGAGTAAAGCTCCCTCTACACTGTCCCATCAATCACTCCCAGGGCAGGTACAGCACGGGTTCAATACAGAGTAAAGCTCCTTCTACACTGTCCCGTCAAACACACCCAGCGCAGGTACAGCACAGGGTTAGATACAGAGTAAACCTCCCTCTATACGGTCCCATCAAACACTCCCAGGGCAGGTACAGCACGGGTTAGATACAGAGAAAAGCTCCCAGTACATTGTCCCTGTCAAACACTCCGTGGGCAGGTACAGCACGGATTAGATGCAGAGTAAAGCTCCCTCTACACTGTCCCAACAAACACTCCCAAAGCAGGTGCAGCACGGGTTAGATACACAGTAAAGCTCCATCTACACTGTCCCCATCAAACACTCCCAGGGCAGGTACGGCATAGGTTAGATACAGAGTAAAGCTCCCTCTACACTGTCCCATCAAACACTCCCAGGGCAGGTACAGCACGGGTCAGATACAGAGTCGAGCTCCTTCTACACTGTCTCCATCAAACACTCCCAGGGCAGGTACTGCACGGGTTAGATACAGAGTAAAGCTCCCTCTACACTGTCCCATTAAACCCTCCCAGGGCAGGTACAGCACGGGTAGGATACAGAGTAAAGCTCCCTCTACACTGTCCCCATCAAACACTCCTAGGGCAGGTACAGCATGTGTTCGATACAGAGAAACGCTTTCTCTACACTGTCCCCATCAAACACTCCCAGGCCAGGTACAGCACGGGTTAGATACAGAGTAAAGCTCCATCTACACTGTCCCCATCAAACACTCCCAGGGCAGGTACAGCATAGGTTAGATACAGAGTAAAGCTCCCTCTACACTGTCCCATCAAACACTCCCAGGGCAGGTACAGCACGGGTCAGATACAGAGTCGAGCTCCTTCTACACTGTCTCCATCAAACACTCCCAGGGCAGGTACTGCACGGGTTAGATACAGAGTAAAGCTCCCTCTACACTGTCCCATTAAACCCTCCCAGGGCAGGTACAGCACGGGTAGGATACAGAGTAAAGCTCCCTCTACACTGTCCCCATCAAACACTCCTAGGGCAGGTACAGCATGTGTTCGATACAGAGAAACGCTTTCTCTACACTGTCCCCATCAAACACTCCCAGGCCAGGTACAGCACGGGTTAGATACAGAGTAAAGCTCCCTCTACACTGTCACATCAAACACTCCCAGGACAGGTACAGCACGGGTTAGATGCAGAGTAAAGCTCCCTTTACATTGTCCCATCAAAGACTCCCATAGCAGGTACAGCACGGCTTAGATACAGAGTAAATCTCTCTCTGCACTGTCCCATCAAACACTCCCAGGGCAGGTACAGCACGGGTTAGATACAGAGTAAAGCTCCCTTTACACTGTCCCATCAAACACTCCCAGGGCAGGTACAGCACTGGTTAGATACAGAGTAAAGCTCCCTCTACACTGTCCCATCAAACACTCCGAGGGCAGGTACAGCACGGGTTAGATACAGAGTAAAGCTCCCTCTACACTGTCCCATCAAACAATCCGAGGGCAGGTGCAGCACAGGTTAGATACAGAGTAAAGCTCCCTCTATAGTGTCCCATCAAACACTCCCAGGGCAGGTACAGCACGGGTTAGATACAGAGTAAAGCTCCCTCTACACTGTCCCCATCAAACACTCCCAGGGCAGGTACAGCATGGGTTAGATACAGATTAAATCTCCCTCTACACTGTCCCTATCAAACACTCCCAGGACAGGTACAGCACGGCGTCAGATACAGAGTAAAGCTCCCTCTACTCTGTCCCATCAAAAACTCCCAGGGCAGGTACAGCACGGGTTAGATACAGAGTAAAGCTCCCTCTACACTGTCTGAAATAAAGAATAGATTTGCCTTTCTAATCTCGGCTTTATTAACTTTAAAACCCTGTAGCACATCTTTCCACACCCAGTCCCAACCAAAGCTGGAAAGAACTGAATTTAAGATGGCCACCACAAATCACATGACATCAACTACCAATGAGATTACAGCATATATCCCAAGGCAGGAAACAAACAACCAATCACAATACTTCTTACTAAACATAAAGAGTAATCACCACATTCACCCCTCCTTTTAAAATATACTCCAACCTAAATAACCTTTACAATTTATAATTAATTATTTACAACTAAAACTATGCGCAGACAAGAATAAAACTATTCAACATGACACAATACTAAGTGAACAACAACAAATAGTAACATTGCACATAAGTATTAAGTATCTCTCAACTAAAACAATATAATATAATATTTCAACAATTTTAAAACATTACTATCAATTTAAAAGTCCATTTTCAATCGGTCGACCGGATATCTTGTTCGTGTCGACCTTCTTAACCTTGGTGAAATTCCTTGCCCTCCCACACCAGAAGGCACAGAAGTATCTTCAGCAGGAAGGCTATCCGTATCCCGATTTTCAACGGTTTCCGGATTAGAAATCCCATCAGAAGGTAAACTGGGACGGTCATCAACATCCATCGAGGGCTGACTAATAGAAGTATAATTATCTACAATCGGATTGGAAATATTCGTAGTATCTGTAACAGCATCCACATTATCTGAATCATGACTATTGTTAATATCCTCAGAAGAGGGCTGGCCCCCACAAGGAGCCAAGTCTTTAATTGAAACGGTACTTTCTTTCCCATCTTGGAATCGAATATGAGCATATTGGGAATTTGCCTCCAACAGCTCCACCTCCTCCACTAAAGGATCATATTTTGACAATCTAACATGGTGTCGAAGCAGCACAGGTCCCTGCATAGTAAGCCATGAAGGTACCGAATATCCCGTAGTAGATCTCCGCGGATAGTTAAAGAGCCTTTCATGGGGGGTCACATTAGTAGCCGTTGAAAGCAATGATCTAATGGAATGCAGGGCATCAGGCAGTACCATCTCCCACTGTGTATTCTTAAGGTTCCGGGATGTCAAAGCCAACATAACTGCCTTCCAGATCACCCCATTGTATCGTTCGCACTGTCCATTACCCTGGGGATTATACGGGGTAGTTCTACTAGTAGAAATTCCCCGACTCTGAAGGTATTCCTTCAACTGGGAAGACATAAAAGAACTTCCCTGATCCGAATGGATATACGCAGGCATCCCAAAGATGACAAAAAGTTGAGTCAGACATTTGATAACTGTAGCAGCTGATACATCTGCGCAAGGAAAAGCAAAAGGGAACCTTGAAAACTCATCCACAACAGTAAATATATATCGGTTTTGAGTAGCTGAAGGAAGAGGCCCCTTAAAATCGACGCTCAAACGTTCAAAAGGAGAAGTAGCCTTTATAAGATGAGCTCGTTGAGGCTTAAAAAAATTCGGTTTACACCGAGCATAGATAGAACATGATGAAGTCATCCGCTTGACGTCTTCAACTGAAAAGGGCAAATTCTTACTGCGTATGAAGTGTATCATCCTCGTAACCCCAGGATGGCATAAGGCATTGTGAAGATTAATAAGCGTATCTCCGTGAATCACAGAACAATAAGCCCTCGACAGCGCATCAGCAGCAACATTATCCTTCCCCGGACGATAAACTATATCAAAATGGTAACATGCCAACTCAATCCTCCACCTCATTATTTTATCATTCTTAATCTTTCCAAAATGTTTGACATCAAACATAAAGGACACAGACTTTTGAGCAGTTACCAACGTAAAATGTCGCCCCGATAAATAATGTCTCCATTTACGCAGTGCTTCTACTATTGCATACGCCTCTTTCTCTATTGAAGAATGCCTTTTTTTCACTATTGTTCAAGGTACGTGAGAAAAAGGCCACAGGTCTTCCATTTTGGTTCAGAGTAGCCCCAATTGCAAAATCAGAAGCGTCCGTCTCAATCACAAAAGGAACCTGCTCATCAATAGAATGCACAACTGCTCCAAGGATATCCTTTTTAAAATTATCAAAACACGTCCTGGCCTCCCATGATAGAGGATATGTCGTAACCCGAATAAGAGGCCGGATCTTCTGTGAAAAATTTGCAATCCAATTAGAATAATAAGAAAACAGTCCAACAACTCATTGCAAAGCCTTAGAATTAGTAGGACAAGGTAAATCAATCAATGGTCGCAGACGTTCTGGATTTGGTTTAATCTTGTTTCCCGAGATAATATACCCCAATAGATTTACCTCAGTGGCCGAAAAGATAAACTTCTCTTTATTAAAAGTTAAACCAACTTTTTCCGCAGCTTGAAGGAATCTTTTTAAATTAGAATCATGCTCCACCCTTGATTTGCCACACACTGTGATGTCATCTAAGCATGAAAAGGTGTCAGAGAGAGAGTTATCACTTATAAAAGCATCCATTGCCCGTTGAAAACAAGCAACACCATTAGTAACACCAAATGGCATTCGGCAAAACTGATACAGCTTTCCACCAGCCTCAAAGGTCGTATATGGTTGATCCTTCTTAACAATAGGAATCTGATGATAAGCACTCTTTAAGTCAATAGTGCTAAAAACCTTATACTGAGATACTTTGTTGATAAGCTCATCAATCTTAGGCAAGGGGTACGCATCTAATTGAGTATACCTATTAATAGTTTGGGAATAGTCTATCACCATTCGTTTTTTATGTCTCTCATTAGTCGTGACAACTACCTGTGCTCGCCAAGGCGAACAACTAGGTTCAATGATTCCTTCCAATAAGAGACGTTGAACTTCAAAATTAATAAATTCTCTATCCTGACTGCTATACCTTCTTGTTTTGGTAGCAATTGGCTTACAATCCGGCATCAAATTAGAAAAAAGTGATAATGGAGAAATGGATAAAGAGGTTAATCCACAAATAGATAAAGGTGGCTTAGTCCCGCCAAATGAAAAACTGAGAGACTCGTGTAACTGAAGCACATCATGACCAATCAAAATATCCGCACAGAGATTAGGCAAAACAGATAGGTGTATATCAGTATACGTATTACCTAGAAGAATCAATTTCACAAGGCAACAACCAGCTACTTGTGAAGTGAGAGTCGTCTGAGCCATACACACCTGATACGTAACAGGCGAAATTTTCAAATGCTTCTCCTTCGCAAACTGAAGACTTATAAAACTCTCGGTACTGCCCGTATCTATAAGGGCCTTCACTTCCAACCCATTAACTTGGGCCGTAACTATAGCTTTGTTTAGGCCATGAGCAAATGCAGCAGAAATTGATGCAATAAACGCCCTATCTAAAGGCTGAATAGTCACAGAGGAGGTAATTGAACCTGATGATTTACACACACGTGCGTAATGACCTCTCTTGCCGCATTTACTACACACAGCCTCCTCAGCAGGACACTTCAGACGAGGGTGCCGGACGTTCCCACAAAAATAACACTTCTGAATCCTAGAGGCAACAGCTGCCGAAGTAGAAACTGTTTCAGAATCTAGTAAACCACTCCTATTAAGTCCACATAATTCCTTTTCATCCGGAACTGCCGAAACCACAGTCGCAGGCCGATTAAAAAGAGCATAAGAATCCGAACTTCTCTGAGCCACATCCAATGTAGAAGCTTGCTCAAAAGCACTCTTAAGATCCAAAGTCTTATTTTCTAACAACCGCTGACGAATTGATCTAGACAGTAATCCATTAATAAAAGCATCCCGTACCGATTCTTCCTTATATTCTTCAGCCGTCACGGCCTTATAATTACAGTTAACACTAAGGCACCGAAGTGCTTGTAAATAAGTATCCAAAGATTCTCCCACCTGCTGCCTACAGGCAGATAGAAGGTGACGTGCAAATACCTCATTCTTTGGTTTAACAAAAATCTTTTCCAATGTAGAAATAGCCACTTCGTAAGTTTTACAGTCCAAAATATACTTATACACATCTGGAGTAATGTAGTTGATCAGCATATTCAGCTTATTTAGAGACTCTTGATCCAACACGCCCAAAAAGTTTTAAAATGTAAAATACCAGTGTTTCCATTTATCATCTACTCCAGCAGAATTAGGGTCAGCATTGAATCGTTCTGGTTGAAGATATCACTCCATTCTGACATAAAGTTAATAAATTGAAATAAAGAATAGATTTGCCTTTCTAATCTAGGCTTTATTAACTTTAAAATCCTGTAGCACATCTTTCCACACCCAGTCCCAACCAAAGCTGGAAAGAACTGAATTTAAGATGGCCACCACAAATCACATGACATCAACTACCAATGAGATTACAGCATATATCCCAAGGCAGGAAACAGAAAACCAATCACAATACTTCTTACTAAACATAAAGAATAATCACCACACTGTCCCATCAGGCACTCCCAGGGCAGGTACAGCACGGTTTAGATACAGAGTAAAGCTCCCTCTACACTGTCCCATCAAATACTCCCAGGTGAGGTACAGCACGGGTTAGATACAGAGTAAAGCTTCCACTACACTGTCCCATCAAACACTCCCAGGGCAGGTACAGCACGGGTTAGATACAGAGTAAAGCTCCCTCTACACTGTCCCATCAAACACTCCCAGGGTAGGAACAGCATGGGTTAGATACAGAGTAAAGCTCCCTCTGCACTGTCCCCATCAAATACTCCCAGGTGAGGTACAGCATGGGTTAGATACAGAGTAAAGCTTCCACTACACTGTCCCATCAAACACTCCGAGGGCAGGTGCAGCACGGGTTAGATACAGAGTAAAGCTCCCTCTATAGTGTCCCATCAAACACTCCCAGGGCAGGTACAGCACGGGTTAGATACAGAGTAAAGCTCCCTCTACACTGTCCCCATCAAACACTCCCAGGGCAGGTACAGCACGGGTTAGATACAGAGTAAATCTCCCTCTACACTGTCGCATCAAACACTCCCAGGACAGGTACAGCACGTGTCAGATAGAGAGTATAGCTCCCTCTACAGCTTCCGATCAAACACTCCCAGGGCAGGGACAGTATGGGTTAGATACAGAGTAAAGCTCCCTCTACACTGTCCCATCAAACACTCCCAGGGCAGGTACAGCACGGGTTAGATACAGAGTAAAGCTCCCTCTACACTGTCCCATGAAACACTCCCAGGGCAGGTACAGCACGTGTTAGTTGCAGAGTAAAGCTCCCTGTACACTGTCCCATCAAACATTCCCAGGGCAGGTACAGCACGGGTTAGATACAAAGTAAAGCACCCTCTACACTGTCCTATCAAACAATCCGAGGGCCGGTACAGCACGGGTTAGATACAGAGTAAAGCTGCCTCTACACTGCCCCATCAAACACTCCCAGGGCAGGTGCAGCACGGGTTAGGTACAGAGTAAAGCTCCCTCTACACTGTCCCCATCAAACACTCCGAGGGCAGGTGCAGCACGGGTTAGATACAGAGTAAAGCTCCCTCTACACTGTCCCATCAAACACTCCGAGGGCAGGTGCAGCACGGGTTAGATACAGAGTAAAGCTCCCTCTATAGTGTCCCATCAAACACTCCCAGGGCAGGTACAGCACGGGTTAGATACAGAGTAAAGCTCCCTCTACACTGTCCCCATCAAACACTCCCAGGGCAGGTACAGCACGGGTTAGATACAGAGTAAATCTCCCTCTACACTGTCGCATCAAACACTCCCAGGACAGGTACAGCACGGGTTAGGTACAGATTAAATCTCCCTCTACATTGTCCCTATCAAACACTCCCAGGACAGGTACAGCACGGCGTTAGATCCAAAGTAAAGCTCCCTCTACTCTGTCCCATCAAAAACTCCCAGGGCAGGGACAGCACGGGTTAGATACAGAGTAAAGCTCCCTCTACACTGTCCCATCAGGCACTCCCAGGGCAGGTACAGCACGGTTTAGATACAGAGTAAAACCACCTCTACAGTGTCCCATCAAATACTCCCAGGTGAGGTACAGCACGGGTTAGATACAGAGTAAAACTTCCTCTACACTGTCCCATCAAACACTCCCAGGGCAGGTACAGCACGGGTTAGATACAGAGTAAAGCTCCCTCTACACTGTCCCATCAAACACTCCCAGGGCAGGAACAGCATGGGTTAGATACAGAGTAAAGCTCCCTCTGCACTGTCCCCATTAAACACTTCCAGGGCAGGTACAGCACGGGTTAGATACAGAGCAAAGCTCCCTCTACACTGGCCCATCAAACACTCCCAAGGCAGGTACAGCATTTGTTAGACACAGAGTAAAGCTCCCTCTACACTATCCCATCAAACACTCCCAGGGCAGGTACAGCACTGGTTAAATACAGCGTAAAGCTCCCTCTACACTGTCATATGAAACAGTCCCAGGGCAGGTATAGGACGGATTAGATACAGAGTATATCTCCCTCTACACTGTCCGATCAATCACTCCCAGGCCAGGTGCAGCACGGGTTCGATACAGAGTAAATCTCACTCTACACTGTCCCCATCAAACACTCCCAGGGCAGGTACAGCACGAGTTTGATACTGAGTAAAGCTCCGTCTACACTGTCCCATCAAACACTCCCAGGGCAGGTACATCACGGGTTAGATACAGAGCAAAGCTCCCTGTACATTGTCCCCGTCAAACACACCCAGGGCAGGTACAGCACAGGGTTAGATACAGAGTAAACCTCCCTCTACACGGTCCCATCAAACACTCCCAAGGCAGGTACAGCACGGGGTTAGATACAGAGTAAAGCTCCCTCTGCACTATCCCATCAAACACTCCCAGGGCAGGTACAGCACTGGTTAAATACAGTGCAAAGCAAACTGTCATATCAAACACTCCGAGGGCAGGTACAGCACGGGTTAGATACAGAGCAAAGCTGCCTCTACACTGTCATATGAAACAGTCCCAGGGCAGGGATAGGACGGATTAGATACAGAGTAAATCTCCCTCTACACTGTCCGATCAATCACTCCCAGGCCAGGTGCAGCACGAGTTCGATACAGAGTAAATCACCCTCTACACTGTCCCATCAAACACTCCCAGGGCAGGTACATCACGGGTTAGATACAGAGTAAAGCTCCCTCTATAGTGTCCCATCAAACACTCCCAGGGCAGGGACAGCACGGGTTAGATACAGAGTAAAGCTCCCTCTACACTGTCCCATGAAACACTCCCAGGGCAGGTACAGCACGTGTTAGTTACAGAGTAAAGCTCCCTGTACACTGTCCCATCAAACATTCCCAGGGCAGGTACAGCACGGGTTAGATACAAAGTAAAGCACCCTCTACACTGTCCTATCAAACAATCCGAGGGCCGGTACAGCACGGGTTAGATACAGAGTAAAGCTGCCTCTACACTGCCCCATCAAACACTCCCAGGGCAGGTGCAGCACGGGTTAGGTACAGAGTAAAGCTCCCTCTACACTGTCCCCATCAAACACTCCGAGGGCAGGTGCAGCACGGGTTAGATACAGAGTAAAGCTCCCTCTATAGTGTCCCATCAAACACTCCCAGGGCAGGTACAGCACGGGTTAGATACAGAGTAAAGCTCCCTCTACACTGTCCCCATCAAACACTCCCAGGGCAGGTACAGCACGGGTTAGATACAGAGTAAATCTCCCTCTACACTGTCGCATCAAACACTCCCAGGACAGGTACAGCACGGGTTCGGTACAGATTAAATCTCCCTCTACATTGTCCCTATCAAACACTCCCAGGACAGGTACAGCACGGCGTTAGATCCAGAGTAAAGCTCCCTCTACTCTGTCCCATCAAAAACTCCCAGGGCAGGGACAGCACGGGTTAGATACAGAGTAAAGCTCCCTCTACACTGTCCCATCAGGCACTCCCAGGGCAGGTACAGCACGGTTTAGATACAGAGTAAAACCAGTGTCCCATCAAATACTCCCAGGTGAGGTACAGCACGGGTTAGATACAGAGTAAAGCTCCCTTTACTCTGTCCCATCAAAAACTCCCAGGGCAGGGACAGCACGGGTTAGATACAGAGTAAAGCTCCCTCTACACTGTCCCATCAGGCACTCCCAGGGCAGGTACAGCACGGTTTAGATACAGAGTAAAACCAGTGTCCCATCAAACACTCCCAGGGCAGGGACAGCACGGGTTAGATACAGAGAAAAGCTCCCTCTGCACTGTCCCATCAAACACTCCCAGGGCAGGAACAGCATGGGTTAGATACAGAGTAAAGCTCCCTCTGCACTGTCCCCATTAAACACTTCCAGGGCAGGTACAGCACGGGTTAGATACAGAGCAAAGCTCCCTCTGCACTGGCCCATCAAACACTCCCAAGGCAGGTACAGCATTTGTTAGACACAGAGTAAAGCTCCCTCGACACTATCCCATCAAACACTCCCAGGGCAGGTACAGCACTGGTTAAATACAGCGTAAAGCTCCCTCTACACTGTCATATGAAACAGTCCCAGGGCAGGTATAGGACGGATTAGATACAGAGTATATCTCCCTCTACACTGTCCGATCAATCACTCCCAGGCCAGGTGCAGCACGGGTTCGACACAGAGTAAATCTCCCTCTACACTGTCCCATCAAACACTCCCAGGGCAGGCACAGCACGGGTTAGATACAGAGTAAAGCTCCATCTACACTGAATTGAACTCAATTAAATGATTTCTCGTGTTTCACGCTCGAGTAGAGTGTTTATTACTCAGACATCAATAGTGTAATAACCATTATGGTTATACAATTGATTCATGAAAGCCAGCTCTTGCTCAGTTAGTCGCAGACTTGCCTCTGAGTCAGAAGGTTGTGGGTTCAAGTCCCACTCCAGAGATTTGAACACATAAAGCTAGGCTGATACTCCAGGGCAGTGCTGAGGGAGCGCCGCACTGTCGGAGGGGCGGTACTGAGGGAGCGCCGCACTGTCGGAGGGGCAGTACTGAGGGAGCGCCGCACTGTCGGAGGGGTGGTACTGAGGGAGCGCCGCACTGTCGGAGGGGCGGTACTGAGGGAGCGCCGCACTGTCGGAGGGGCGGTACTGAGGGAGCGCCGCACTGTCGGAGGGGCAGTACTGAGGGAGCGCCGCACTGTCGCAGGGGCGGTACTGAGGGAGCGCCGCACTGTCGGAGGGGCGGTACTGAGGGAGCGTCGCATTGTCGGAGGGGCAGTACTGAGGGAGCGCCGCACTGTCGGAGGGGCAGTACTGAGGGAGCTCCGCACTGTCGGAGGGGCGGTACTGAGGGAGCGCCACACTATCGGAGGGGCAGTACTGAGGGAGCACCGCACTGTCGGAGGGGCAGTACTGAGGGAGCGCCGCACTGTCGGAGGGGCGGTACTGACGGAGCGCCGCACTGTCGGAGGGGCGGTACTGAGGGCGCGCCGCACTGTCGGAGGGGCGGTACTGAGGGAGCGCCGCACTGTCGGAGGGGCGGTACTGAGAGAGCGCCGCACTGTCGGTGGGGCAGTACTGAGGGAGCGCCGCACTGTCGGAGGGGCGGTACTGAGGGAGCGCCGCACTGTTGGAGGGGCGGTACTGAGGGAGCGCCGCACTGTCGGAGGGTCAGTACTGAGGGAGCGCCGCACTGTCAGAGGGGCGGTACTGAGGGAGCGCCGCACTGTCGGAGTGGCGGTACTGAGGGAGCGCCGCACTGTCGGAGGGTCAGTACTGAGGGAGCGCCGCGCTGTCGGAGGGTCAGTACTGAGGGAGCACTGCACTGCCGGAGGGGCAGTACTAAGGGAGCGCCACACTGTCGGAGGGGCGGTACTGTCGGAGGGGCGGTACTGAGGGAGCGCCGCACTGTCGGAGGGACGGTACTGTCGGAGGGGCGGTACTGAGGGAGTGCCGCACTGTCGGAGGGGCGGTACTGAGTGAGCGCCGCACTGTCGGAGGGGCGGTACTGAGGGAGCGCGGCACTGTCGGAGGGGCGGTACTGAGGGAGCGCCGCACTGTCGGAGGGGCGGTACAGAGGGAGCGCCGCACTGTCGGAGGGGCAGTACTGAGGGAGCGCTGCACTGTCGGAGGGGCAGTACTGAGGGAGCTCCGCACTGTCGGAGGTGCGGTACTGAGGGAGCGCCACACTATCGGAGGGGCAGTACTGAGGGAGCACCGCACTGTCGGAGGGGCAGTACTGAGGGAGCGCCGCACTGTCGGAGGGGCGGTACTGACGGAGCGCCGCACTGTCGGAGGGGCGGTACTGAGGGAGCGCCGCACTGTCGGAGGGGCGGTACTGACGGAGCGCCGCACTGTCGGAGGGGCGGTACTGAGGGAGCGCCGCACTGTCGGAGGGGCGGTACTGAGGGAGCGCCGCACTGTCGGAGGGGCGGTACTGAGGGAGCGCCGCACTGTCGGAGGGGCGGTACTGAGGGAGCGCCGCACTGTTGGAGGGGCGGTACTGAGGGAGCGCCGCACTGTTGGAGGGGCGGTACTGGGGGAGCTCCGCACTGTTGGAGGGGCGGTACTGAGGGAGCGCCGCACTGTCGGAGGGGCGGTGCTGAGGGAGCGCTGCGCTGTCGGAGGGGCAGTGCTGAGGGAGCGCCGCTCTGTCGGAGGGGCAGTACTGAGGGAGCGCCGCACTGTCGGAGGGCGGTACTGAGGGAGCGCCGCACTGTTGGAGAGCCGGTACTGAGGGAGCGCCGCACTGTCGGAGGGTCAGTACTGAGGGAGCGCCGCACTGTCAGAGGGGCGGTACTGAGGGAGCGCCGCACTGTCGGAGTGGCGGTACTAAGGGAGCGCCGCACTGTCGGAGGGTCAGTACTGAGGGAGCGCTGCACTGCCGGAGGGGCAGTACTAAGGGAGCGCCGCACTGTCGGAGGGTCAGTACTGAGGGAGCGCTGTACTGCCAGAGGGGCAGTGGTGAGGGAGCGCCACACTGTCGGAGGGGCGGTACTGAGGGAGCGCCGCACTGTTGGAGGGGCGGTACTGTTGGAGGGGCGGTACTGAGGGAGCGCCGCACTGTCGGAGGGGCGGTACTGTCGGAGGGGCGCTACTGAGGGAGCGCCGCACTGTCGGAGGGACGGTAATGAGGGAGCGCTGCACTGTCGGAGGGGCGGTACTGTCGGAGGGGCGGTACTGAGGGAGCGCCGCACTGTCGGAGGGGCGGTACTGAGGGAGCGCTGCACTGTCGGAGGGGCGGGTACTGTCGGAGGGGCGGTACTGAGGGAGCGCCGCACTGTCGGAGGGTCAGTACTGAGGGGGCGCCGCACTGTCAGAGGGGCGGTACTGAGGGAGCGCCGCACTGTCGGAGTGGCGGTACTGAGGGAGCGCCGCACTGTCGGAGGGTCAGTACTGAGGGAGCGCCGCGCTGTCGGAGGGTCAGTACTGAGGGAGCACTGCACTGCCGGAGGGGCAGTACTAAGGGAGCGCCACACTGTCGGAGGGGCGGTACTGTCGGAGGGGCGGTACTGAGGGAGCGCCGCACTGTCGGAGGGGCGGTACTGTCGGAGGGGCGGTACTGAGGGAGTGCCGCACTGTCGGAGGGGCGGTACTGAGGGAGCGCCGCACTGTCGGAGGGGCGGTACTGAGGGAGCGCCGCACTGTCGGAGGGGCGGTACTGAGGGAGCGCGGCACTGTCGGAGGGGCGGTACTGAGGGAGCGCCGCACTGTCGGAGGGGCGGTACAGAGGGAGCGCCGCACTGTCGGAGGGGCAGTACTGAGGGAGCGCTGCACTGTCGGAGGGGCAGTACTGAGGGAGCTCCGCACTGTCGGAGGTGCGGTACTGAGGGAGCGCCACACTATCGGAGGGGCAGTACTGAGGGAGCACCGCACTGTCGGAGGGGCAGTACTGAGGGAGCGCCGCACTGTCGGAGGGGCGGTACTGACGGAGCGCCGCACTGTCGGAGGGGCGGTACTGAGGGAGCGCCGCACTGTCGGAGGGGCGGTACTGAGGGAGCGCCGCACTGTTGGAGGGGCGGTACTGAGGGAGCGCCGCACTGTCGGAGGGGCGGTACTGAGGGAGCGCCGCACTGTCGGAGGGGCGGTACTGAGGGAGCGCCGCACTGTTGGAGGGGCGGTACTGAGGGAGCGCCGCACTGTTGGAGGGGCGGTACTGAGGGAGCTCCGCACTGTTGGAGGGGCGGTACTGACGGAGCGCCGCACTGTTGGAGGGGCGGCACTGAGGGAGCTCCGCACTGTTGGAGGGGCGGTACTGAGGGAGCGCCGCACTGTCGGAGGGGCGGTGCTGAGGGAGCGCTGCACTGTCGGAGGGGCAGTACTGAGGGAGCGCCGCTCTGTCGGAGGGGCAGTACTGAGGGAGCGCCGCACTGTCGGAGGGCGGTATTGAGGGAGCGCCGCACTGTTGGAGAGCCGGTACTGAGGGAGCGCCGCACTGTCGGAGGGTCAGTACTGAGGGAGCGCCGCACTGTCAGAGGGGCGGTACTGAGGGAGCGCCGCACTGTCGGAGTGGCGGTACTGAGGGAGCGCCGCACTGTCGGAGGATCAGTACTGAGGGAGCGCTGCACTGCCGGAGGGGCAGTACTAAGGGAGCGCCGCACTGTCGGAGGGTCAGTACTGAGGGAGCGCTGCACTGCCGGAGGGGCAGTGGTGAGGGAGCGCCACACTGTCGGAGGGGCGGTACTGAGGGAGCGCCGCACTGTTGGAGGGGCGGTACTGTCGGAGGGGCGGTACTGAGGGAGCGCCGCACTGTCGGAGGGGCGGTACTGTCGGAGGGGCGGTACTGAGGGAGCGCCGCACTGTCGGAGGGGCGGTAATGAGGGAGCGCCGCACTGTCGGAGGGGCGGTACTGTCGGAGAGGTGGTACTGAGGGAGCGCCGCACTGTCGGAGGGGCGGTACTGTCGGAGGGGCGGTACTGAGGGAGCGCCGCACTGTCGGAGGGGCAGTACTGAGGGAGCGCCGCACTGTCGGAGGGGCAGTACTGAGGGAGCGCCGCACTGTCGGAGGGGTGGTACTGAGGGAGCGCTGCACTGTCGGAGGTGCGGTACTGAGGGAGCACCGCACTGTCGGAGGGGCGGTACTGAGGGAGCGCCGCACTGTCGGAGGGGCAGTACTGAGGGAGCACCGCACTGTCGGAGGGGCAGTACTGAGGGAGCGCCGCACTGTCGGAGGGGCGGTACTGAGGGAGCACCGCACTGTTGGAGGGGCAGTACTGAGGGAGCACCGCACTGTCGGAGGGGCGGTACTGAAGAAGTTATGTGGAGAGACTGGAGAAGCTGGGATTGTTCTCCTTGGAGCAGAGAAGGTTAAGAGGAGATTGACCAGAATGGTACCAGGGATGAGGGTCTTCAGTGATGTGGAGAGACTGGAGAAGCTGGGGTTGTTCTCCTTAGAGCAGAGAAGGTTAAGGGGAGATTGACCAGAATGGTACCAGGGATGAGGGACTTCAGTTATGTGGAGAGACTGGAGAAGCTGGGATTGTTCCCCTTAGAGCAGAGAAGGTTAAGGGGAGATTGACCAGAATGGTTCCAGGGATGAGGGACTTCAGTGATGTGGAGAGACTGGAGAAGCTGGGATTGTTCTCCTTAGAGCAGAGAAGGTTAAGGGGAGATTGGCCAGAATGGTACCAGGGATGAGGGACTTCAGTGATGTGGAGAGACTGGAGAAGCTGGGATTGTTCTCCTTGGAGCAGAGAAGGTTAAGGGGAGATTGGCCAGAATGGTACCAGGGATGAGGGACTTCAGTGCTGTGGAGAGACTGGAGAAGCTGGGGTTGTTCTCCTTAGAGCAGAGAAGGTTAAGGGGAGATTGGCCAGAATGGTGCCAGGGATGAGGGACTTCAGTGATGTTGAGAGACTGGAGAAGCTGGGATTGTTCTCCTTAGAGCAGAGAAGGTTAAGGGGAGATTGGCCAGAATGGTGCCAGGGATGAGGGACTTCAGTGATGTTGAGAGACTGGAGAAGCTGGGATTGTTCTCCTTAGAGCAGAGAAGGTTAAGGGGAGATTGACCAGAATGGTGCCAGGGATGAGGGACTTCAGTGATGTTGAGAGACTGGAGAAGCTGGGGTTGTTCTCCTTTGAGCAGAGGAGGTTAAGGGGAGATTGACCAGAATGGGACCAGGGATGAGGGACTTCAGTGATGTGGAGAGACTGGAGAAGCTGGGGTTGTTCTCCTTAGAGTAGAGAAGGCTAAGGGGGTAAAAACAGAAAATGCTGGAGACACTCAGCAGGTCAGGCAGCATCTCGGAAGAGAAAAACAGAGTTAACGTTTCAGGTCGATGACCTTTCATCAGAACTGGAAAAAAGCACGAAATGGAACAGATTTTTAAGCGAGTGTAGGGGCAGGGAAAGAGGGGAGGGGATGATAGAACTAAAGGGAAGGTCTGTGATAGGATGGAAGGCAGGAGAGGTTAAGAGACATTGAGGGAAAAATTCGGTTGGTTGCCCCACCCATTAGCGCCTAAAGAGGTCGAGAAGTGGGGCGCTAACCAACTAGCGCCCGGGCGCAGCGAACCCTGCGCCTCTTCCCAAATTGAGTGGACATTTAGCGCCGGCGCTAAACCGTAGCGCCCGCTCACCGGCGCACGCAGATCATGACGTCATTCCAGAGTGCAACGCCCTTGGGGGCGCCACGGTCCGGAAATTCCGTGGCGCCCCCTGCCTTACCGCCTGGCGCTAGCAACGACTGGTTGAGGGGAGCGTTGTGCAGTCTGAAAGGGACTAGGGGAGCGCTATTTAAAGCGGAACACCTCCTGCCTTTTTTTGAAGGTGACAGTTTTGCACCACACGTCGTGAGAGAGAGAGAGACAGACTTCTGGAGAGACTCCACGCTGTGTGAAGGAGTTTCGCAGGTTGGTTTTGATTTGCATTTCCTGGTATCGAATTAGAAGAGACTGTGGGGTCTGCACTCTGAGATCTTTCCCTGGTGCTCGCCATTGTTCTTTCCAGCAGATTAGATGTACAGGTCTCTCCAGGTTGAGATTCAGGCCGAGACTCAAGGCTGCAATGAGCAGGATGTGGCTGGAGAGCAAGATCAACCCTCCCCTTTAAGATAAAAACAGAAAATGTAGGAGAAACTCAGCAGGTCGAGCAGCCTCTATAATAGTAATAATAATAATCAACTTTATTGTCATTGTTAGTGCACAAGTGCAGTACAGGTAGACTATCCTTTATCCGAAAACCTCGGGACCAGCCGTGTTTCGGTTTTCGGAAAATTTCGGATTTTGGAAGGCGGGTCGGCGGGGGTCCGCGGGGGGGGTCGGCGGGGGTCCGCGGGGGTCGGGGTCAGCGGGGGTCCGCGGGGGGGTCCGCAGTCGTGGCTTGTCCGTCGCTGCTAGCCTGGAATGCAATGAAGTTCCGCATTTCCACCAACAGGTCGTCGTGCTCGGTCGGAACAGGGGCCGGCACCGCCGCGGGCTTGTAGGGGGTTTCTCTTGCTCGTTCTGGTCTCCTGCCAGGCTTCGTGCAATAATTACCCTTGAGTGGTTCGACCCACTCCCCCTACGGTTCTCGACCTTGGACTTAGATGCAGAGAACAGTAGTGCAGAGAAAGGACTCAATAGACCAGGTTGAATAGCACGAAATGGATGCTTTTATTTTTAAACAGTTTGAAGCATTACAAAATACATGTCATAGGCACAGATTAAAGTAACTACAATCATGCACAAATTTATGAACTTGACTCTATGGAAATGGGGAACACACGGCACATCGTAAAAGGGAAAACACATTACGATTACCCTTAACTCCCTCCCCTATACCTAAACTAAGTTTCGACCTGGGGAACTTGGGATCATGCTCACCACTCTCGAAATCACGAAAAGGGGGGGTTCGCAGCCTTTTGGCACCGCTTTCCGTCGTCACGTGGATTTGGAAACTTCTGGCGCAGTCGATATTCTCTCTCTCTCTCTCTCTCTCTCGAGGCGGCGGGGTAGACACAGCCTCGATGAGCGCTCGTCAAGGTTGAAGATCCCTAAGTCTGTTGTCGATTTTGGTTCATGGAGCAGACTAACAACCAGATGGGATGTTGAGACACGGAAGTGTCAGTTTCTTCTCCTTCGGCCTGGGTCGTCGATGATCTCCCGACCCCAGTACCCGGGCCACCCTCGTCGTCTTCTCGTCGTGGCCGAGCCTTGTCTGGCTGAACACCGACCACGTTGTCTTTTTACCGAAATTGTCCGTCCGAAGCGTCTTTAAAAAAAATGAAGCGTCTTCATCGATTCCGAGTCTACCGAGGTGGAAGAGGCACCGATCCTGGCACCGTCCGTCCTTCGTTCGTCCGTTCGTTCCGTCGATCACTCCGATAACGTCGATCGTGTTTCTTCCGAATGTTCCTTGTAGAAGAAGCTCTGCCTTTCCGAGAGTCCCTTTGACGGACTTTCAATCCATAGTTATACTCTTTTGGGACAGTCTTATCTCCTGCCAAATCATAGTCCTGTCTTTGTATTAATTTTGGCGGGCGGAAATCTCTGCAGGGGCGCTTTGTCTTGTAACGGGAGCCGGTGATAACTTAACTGGCCTTCCTGGCCGATAATGTCTTTTAATGTCTTTTACATTGTCATCGCGACTCGGTTCGCATATTGATCGGTCCGGAGATTTTCCTTGATGGCTGTTAAACGGTTTCTCCTTTGTACAATAAATGGGTATAAGTGTTTTTGCATTGTCCGCCCATATCTTGATGGGCCCCATCCTGTACTTAGAATCCATTGAATATGTATGCTGTTTCCCTGAGTTTCGGTTCCCAGATACTGGCTTTCGCGGGCTTACTGTCTTCAATCCACAAGCCTGTCTGGCTTGCAGTAACAGAAATAAAATGGTCCAGAAAACTGATCACGGGGCCCGGCGGCCATTTTGTATGCCCTTTTATCAAAGGTTTTTCTGTGCAAGCTTACTTTGGTCAATAAACAGTCTTATTTTATCCGGTTTTCTTGCGTGATTATTGCTGAAAATTTAGAATCTTACAGGCCCCCCTGTGATACTGATAGCTTGCTTAAAGTATCAATAATCCTTGGTGAGCAAATTTTCCCTGATTCCCCACATCCAAACATTCCTGGCACTTAACTATCTATGACCCTCACGACACATGCAGTTCCCATTTCCGAAAAAAAATGAAAAATTACCTTTTGCACATTTGGACAATCATAGGCAGCATTTCTTAAACTATAACACATTCATCTGTCAGATGTGCAGGAGTTGATGCCCCCTTACACCACCTGCATACACCTTTTATTAATCCAAAAAAACTTAAGAACGACTAATAACATAATAATATTCATGTCCTTAAAACCAGAAACAAAACACGCAAATGGCCAAAATCTAAAAATGGAGGGACGCTTAACCTTCAATACTAGCAGCTTAAAGTGGGGTGTCTTCTTCCCCCATTCGCACATAGCGTTCTCTCCATTCTCCTGTGTTCTCGTGCCTTTGGAGGCGTTTGCCTCTTTTGCAATGCACGAAAAGCAAAAATATCACAATTAAAACCTGACACACTACTAGGATGTGGGACGCTATTCTAATCCAGGCCGGGACCTCTATGTTAGTGAACAAGTCCCACCATGGTGGGATGGTTATGTCCAATATGTCTTTTCCTATCTCTAAAGTCTTCTGCTCCAGTGTGTAAAAATGTTTCTGTGAAACTATAACGGCTTTTAAAATCTTAGTGAGGTGTTCGGGAAGAGGGGGAATGACATAACCAAAATGCGCGACGAATCGTTGCAAGTCCGTGAAATTTTCTTTGACAGTGAGGTGAACGGTGGAGGGTGCAGGAATGGGGACAATTCGTTGTTGTGCCACTTGAACCTCGGCCCTTGGTTTAAAACAGAAACTGCTATCACTGATCGAACACCACTCGTGTTGTCCGTAGCGGTAGTGAGGTGCTGCAGTGGTGACGCAGTATGTCCCACCCCCGATATATGCTACCTGCGGGGGCACATGGCCCTCTGCCATTGCCTCCATGGTGCAATTTATCGGCTTCGTGCTAGCGGTTCTGAACCCGCACTGTGGTTTCAAAAAGGCATTCAAGTGCTGGGGACACAGGATGATGTGTGCTCCCCGGCTCCGACATCCCGAGAGGTCGGTGCCTGTCATCGTACGCTCCCATCTGATGACGTAAGGTGGGACCACTGCATAACGAATGTGTGCGCCCCCCTGAATGACTCCAATGTTCTCTACTCTGTATACCGGGGCGGGCTTTGCTGCGGGACCCAACACCGGCATTCTTACCACTATTCCCATGATAGTATGATTTGAACGTCCGCAGTCCACTGGGACTGGGTACGCTTCTGCAGCTAGTCTGAGCTGGCACGGGCTTAATGCATTCTCAAAAGGGTGGAGCGCTTGCAAGTGCTTGTTGCTGATCCAGGACGGGACCAAACCCTGTTTTAAATCCTCAAGATTAATGCGGCCCTCACCCAGTAACCACGCCCCGTATAGCACACAGGCCTCGTTTTGCGCAGCTTGATCGGACGCATTCCGATCCTCCTTAATGAGCGCATTTACCGTTCTCGCGTGTTTCTCCAGCTCAGCTATTATTTCCTTAAAGCGTAGTGTCATGGCCTGATCCTCATGTAACTCAGAACCCACTACCTTATTTTTGTCCGTCAGTATGTTTCTTAACTGGGCTTTTAAACCGTTGATCTGTGTCTGCAGCTCCACGTTATCTAGAGCGTTGACGACAGATGTCCCGGTATTAAAAGCAGTGAATATGTCATTTACTGTACCCCTTCTTTGCCTCCCGACTCGATCCAAAACTTCTGGTGGTGTGGTGTATAATTTGTCTTTGTCGATGTCGGCAAAGTCAAATTCGTAAAACTGTCTAAACATTCGGGTTAACAGGACCTGGTATAATTGTTCCGTTTCTTTGGGACACCACTCCGGCAATCGTACCTCAGTGAGATTTAAAATCACTGAGGCCACCGCGTAGTGTACCCCTTGGTACAGCACCTGACCGGTGGGTACCAATACTAAACCGTTCCCGGGTCCCTTGGTGGTGGTTGGGCACCCTTCTTTCTGGGCTAGTGCTACCAGAAGCGTGGGCAGGGGCTTGCGTGGGCGGGTGATGAGTTCGGTGGCGTTCACCGGAATAGGGGAGTATGGGGCTCCGCACGCTCGAGTGCTGACATCCCATCTCATCCCCTTTCCTTCATCCTGCCACTGCCTCTGGAAGAAGATGGATACGCCCTTGGGGCAAACGTGTCTCGAGCCCCACATACAGACATATATTCCTTCATCTGGTTCCCACCATTTGTCCCAACACACACGTAATTGTCCGTGAGTCCTCGTAATAGTCCGATGGGTATTATTACCCAGTCGCTCCCACTCGACCGTAGAGTTTCTCATGTCCTTTCCCAGCTTTCGCAGCCACCACCATCGCCTTAGTGGTACGTTCCCATTACACACCAGACAGATCCTCTTTCCCACGGTAACGCTGACTCTGGGTGCAAGGATCCTCACCCGAGGGCACGTTAACGAAGTCTCTTGGTAGGCAAAACCGAAATTGCTGGAGTATTCCGTAGAATTCGTCCCCAGCCAACCTGGCCATCTCCCCTGGTGGAAGTAGGTGGCGGTTTCCTCAACCTCTCGCTCCCCTGTCCCATCCGTTGCGATGGGGGCCGTGTCCCCGGAGCACCCGAAAATGATGACGTCCTTGGTGCGGCCTCGGTAGGCCCACCCGCACCCGATCACCACGAACACAATGAGAATCTTTTTCATCATATCCCAGGTTTCTGTAACCAATAAAATGATGTAGCCGGGCTCCCAATAGGTGCTGGCCTAATTAAATGGACGCGCGGGTTCCTGGACCCCGCTCCTAAACAAACACATACCGGGCAGACTTCAAAATTGTACTCTTAACATTGCTTAACACCGTCTACTACATATTCCTAAAACTATCACCATAATTACCTAACTTAACTTATGTACAGCGCCGCCCTCCGCGGGGCGGCTTGCCTAATCCCTGTGAGGGCTGTCGCGCGCCACACCCTGCGGTGGGGCTGCACTGGCCCTCGGCTTTGATCCCCCGCAGCCTGTCGCTGTTGAACGGGAACCATGCCTTCCTGGGGCTGCTCTAAACCGTGGCTGGGAAAAATGGGGAGAATCTGGCCAAAACTTTCTGGGCTGGGGCGCTCGAGCCGACCTACGAGGGGCTGCTTTGGGTTGGGCTCCCGGGGCTGATGGACCGGGGGTCGGGACTTTCACCGTCACAGCCTGTGGTTCCTCCACAGCTGCCGGCTCCAGTTCCCCTTCCTCAGGCTCCGCCCCCCCGGGGTCGGGATTTTTGGCTTCCGACTCCACCTCACCTGTCCCTACAGGTAGTGAGTCTCCGCCCCCATTCCCTACCTCCCCCAAGCTTGAGTCGAGGGCGGGATCGTCGTCCCTTGACTCTTCCTCCTCCGTGATTGGGTCTAAGGCGAGGTCGAGCTGTTCGGGCTCTTCCTCGTCCGAATCCCATTCAAAAGGGGAGACCTCCCACTCCAATGGGATGGCCTCTCCCTTCACGCAGGCTACTGTTCCAGCCTGTGTGGTCTGTGACTCTGTTACCGGCTGAGGATCTTTGTTCTCAGACCTGGTCCCCTTTGATGGCCCTTGTGCACCCGGTTTAAACAGTTTACACTGGTTAATGTGAAACCATTTGGTACGTCGGGGCACCTTCACTGCATAAACCATGGGGCTGGCCTTGTCCACAATGCTGTAAGGCCCCATGTACATGATGTGCCTCAATAATTCCGAGACTCGAAGGTAGCAGAACAAAACAAGGCTTTTATTAACTTAGAACGAAACACGTAAGCGAGAGAGATGTCGTCCTTCTGGAGATTGGGGCTAGACTGAAGCTAGCTTACAAACGGGGCCAGGTATGGGCGGAGCCCTACACACAGCACATTCCAGCACATTCCAGTATACAATACAGCACATTCCAGTACACAATACAATGAGGTCTGTGGGAAGGGAAATGACACTGAAACCGATCTCAGTCACAGGCAGTGATGAATGGAAATATTTCATCACATTCACCCCTTCTATAGATTTAGTTTGTTCGGGGGTTTGATAGTCCTCTGCGACCGACGTGGCTGTTGCGGTGCCGCGGGTGTCGGCTGGGTGTCCCCGGTAGCCTCCTGGGTCTCTGCCGGGGGTGCCGCCAGGGTTGTTGAAGGGGTAGTTGGTGGGGGTGCCGTTGGTCGGTGTTCTTCCGGGGGTGATGAAAGAGTAGTGGGTGGGTAAGAGTTGCTGTGATCGTCGTTGCCGCTATTGCCGTGGTTGTTGTCGATGCCGGCTGGGGCGACGTCTTTTATGGACACGGTGTCCTCCCTTCCGTCGGCGTGCCGGACATATGCGTATTGGGGGTTGGCATGGAGTAGGTGTACTGGCTCCACGAGAGGGTCCGTCTTGTGGCCCCTCACATGCCTTCGCACGAGTACCGGACCTGGGGTGGAGAGCCATGACGGCATGGATACGCCTGAGGTGGATTTCCGGGGAAAGACAAACATTCGTTCATGAGGCGTGGTATTAGTGGCCGTACACAATAGCGACCGTATCGAATGGAGCACATCCGAGAGGACTTCCTGCCAGCGGGAGATAGGGAGGCCCTTGGTCCTTAGAGCTAGAGTGACTGCTTTCCATACTGTCCCGTTCTCTCGCTCCACTTGGCCGTTACCCCGGGGGTTGTAGCTGGTGGTACGGCTCGTGGCGATCCCCCTGGACAGCATGTACTGGCGTAGCTCTTCACTCATGAAGGACGCCCCCCTATCCGTATGGATGTAGCTCGGCATACCGAACAGGCAAAACGGGCTGCTGAGGCATTTAATGACCGTGGCGCTGGTCATGTCTGGGCAGGGGAAGGCGAATGGGAACCGGGAGTATTCGTCCACAATGTTCAGGAAGTAAACATTGCGGTCGACGGACGGGAGGGGGCCCTTGAAATCTAAGCTGAGCCGCTCAAAGGGCCGTGTAGCTTTGATTAAGTGGGCTCTATCTGGGCGGTAGAACCGAGGCTTGCACTCAGCGCAAGTGCGGCAGTTCCTGGTCAGGGACCGAACTTCCTCAATCGAGTAGGGTAAGTTACGGGACTTTATGAAGTGGAACAGCCGCATGACCCCTGGGTGGCAGAGGTCGTTGTGGAGGGTCTGTAGCCGATCCCCGGTGGCACTGGCACACATCCCTCGTGAGAGGGCGTCAGGGGATTCGTTAAGGGCCCCTGGCCGGTAAATGATGTCATAATCGAAGGTGGAGAGCTCGATCCGCCACCTAAGAATCATATCATTTTTAATCTTCCCCCTCTGTTTATTATTGAACATAAACGCTACCGACCGCTGGTCGGTAAGTAGGGTGAAGCGTTTGCCGGCTAGGTAGTGGCGCCAGTGGCGCACTGCCTCCACGATGGCTTGGGCCTCCTTTTCCACGGAGGAGTGTCTGATCTTGGGCCCTTGGAGGGTCCTCGAGAAGAAAGCTACGGGCCGCCCCGCCTGGTTGAGGGTGGCCGCCAAGGCAAAGTCAGACGTATCACTTTCCACTTGAAATGGAGTGTTCTCGTCCACTGCCTGTAGCGTGGCCCGCTCAATATCCTGCTTAATGCTTTTGAAGGCGGCGTGGGCCTCGGCAGAGAGCGGGAAAGAGGATGCTTTCAAGAGGGGGCGGGCTTTGTCGGAGTAGTTGGGGACCCATTGGGAATAATAAGAAAATAACCCCAGGCATCTTTTCAGGGCTTTGGGAGTGTTGGGCAGGGGCAGCTCCCGTAGGGGGCGCAATCGGTCGGGGTCTGGTCCGATTTCCCCATTCTCCACCACGCTGCCTAGTATGCAGAGGCGCGTGGTGTTGTAAACGCACTTGTCCTCGTTGTAGGTGAGGTTGAGTTTTTGTGCGGTTTTCAGGAACCTCTCGAGGTTCGAGTCGTGATCCTGCTGGTTGTGACCGCAGATGGTGACGTTGTCGAGGTAGGGGAAGGTTGCCTGCAAGTGGTGGTCATCGACCATGCGGTCCATCTCCCTCTGGAAGACCGAGACCCCATTCGTCACCCCAAAGGGGACTCTGAGGAATTGGTAGAGGCGTCCGTTCGCCTCGAAGGCGGTGTACGGGCAGTCCTCTGGTCTGATAGGGAGCTGGTGGTACGCTGACTTGAGGTCGATGGTGGAGAACACCCGGTATTGGGCGATTTGGTTCACCATTTCTGATATGCGGGGTAGCGGGTAGGCGTCTAGTTGGGTGTACCTGTTGATCGTTTGACTATAGTCGATCACCATCCATTTCTTCTCGCTACCCCTTACCACTACCACTTGGGCGCGCCACGGGCTGTTGCTGCGTTCAATAATGCGCTCTTTCAGGAGCCTGTCTACCTCGGTCGCGATAAACCGCCTGTCCTCCCAGCTGTACCTCCTGCTTTTGGTCGCTATTGGCCGGCAGTTAGGGGTAAGGTTCGCGAATAGCGAAGGCGGCTTTACCTTCAGGGTAGCCAGACCGCACACTGTGAGGGGCGGCTGGGACCCACCGTACTTGAGCGTGATGCTTTGGTGGTTGCACTGGAAATCCAGGCCCAAGATCACGCTCGCACATAGGTTCTTCATGATTAATACTTTAAAATTATCATATACAGTTCCGTTAACGCACAATTGTACCGTGCAGTAACCCAGAGTGGTCGATGTCTGGGTTTTGTCAGCCATAGAGATGGTACCCTGAGCAGGGACCACCTTTAGGGAGAGTTGTTGTGCCAGTTCTGGGTGGATAAAGCTCTCCGTGCTTCCACTGTCAATTAAGCATTTAACCCGGCACCCGTTTACCTCGATGTCCACCATTGATCTGGATAGCGGGTGCGGCCTGGTCTGGTCCACTGTGACCGATGCCACTGTAGGGCCCTGATCGATACAAGATGGCGTCCACGCTGTCTGCTCACAAGATGGCGGACCCCACGAGGTCGGGCAAGATGGCGTCCAAGATGGCCGCTCCCACGGCGCACACGCGGCGGTGGCGGGTTTTCCGGCGGGGTTCCCTCTGCACACCTTCCCGAAGTGCCCCTTCTTACCGCACTTAAAGCAGGTGGTGCCTTTCGCCGGGCACAGGTTTCTGGTGTGCTTTGGCTGCCCGCAGAAGTAGCAGTTGGGTCCCTGACGCGTCGCGGCTGTCGTAGTGCTTCTGGGGGGAGAGCGGGGCCCAGCCGGTGTCGGGCTGTCGGGCGGGGAAGATGCCTTCCAAGATGGCGGCGCCTTCGGTGCACACGTGGCGGCGTGGACGGCGCGGGCTGAAGAGTAGGCGTCCGAGTTTCTCTGGGCCACATCCAGGGATCGCGCGGTGTCCGCAGCCTGTTTCAGGTCCAACCCCGTTTTTTCCAGCAGTCTTTGCCGGATGTAAGTGGAGCTGAGGCCTGTGATGAAGGCATCGCGAACAAGCTCGTCAGTGTACACCGCGGCTTTTACATCTCGGCACTTGCAGTCTTTGCCAAGCATTTTCAGGGTGCTTAGGAACTCCTCCACCGATTCCCCAGGTCGCTATGCGCGGGTGGCGAGCAGGTGCCTAGCATACACCTCATTCGTAGGCTGCTGGTAATGCGCCTTTAAGATGTCGCAGGCGGCCAAGTACGTCTCGGCGTCTTGGATGAGGGGGTAAACCCGGTGGCTTACCCAATTCCGCAGAATTCCGAGTCTCATCCTTGCAGCATCCGTAGCGTCTTTGACGGCTGCGGAATTGTCCAGGAAGAATTCCATACACTCAAACCAGTGTCCGAAGCGTGCTGCTGCGTCCGGAGCATGTTGATCCAAATCCAAACGTTCGGGTTTCAGGAGTTGATCCATAGTGTTGAAAAAATAAGTTAATAAAATTGATGTGCCTCAATAATTCCGAGACTCGAAGGTAGCAGAACAAAACAAGGCTTTTATTAACTTAGAACGAAACACGTAAGCGAGAGAGATGTCGTCCTTCTGGAGATTGGGGCTAGACTGAAGCTTGCTTACAAACGGGGCCAGGTATGGGCGGAGCCCTACACACAGCACATTCCAGCACATTCCAGTATACAATACAGCACATTCCAGTACACAATACAATGAGGTCTGGGGGAAGGGAAATGACACTGAAACCGATCTCAGTCACAGGCAGTGATGAATGGAAATATTTAATCACAGTACAATGGTTCAAAACTCCCTACCCTGGCGTAGTTTCCGACCATGACCTGGTCTCCGACTACCCACTCTTGTTGCTTACGAGGTTCCAGTAACAGTCTATTTCCCTGGTGCTGTCTTCCCATGTTCCCAGCCGCCTGCCCATAAATCTGTTTCAGGTGCTCCAAAAGGGTTTGGACGAATTTGTCCCGTTTCACCTCTCGGAGCTGGCCCTCAGTGAGCACCGGGGCTAGTACATGGGTGGGTGTTCGCATGATCCTTCCAGTCATTAATTCGTGCGGGGAATACCCCATACTTTTGGACTGGCTGGCTCGGATCCCCATGAGGACTAAAGGCAGGACCTCCGCCCATTTCTGGGGCGAGCCCATTGTCTCTTTCCTCAGCTTTTCCTTGAGGGTCCGATTCATGTGTTCAACAATCCCGGATGACTGGGGATTGTATGCTACGTGCCACTTCCCCTCAATGCCCAAGAGCATGAGGGCGTTCTGCATTACTTGACCGGTGAACTGACTCCCTTGGTCGGACTCTACAAAAGGGGGAGTCCCCACCGTGAGAACACTTTCCGAATCAAGATCTTAGCAGTACCCAGTGCCGTAGCTGTTCTGCACGGGAAAGCTTCTACCCATTTGGTGAACACATCTACCAGGACAAGGCAGTACTTATAGCCTCCCTGGGCGGCGGGCAGGGGCCCTATGTAGTCGACCTGAATCGACTGCCATGGTCCCTCTACCCTCCTGATGTGCCCCATGGGCACCTTCCTTTTGTGGGGGTCTGAGTTGTTTGCAGCGCACACAAGACAGCTTGTGCAGAATTCGCGGACATCGTCCCGAAGTCCCGGCCACCATCCCGCCTGCTCTACCCGTTGCCAGGTGACCTCAGGCCCGGGGTGTCCCGCTCCTGGACCCTCGTGGGCCAGTTGCAGGAATTCCCTCCGGTGCTGCTGCGGCACAACCCACTGCTCCTCTCGGAACAGCATGCCTTCTTTGACTGTGAGGGCTGCCGTACTGTACGGACCCTCTACCTGCTTGCCTTCTGTGATGGCTTTTAGGACTGTTTTTAGGGCGGGATCCAGGGTTTGGACGGTCTTTAGGTCTGGGGGCGGTGTCACCCCTGTGTTCCCTGGAATTCCCTCCCTGCCTTGAATCGCCGCCACGGGTCCGGGTCCATAGGGGTCCCAGAGAATGCCGTTGCGAGCACCCTCCCGGGCTAGCGCATCCGCCTGCTGGTTGCCCTGACTGCGGGGTTCTGTGGTGGAATGAGCCTTCACCTTATGGATGAACACCTCCCCTTCCTCGCCCACAGCTGCCAGGATCTTCTCCAACAAGGGCTTAACTGTTAAAGGCCGCCCGTCCGCGGAGGTATATCCGCGTCGGGACCAGATGGCGAGGTACTCTGTACACGAATTGCATGTGAACATGCTGTCTGAGCAAATCGTGTATGGGGTTGGGAAAATCTCGGGGTGGGTAACCACGTACGCCACCGCGGACAGTTCAGCCTGCTGTGCGCTCATAGTGCTGGGGAGCTTAATCGCCAGGGCAATGTTTGCCGCAGGGTCATAAACTCCACACCCTGTGAGTCGTTCGCCAGCAGATACAGTGCTAGAACCGTCTACGTAGATTTCGCGGGCTGTGGGGTGTATCCCGGCCCGTAAACCTATGTTGACCTCCCATACCCCTTCTACGGAACACCGATGGGCTGTTCCGGGATATGCCATGTTGGCTGCGAGCCTTGGCGCGCAAAGGCCTTTAACTTTGAGATCCATCTGGGAAAGGAGGAGGGTCCAGCGCGCAATCCGAGCGCTGCTTACGGTCCCATCCTTAATCCTTCCATCCAGAAGCACCTTTGTGGGGGTGTGATGGGTGAGGAGCGTGATGGGAGAGGTTCCTGTGAAGATCACTGATCTGTTCACAGCCCAATGCGTGGCCAGGAGATGCCGTTCGCAATTGGAGAAACTCCTCTCTACATCCGTGAGCACCCTGGAGGAATAAACTACTGGTCTTAGCTTGCCGTGCCACTCTTGGAGCAGCACTGCGCTCAGGCTGTCCCCACTAGCGGCTACCTCCAGGAAGAACTCCTCTCCCCCACCTATGGCCCCTAGGGCTGGCGCGGTCTGCAGATCTCTTTTCAACTTCTCGAATGCTGCCTGGCACCCCTCATCCCAAGACCACTCGACTCCCTTGTGTAAGAGTCGAAGTAGCGGGGCTGCCGTGACAGCATAGTCCTCGATGAAATCTCTGCAGTACCCGGTCAATCCCAAAAAGGACCTTACACCCGTTACTGTGTTGGGGATCGGCAGATCTTGTATTGATTCCCTTCTGGCCTTATCTATGGCTCTTTCCCCAGCGCGGATGGCCAGACCCAGGAATTTGACTTCCTGCTGGCCGATCTGGGCTTTCTTCGGGTTTACTTTGAAACCCTTCCTTTCTAACAGTTCCAACAATTCGGCTAATAGTGGGCCGTGCTCCTCCCTTGTGTCCGTGAACAGGAGTAGGTCGTCCACATACTGTACTATCTGGTTGGGCTGGCTAAACTCTTTTAAACTCCCCGCCATGCACTGATGGAAAATGCTGGGGCTGTTGTGAAAACCCTGTGGTAAGCAGTTCCAAGTGTACTGTTGCCCTTTGAAAGTAAAGGCAAACTTGTACTGATCCTCCCGCCGCAGCGGAATGGACCAGAAACCGTTCGAGATGTCCAGCACCGTGAACGTGGTCGCCGATGCTGGAATACTCCCTATTAGGTCTGCAACTGCTGCTACCGTGGGCGCGCAGGCTGGGATGTTACTATTGAGGACTCTGTAGTCCACCGTGGCTCTCCACGAATTGTCCGGCTTCTTTACCGGCCATAATGAGGAGTTCACGTGAGTGGCTATTGTTCTCAATACGCCCTGCTGCACCAATGAAGATATTGCGGTCTCCATGTCGGGTTCTGCCTCCTTGGGGAAATTATACTGCTTTTGGGGTCGGATCATGGGGTCCCCGTCTACGCTGACTTCAAACCCAGTGACTCTCCCACAGTCGTGCTTGTGGGTGGCAAACGCAGTCAGATTTTCCGACACGCACGCCTGCAAGTCCGTTGGGACGTTCGCTACCATGAGCTCGAGATCGTAACCTCCTGACGGCTTCATGGTGCACAGGGCCCCCTTTTCTTCCCTCCCTGGGATTACAACTACCTTACCTAAACCGCTCTCGGCTCCCCAGAGACAGTGATTTCTCAGGTCCACGAGGATCCCGTGTTCCACCAAGAAATCAGCCCCGAGGATGCCTTTTCCACCCCCCTCACTCCACTTCAATAGGATGCACGTCCATGTGGTGTGGAGTGCTCCCAACTGAATGGAGAGCGGGAGGGAGTACGCGCCAGCCTGTTCTCTGCCTGTGAAGCCCGCTACTAAGTATGGAGCCTGGGCGGACAGAGGTGAGGCAAAAGGTTTATCTGTGTGGATCACGGTACACGAAGCTCCCGTATCCAACAGGTAACTACCCTTTTGTCTTTCCACCTCCATCTCCACCACAGGTCTTCTCCAGGCGTCATAGCGGAGCGGACACAAGTAGACGGGCTTCGCAGGCGTCAGTCATTTAGGTGTTTCGGTTGGGGTCTCGGGAGCGATAGGGCTGTTGGCGACCGCTACCTTCCCCTGCCAGGTCATCAGAGACCGCATAGTCTCCAAGACTGACTCGATCGCAGCGGGATCCACAACCGCACCACCCCCTGTGGTTGGGGCAGGGGCTACGGTTGGGTTCTGGACTGGTGCTGGGGCAGCGGTCTGGGCTTGGGCTTGGACGGGTGTTGGGACAATGATCTGGCCGTGGGCTAGGACTTGGGCTTGGGCTCGGGCTTGGGCTGCGGCGAACGCTCTCTCTCTCTTATCCTTCCATGGATTTCTACAGTCCTTGCGCCAATGACCCTCCTTCCCACACCCGTAACAACTGCTGTTGGCTTGGGGAGGGCGATTTCCCTCCTGATGCCATTCCTTTTTAGCAGAAGCTGCGGGCCTCACCTCATGCACCTTTCCTTTTACAACAGGCGTTTTCTTACCCTTGTTGTTCCTGTAACTGATCGTGAGCTGATCAAGTACTAGTTCCTCCGTGGAGCGGGCGTTAGTGGGGTCAAACCATGCTTTGGCCTGCTCCCTCACTACTGGCAAGCAACCTGCTACCAGGCACCGAAGCCAATGAGCCCTTTGTTCATTATTTAGCGCGTTCCGTTCCGGTCCGCCCGGGCAGCTGCGCCGATACACGGGCCACAACCTTCCGGCGAAAACCCGTGGGGGTTCTCCCTCTAGCTGCACTGTCTTTTCTAAACGGAGGAACGGAGTTCCGTCCCCCTCTCCTATAATCTCCAGGATCTCATCCCGTAGCAGCTCATAGTCCCTGTGCCCTCTCTTGCTCTCGTCAGGGAGACACTGGAGGAGCGAGCTGTCCAGGGAGAACAGCAGCATTTTAGACTGTTCAACCCCGTCGCAGTCATTGACTGCTGCGGTCTGCTCCACATCCCTGAAATGCACGGAGGGATCTCCTGACTCGGAGAGTTTTGGGATGTGACTTATCATTTCCCTTAGCTGTCGTGCGCTATGGGGCATTATGATCTGACTCTCAAGGGGTCCGTCATCGCCATTGTCTTCATTCGGACCGAGCCTCCGGTGTCTGGTTGGACACATCGGCGCCGGCCCTGACTCTACTACCTGGTGTGGCTCTACCTCCGGAATCTCTTCCTCTACCGTCTCCGTCTCCTTCCCCGGAGTCCAAGACTCATCATAAGCAGGAGGCGCAGAGGGTTCGGGGGTTGGTACCTGAACTATCTCTTGTGGAATCGGTCTTTTGGATTCCTTGGCTAGCAACAGCTGACTCGCTGGTGGGTTTATGAGACACACCAACCCGTTTGCCTTGGCTAGGGCCGTTCTCAGGTCCTCTAGCTCCCGGTGGCAAGCGCTATGATCGGTGTTCTCAGATCTATCCTCCATGGCCATCTTATAGGCTGCCCTGGCTCCCAGAAGTTTTCCCTCTTGGGTCTCTATTTGCTTAGCTAGACGGAAACACCTGTCTCTCATTCTACCTTCACTGGCCTTGGCCTCAATGACCTGACATTTTATATACTCTACCCGGGTTTCGTGGCAGCGAATTATGGAGTGGCGTTCCTGATTCAGCGCATTAAGCGATTCAATCAGTTTTTGACCTCCCGCAACCTTTTCCTCTACGTCTGTAAGCAACCCTTTGACCTGGGCTGTCTGTGCTGCAACTACCTGGTCCAAAAGCTGGACTTGCTTCTTGTAGCACATCAGCCAGACCGCCTTTTCTACAGATTTCTTATGCTCTTTACCCGCTGTCCACTTGATGGCTGCGTCTAGCGGGCGCCTATCCCTTAATAGGTCAGATATCCATTGTTTTGTGAGGTTGACTTTTCCAAAAACATAATCTGCTATTCTTTCATCCATCACATTTCGTTTATTCAGACCTTGATCTAACACACTACTTTCCTGCTGCCAAGGTCCTGCCGTGGTCGCCATTTCTGTAGGGGGTTTCTCTTGCTCGTTCTGGTCTCCTGCCAGGCTTCGTGCAATAATTACCCTTGAGTGGTTCGACCCACTCCCCCTACGGTTCTAGACCTTGGACTTAGATGCAGAGAACAGTAGTGCAGAGAAAGGACTCAATAGACCAGGTTGAATAGCACGAAATGGATGCTTTTATTTTTAAACAGTTTGAAGCATTACAAAATACATGTCATAGGCACAGATTAAAGTAACTACAATCATGCACAAATTTATGAACTTGACTCTATGGAAATGGGGAACACACGGCACATCGTAAAAGGGAAAACACATTACGATTACCCTTAACTCCCTCCCCTATACCTAAACTAAGTTTCGACCCGGGGAACTTGGGATCGTGCTCACCACTCTCGAAATCGCGAAAAGGGGGGGTTCGCAGCCTTTTGGCACCGCTTTCCGTCGTCACGTGGATTTGGAAACTTCTGGCGCAGTCGATATTCTCTCTCTCTCTCTCTCTCTCGAGGCGGCGGGGTAGACACAGCCTCGATGAGCGCTCATCAAGGTTGAAGATCCCTAAGTCTGTTGTCGATTTTGGTTCATGGAGCAGACTAACAACCAGATGGGATGTTGAGACACGGAAGTGTCAGTTTCTTCTCCTTCGGCCTGGGTCGTCGATGATCTCCCAACCCCAGTACCCGGGCCACCCTCGTCGTCTTCTCGTCGTGGCCGAGCCTTGTCTGGCTGAACACCGACCATGTTGTCTTTTTACCGAAATTGTCCGTCCGAAGCGTCTTTAAAAAAAACGAAGCGTCTTCATCGATTCCGAGTCTACCGAGGTGGAAGAGGCGCCGATCCTGGCACTGTCCGTCCTTCGTTCGTCCGTTCGGTCCGTCAATCACTCCGATAACGTCGATCGTGTTTCCTCCGAATGTTCCTTGTAGAAGAAGCTCTGCCTTTCCGAGAGTCCCTTTGACGGACTTTCAATCCATAGTTAAACTCTTTTGGGACAGTCTTATCTCCCGCCAAATCATAGTCCTGTCTTTGTATTAATTTTGGCGGGCAGAAATCTCTGCAGGGGCGCTTTGTCTTGTAAAGGGAGCCGGTGATAACTTAACTGGCCTTCCTGGCCGATAATGTCTTTTAATGTCTTTTACATTGTCATCGCGACTCGGTTCGCATATTGATCGGTCCGGAGATTTTCCTTGATGGCTGTTAAACGGTTTCTCCTTTGTACAATAAATGGGTATAAGTGTTTTTGCATTGTCCGCCCATATCTTGATGGGCCCCATCCTGTACTTAGAATCCATTGAATATGTATGCTGTTTCCCTGAGTTTCGGTTCCCAGACACTGGCTTTCGCGGGCTTACTGTCTTCAATCCACAAGCCTGTCTGGCTTGCAGTAACAGAAATAAAATGGTCCATAAAACTGATCACGGGGCCCGGCGGCCATTTTGTATGCCCTTTTATCAAAGGTTTTTCTGTGCAAGCTTACTTTGGTCAATAAACAGTCTTATTTTATCCAGTTTTCTTGCGTGATTATTGCTGAAAATTTCGAATCTTACAGCTCAGAGCTCTCGTTGCTTTCGAGCCTTTGGAAGAGAGTCAGGTGGTTCCGTGGGGGGGTCGGCGGGGGGTCGTGCGCACGACTTACGCTGACCCTCTGCTCAGCGTAAGTCGGCGGGGGTCGGGGTCGGCGGGGGTCGGGGTCGGCGGGGGTCTGCGGGGGTTCCGCGGGGGTCGGGGTCGGCGGGGGGGTCCGCGGGGTGGTCCGCGGGGGGTCGTGCGCCACTCTGGTCATGTCGTGCGCACGACTTACGCTGACCGAAAAAACCTTCGGTTTTTAGAGGGTTTCGGTTTTCGGAAGTTCGGATAAAGGTAGCCTACCTGTACAACGAAATGTAGGCTTGCGGTTCCCGAGAGTGTACATTTGGATTAAGACATTTAAACATTCAACATACATTTGGCTTGTAATACATTAACATAAACATAACCATAATAAAGTGCATTGGCAGATGTGCAGGCTTTAGAGTTTATTTGTGGAGTTCAGTAGGATGACAGCCCTGGGAAAGAAGCTGTTCCTAAATCTGGTCGTACGGGTGCGAATGCATCTGTAGCGTCTCCCAGATGGCAGGAGGGTGAACAGACTGTGGCTGGGGTGGGTAGGGTCTATGATGATGGACCGTGACCTCCGTAAACAGCGTTTCTGGTATATGTGCTCTATGGTCGGTAGCCGGGTGCCGGTAATGCGTTGGGCAGTTTTGACTACCCGCTGCAGGGCTTTCCGGTCATAGTAGCTACAGCTGCCATACCATACTGTGATACAGTTTGTCAGGATGCTCTCTATAGTGCAGCGGTAAAAGTTAGAGAGGATCAGGGGTGACAGATTACATCCCTTCAGCCTCCTTAGGAAATATAGGCGCTGCTGGGCCTTCTTCACTAGAGAGGAGGTATTGAGTGACCAGGAGAGGTCTTCTGTGATGTGGACTCCTAGGAACTTAAAGCTGTCCACCCTTTCCACCACAGCCCCATGGATGTGGATGGGGGTGTGACTTCCGCCTTTCAACTTCCTGAAGTCCACAATGATTTCTTTGGTTTTCTTGATGTTAAGGGCCAGGTTGTTATCGGCGCACCACTTCACGAGATGCTGGACCTCCTCCCTGTAGGCTGACTCATCGTTGTTGGTGATCTGGCCTACTACCGTGGTATCATCCGCAAACTTGATGATGGTGTTGGAACCATGAACAGCCACACAGTCGTGGGTGAAGAGGGAGTAGAGGAGGGGGCTCAGCACACATCCTTGTGGGGCCCCCGTGTTCAGGGTCGGGGGGGGGGAGGTGTGGTTACCTAATTTGACAGACTGGGGTCTGTTTGTTAGGAAGTCCAGGGTCCAGTTTTAACGTTTCAGGTCGATGACCATTCGTCAGAACTCCCCTTTAAGAATTGGCCGGCGCCGGTGTGTCTGGGTTCCATTGCTGACTGAAATCACATGAGCTTCGCCAGCGCTGTGAGGTAGCGCCTCGCTCCGCCGGTGTAGCGCCTTAAGACTGTCGCGCAGCGCCTGATTTAGCGCCGCAATCACCCTCAGGGGCGCAGGTATCCAATTTTGCAGGAGGTGGCGATAATTTGTGCCTGGCGCTAAACTTTGCGCACCGCCAATACTCGCGCCCCAAACGGGGCGATACCGAGTTTCTCCCCCATTGAGAGATATTCAAGGCGAGAGGAGATGGCAATGGGACAGGTTAAGAGACAAAGGATGGCTCTAGATGGAGTGTGAATTGCGCTGGCAGAATGAAAGACAGCTGCCCTGTGGGGGAGAAGAAAAAAAGACACAAACAAAAAGTGTGGATAAAATATATATGTAATAGGGGCCGAGGTTATGATCTGAAATTGTTGAACTCGATATTGAGTCCGGAAGGCTGTAAAGTGCCTAATCGGAAGATGAGGTGCTGTTCCTCGAGCTTACGTTGAGCTTCCGTGGAACAATGCAAGAGGCCGCGGACGGTGAGGTCCGAGTGGGAATGGAGCGGTGAATTAAAGTGACAGGCGACCGGAAGCTCGGGGTCACCCTTACGGACTGAACGGAGGTGTTCCGCAAAGCGGTCACCCAATCTGCGTTTGGTCTCCCCAATGTAGAGGAGACCGCATCGTGAGCAGCGAATACAGTATACTAGATTGTGAGAAGTACAAGTAAATCGCTGTTTCACCTGGAAGGGGTGTTTGGGGCCCTGGACAGTGGGAAGGGGGGAGGTATAGGGGCAGGTGTTGCATCTCCTGCGCTTGCACGGGAAGGTGCCGGGCGAAGGGGAAGGGGTGCTGGGGGTGATAGAGGAGTGGACTAGGGTGTCTCGGAGGGAGTGGTCTCTTCGGAATGCTGGAAGGGGAGGGGAGGGGAAGATACGTTTGGTGGTGGGATCACTTTGGAAGTGGCGGAAATGCCGGAGGATGATCTGTTGAATGTGGAGGCTGGTGGGGTGAAAGGTGAGGACAAGGGGAACCCTATCGTGGTTCCAGGAGAGGGGGGCAGGGGTGAGGGTAGAAGTGTGGGAGATAGAACAGACACGGTCGAGGGCCGTGTCAACCACAATAGAGGGGAATCCTCGGTTGAGGAAAAAGGAAGACATGTCGGAAGCACTGGTGTGGAAGGTGGCATCGTCGGAGCAGACGCGGCGGAGACGGAGAAACTGGGAGAATGGAATCGAGTCCTTACAAGAGGCGGGGTGGGAGGAAGTGTAGTCCAGGTAGCTGTGGGAGTCAGTGGGCTTGTAGTGAATGTTGGTCAATAACTTATCCCCAGAGATGGAGATGGAGAAGTCGAGGAAGGGAAGGGAAGAGTCAGAGATGGACCATGTGAAGGTGAGGGAAGGGTGGAAATTGGAGGCAAAGTGAATGAAATTGTCTAGTTCAGGGCGAGAGCAGGAAACGGCACCGATACAGTCATCGATGTACCGGAAAAAGAGGTGAGGGAGGGGACCCGAGTAGGACTGGAACAAAGATTGTTCTACATAGCCCACGAAAAGGCAGGCATAGCTAGGAGCCATGCGGGTTCCCATAGCAACACCTTTGATTTGGAGGAAATGAGTGGAGTTAAAGGAGAAGTTGTTCAATGTGAGAACAAGTTCAGCCAGGCAGAGGAGGGTGGTGGTGGATGGGGCCTGGTTAAGGGAAGATTGACCAGAATGGTACCAGGGATGAGGGACTTCAGTGATGTGGAGAGACTGGAGAAGCTGGGGTTGTTCTCCTTAGAGCAGAGAAGGTTAAGGGGAGATTGACCAGAATGGTACCAGGGATGAGGGTCTTCAGTGATGTGGAGAGACTGGAGAAGCTGGGGTTGTTCTCCTTAGAGCAGAGAAGGTTAAGGGGAGATTGACCAGAATGGTACCAGGGATGAGGGTCTTCAGTGATGTGGAGAGACTGGAGAAGCTGGGGTTGTTCTCCTTGGAGCAGAGAAGGTTAAGGGGAGATTGACCAGAATGGTCCGAGTTGGATGGTCGTGGGCCGTGCCCTGTAATCCAGGCCTGACACTCTCCCAGTGCCAGTACTGAGGGAGTGCCGCACTGTCGGAGGGGCAGTACTGAGGGAGCGCCGCACTGTCGGAGGGGCAGTACTGAGGGAGTGCCGCACTGTCGGAGGGACGGTACTGAGGGAGCGCCGCACTGTCGGAGGGACGGTACTGAGGGAGCGCCGCACTGTGGGAGGGACGGTACTGAGGGAGCGCCGCACTGTCGGAGGGACGGTACTGAGGGAGGGCCGCACTGTCGGAGGGGCAGTACTGAGGGAGGGCCGCACTGTCGGAGGGGCAGTGCTGAGGGAGTGCCGCACTGTCGGAGGGGCGGTACTGAGGGAGTGCCGCACTGTCGGAGGGACGGTACTGAGGGAGTGCCGCACTGTCGGAGGGACGGTACTGAGGGAGTGCCGCACTGTCGGAGGGACGGTACTGAGGGAGCGCCGCACTGTGGGAGGGACGGTACTGAGGGAGCGCCGCACTGTCGGAGGGACGGTACTGAGGGAGGGCCGCACTGTCGGAGGGGCAGTACTGAGGGAGGGCCGCACTGTCGGAGGGGCGGTACTGAGGGAGGGCCGCACTGTCGGAGGAGCAGTACTGAGGGAGGGCCGCACTGTCGGAGGGGCAGTACTGAGGGAGGGCCGCACTGTCGGAGGGGCTGTACTGAGGGAGGGCCGCACTGTCGGAGGGGCAGTACTGAGGGAGGGCCGCACTGTCGGAGGGGCGGTACTGAGGGAGCGCCGCACTGTCGGAGGGGCGGTGCTGAGGGAGCGTCGCACTATTTACCCTTCAAACCAACATCACTAAAAAACAATCACCCGGTCATTTATCACATTGCTGTTTGTGGGAGCTTGCTGTGCGCAAATTGGCTGCCGCGTTTCCTACATTACAACAGTGACCACACTTCAAAAAAAGTCCTTCGTTGGCTGTGAAGCGCTTTGGGACGTCCTGAGGTGGTGGAGAAATGCGAGTCTCTCTTCAATAAGGAGAAATGGTCTTTCTGCATCCTGCCCCTGCCTGAAGAGACTGACGCCAGCAATCTTTCATCGTCCCGATTCTGTCAGCCCAGCTCTCACGGTGAGACGAATAGATCCCCCTTTTCGCCTCAGAGGGATAGAGTAAATTTGCAAACGGGAGAAGTGGAGCAGGGAAAAGCGGGTCAGACGCGCCTGAGCGGCTTCGCGCAGGCCCCCGGGGGAAGAGTGCTACTTAAAGATGCTCTCTGGCAGCCAGAAATAACAGCCCTCGCAGGCACACAAAGGCAGGTTGACGCGTCTCCTCCGCTTCCTGGCCTAGATACACAGCTCTGTGCTTCTGTTAGTGGTATTCTTTCAGGAGAGAGAGAAAGAGAGAGGGAGCACAAGGAGGGAAGGAGAGGAACCCAGAAGCAGAAATGTGCCTTATCCTTGGTGCCAGACTTGGCCTGGGAGAGGGAGCAGAGGAGATTGACCAGAATGGTACCAGGGATGAGGGACTTCAGTGATGTGGAGAGACTGGAGAAGCTGGGGTTGTTCTCCTTAGAGCAGAGAAGGTTAAGGGGAGATTGTCCAGAATGGTACCAGGGATGAGGGACTTCAGTGATGTGGAGAGACTGGAGAAGCTGGGATTGTTCTCCTTAGAGCAGAGAAGGTTAAGGGGAGATTGACCAGAATGGTACCAGGGATGAGGGACTTCAGTGACGTGGAGAGACTGGAGAAGCTGGGGTTGTTCTCCTTAGAGCAGAGAAGGTTAAGGGGAGATTGACCAGAATGGTACCAGGGATGAGGGACTTCAGTGATGTGGAGAGACTGGAGAAGCTGGGATTGAATTCCATCTATATTCTTGTCACTGATCCCCCGGGATTGAATTCCCTCAGTACTGCACCTCCGACAGTGCAGCGCTCCCTCAGTACTGCCCCTCCGACAGTGCTGCGCCCCCTCAGTACTGCCCCTCCGACAGTGCGGCGCTCCCTCAGTACTGCCCCTCTGACATTGCGCCGCTCCCTCAGTACTGCCCCTCCGACAGTGCTGCGCTCCCTAAGTACCACCGCTCCGACAGTGCATCGCTCCCTCAGTACCGCCCCTCCGACAGTGTGGCGCTCCCTCAGTACCGCCCCTCCGACAGTGCGGCGCTCTCATAGTACAGTCACCGGGGGAGTGTCGGGCCTGGATTATGGGGCTCGAGTCTCGCGAGGGGGGGCTTGAACACACGACCTTCTGACTCCGAGGGGAGAGCGAGACTCAATGAACTTGATCTCTGACCGTTGTATAGTTTGGAGCTCCCTGGGAGCCAGCCTTGGAGATGGAGTGATGGGCCTTTATCAGAGCACAGAGGACGCTGGAATGGGGGAATCATTGAGAGTGTACGAGGGGACGACAGACAGGCAGCATGCGAGAGAGTAAAACTGGCAGCTGCAAGATTATACAGAAGGAAAGTTCTGTGCTCGCTGACCTACATTGGCTCCCGGTCCGGCAACGCCTCGATTTTAAAATTCTCATCCTCGTTTTCACATCTCTCCATGGCCTCCTCGCCCCCTCCCCCTATTTCTGTAACCTCCTCCAGCCCCTACAACCCTCTGAGATCTCTGGGCTCCTCCAATTCTAGCCTCTTGCGCATCCCCCGATTTCCATCACTCCACCATTGGCGACCGCGCCAGGGCCCCTGAGCTCTGGAATTCCCTCCCTAAACCTCTCCGCCTCTCTCTCCTCCTTTAAGACGCTCCTTAAAGCCGACCTCTTTGACCCAAGCTTTTGGTCACCTGTCCCTAATATCTCCTGATGTGGCTCGGGGTCACATTTCTGTCTTACTTACGCTCCTGTGGCAGATTATTATCCGAATGGCAATAGATTGGGAGAAGGGGAAGTGCAAAGAGACCTGGGTGTTCTTGTGCACCAGTCGCTGAAGGTAAGCATGCAGGTGCAGCAGGCGGTTAAGAAGGCAAATGGTATGTTGGCCTTCGTAGCGAGAGGGTTTGAGTACAAGAACAAGGATGTCTTGCTGCAGTTGTACAGGGCCTTGGTGAGACCACACCTTGAGTATTGTGTGCAGTTTTGGTCGCCTTATCTGAGGAAGGACGTTCTTGCCATGGAGGGAGTGCAGCGAAGATTCACCAGGCTGATACCTGGGATGGCAGGAATGATGTATGAGGAGAGATTGGGTCGATTGGGCTTATACTCACTGGAGTTTAGAGGATTGAGAGGGGATCTCATCGAAACTTATAAAATTCTGTCGGGCCTAGACAGACTAGATGCAGGAAGGATGTTTATGATGGCGGGGGTGGCCAGAACCAGGGGTCATAGTCTAAGGATAAGGGGTAAGCCATTTAGGACTGAAATGAGGAGGAATTTCTTCACCCAGAGAGTGGTGAACCTGTGGAACTCTCTGCCACAGAGGGCGGTGGAGGCCAGTTCATTAAATATATTCAAAAAAGAGTTGGATATGTTTCTTAAGGCTAAAGGGATCAAGGGATATGGGGAGAAGGCAGGGACAGGGTACTGAATTTGGATGACCAGCCATGATCTCATTGAATGGCGGAGCAGGCTCGAAGGGCTGAATGGCCTACTCCTGCTCCTGTCTTCTATGTTTCTATGTGAAGCGCCATGGGACGTTTTTTTAAAATTTGTTTATGGGATCTGGGCGTCTCTGGCAAGGCCAGCATTTATTGCCCATCCCTAATCGCCCTTGAGAAGGTGGTGGTGAGTCGACTTCTCGAACCGCTGCAGTCCGTGTGGTGAAGGTGCTCCCTGATGCGCTATCAACAATACCAAAGACTACGAGATGGACTTATATGAAGTAGGCTTTTATTGACTAAGAACTAGAGCATGCCTCTGCTAGTGAATCCATCCTAAGAGCTCCCGGGGGAAGGGTGGTGAGTCACCTTTATACCCGGGCTTAGGGGTGGAGCCAGGGGCTGAGACATGCCTGGACTTGTACAGGGTTAACAGTGGTTTACCACACAGGCATGTACAGGTTAACAGTGGTTTACCACACTCCCACAGTGCTGTTAGGGAGGGAGTTCCAGGATTTTGACCCAGCGACGATGAAGGAACAGCCGATATATTTCCAAGTCAGGATGGTGTGTGTGACTTGGAGGGGAACTTGGAGGTGGCGGTGTTCCCGTGCGCCTGCTGCCCTTGTCCTTCTAGGTGGAAGAGGTGGCGGGTTTGGGAGGTGCTGCCGAAGAAGCCTTGGCGAGTTGCTGCAGTGCATCTTGTAGATGGTACACACTGCAGCCACGGTGCGCCGGTGGTGGAGGGAGTGAATGTTTAAGGTGGTGGACGGGGTGCCGATCAAGCGGATTGCTTTGTCCTGGATGGTGTCGAGCTTCTCGAGTGTTGTTGGAGCTGCAACTCATCCAGGCAAGTGGAGAGTATTCCATCACACTCCTGACTTGTGCCTTGTAGATGGTGGAAAGGCTTTAGGGAGTCAGGAGGTGAGACACTCACCGCAGAATACCCAGCCTCTGACCTGCTCTTGTTGCCACAGTATTTATGTGGCTGGTCCAGTTAAGATTCTGGTCAATGGTGATCCCCAGGATGTTGATGGTGGGGGATTCGGTGGTGGTAATGCCGTTGAATGTCAAGGGGCGGTGGTTAGACGCTCGCTTGTTGGAGATAGTCATTGCCCAGCACTCCTGTGGCGCGAATGTTACCTGCCACTTATCAGCCCAAGCCTGAACGTCATCCAGGTCTTGTTGCATGCGGGCACGGACTGCTTCATTATCTGAGGAGTTGTGAGTGGAACTGAACACTGTGCAGTCATCAGCGGACTTCCCCATTTCTGACCTTATGTTGGGGGGAAGGTCATTGATGAAGCAGCTGAAGATGGTTAAAGGCACTGGATAAATGTAAGTTGTTGTTATAACGCTCCTGTGTATTCTTCTTCTTCTTAGGCAGTCCCTGGGAACCGAGGATGACTTGCTTCCACATTAATAATGAGTTCTCAGGTGACTGATGAGTCCAATGCGGGACCTACAGTCTCTGTCACAGGTGGGGCAGACGGTGGTTGAAGGGGCGGGTGGGTGGGGTGCTTGGGTTGACGTGTGCTCCTTGCGCTGCCTGCGCTTGACTTCCGCTTGCTCCCGGCGAAGAGACTCGAGGCGTTCGGCGCCTTCCCGGATGCTTCTCCTCCACTTTGTGCGGTCTTGGGCCAGGGATTCCCAGGTGTCGGTGGGGATGTTACACTTTTTCAAGGAGGCTTTGAGGGTGTCCTTGAAGTGTTTCCTCTGCCCACCTGGGGCTCTCTTGCCGTGTCGGAGCTCCGAGTAGAGCGCTTGTTTTGGGAGTCTCCTATCGGGCATGCGGACAATGTGACCCGTCCATCGGAGCTGATCGAGCGTGGTCAAAACTTTGATGCTGGGGATGTTGGCCTGAGCGAGAACACTGACGTTGGTGTGCCTATCCTGCCAATGGATTTGCAGGATCTTGCAGAGGCAGGGTCGGTGGTACCTCTCCAGTGCTTTGAGGTGCCTGCTGTACATGGTCCATGTCTCTGAGGCATACAGGAGGGTGGGTATCACTGCTGCTCTGTAGACCATGAGCTTAGTGCCGGGTTTGAGGACCTGGTCCTGAGATAGTCATTGCCTGGCACTTGTGTGGCGCGAATGTTACCTGCCACTTACCAACCCAAGCCTGAACGTCGTCCAGATCTTGTTGCATGCGGGCACGGACTTCTTCATTATCTGAGGAGTTGTGAGTGAAACTGGACACTGTGCAGTCATCAGCGGACATTGCCATTTCTGACCTTATGTTGGGGGGAAGGTCATTGATGAAACAGCTGAAGATGGTTAAAGGCGCTGGTTAAATGCAAGCTGTTGTTATAACGCTCCTGTATATATTGTACAAATAACACATCGTGCGTTACTGGGCATAATCTGAGACGCGGGTTAGCAGAGTTTTCGAGCGTTGTCGGAGGGGGTGGAAGGATCGTACAGAAAGCTTCTGATGATAACTAGCTGGAAGTCTGATCTGTGCCTGCGAGCGCTTGACAATAAGTAGGTTAGGCTGGGCAACATGTTCTTGGCTTCTCGCCTGCTGCCGAGGTCCCCTTCGCTGCTGAACTGCACATCAGTCTTGTGAGCAGGCCTCTACTTGAATAACTCATAAAGTAGGACAACCATCAATCATGGTGACCTTAGCCTGGAAAACGCGATCAGTTCATTTTCTTTCCCCTCGCCTCCCTCCCCGTAGCTTTCTAAAGCTCCTGTAATAATTTGTCCGTGACTACACACACCACTCTGGGTACAGGTATATTGTGTAGAAGTAAAACAGGTTTATTGAGCATTAAACATCCTGCACAAAGAAGTAACACTTAACGAGAAGATAGTCACAGTCTGTTCGTTCAAACCCCGGCGTTCCTTCCGAGTGACCTAGGCACAAGTCTCCTGATGTATGTTGCTGTGTTCTGTTGACCGAGGCTCGCTTCCTTGGGATCTTGCTGTGTTCTGTTGACCGAAGCTCCTGTCAATCTCTGGTTACACGGTGCGCGCTTTCATAGAAACATAGAAGATGGGAGCAGGAGGAGGCCATTCGGCCCCTCAAGCCTGCTCCGCCATTCAATGCGATCATGGCTGATCATCCAAATTCAGTACCCTGTCCCTGCTTTCTCCCCATACCCCTTGATCCCTTTAGCCTTAAGAAATATATCTAACTCCTTCTTGAATATATTTAATGAATTGGCCTCAACTGTCTTCTGTGGTAGAGAATTCCACAGGCTCGAGGGGCCGAATGGCCTACTCCTGCTCCTATCTTCTATGTTTCTATGTCGGGAGTCTTTGGAACTCTCTTCCTCAGAGGGCGATGGAAGCAGAGACTTTGAATATTTTTAAGGCAGAGGTAGATAGATTCTTGATAAGTAAGGGGGGGTGAAAGGTTATCGGGGGGTCGGCGAGAATGTGGAGTCATTGGATCAGCCATGATCTTATTGAATGGCAGAGCAGGCTCGAGGGGCCGAGTGGCCGACTCCTGCTCCTAATCTGTATGTTCGTATGCTTGCTAGGCCATCTCAGAGGGCAGTTAAGAGTCGCAGAAACATAGAAGATAGGAGCAGGAGTAGGCCATTCAGCCCCTCGAGCCTGCTCCGCCATTCAATGCGATCATGGCTGATCATCCAAATTCAGTACCCTGTCCCTGCTTTCTCCCCATACCCCTTGATCCCTTTAGCCTTAAGAAATATACCTAACTCCTTCTTGAACATATTTAATGAATTGGCCTCTACTGCCTTCTGTGGTAGAGAATTCCACAGGTTCACCACTCTCTGGGTGAAGAAATTCCTCCTCATCTCAGTCCTAAATGGCTTACCCCTTATCCTTAGACTGTGACCCCTGGTTCTGGACTCCCCGGCCATCGGGAACATCCTTCCCGCATCTAGTCTGTCCAGTCCTGTTAGAATTTTATAAGTTTCAATGAGATCCCCTCTCATTCTTCTAAACTCCAGTGAGTATAAACCCAATCGACCCAATCTCTCCTCATACGTCATTCCTGCCATCCCAGGTATCAGTCTGGTGAATCTTCGCTGCACTCCCTCCATGGCAAGAACATCCTTCCTCAGATAAGGCGACCAAAACTGCACACAATACTCAAGGTGTGGTGTCACTCTTTCGATGTTGAAAACCTGTATCTTTATACCCTTTTTCCGCTCGTTTTGCCTACGTGGCAGTAATTAACCCTCTAACACCTGGTAAAAAAAAGTCTTGCTTCCCTCGTTAACCATCTTATGACCTTGTTGACCCTTCTGACTTTTTCTCTATGTATATCTCAGATCTTCACTTTTCACAGAACACTTCCTAGAATGTTGACAAAACAGTCTGTCCATCCTGTAGCTGTCCCAATGGAGGATGTCTCCAACTCTCATCTATCTCTCTAGTTTTTACCTCTTTAAGCATAATATTGCTGAATTCCTCGTCTCCATAAACTTAGCACAACATTCCGTTACTTCAGTAATTTTAAACAGAGGTTTTTAGTCAGGTTGGCATATTTTCCCATCCTGCTTTGCTCTCAGCCATTCGCCATTTTATACAGGCTTTTAGTCTTTTAACATATAATTTCACATATTAATGGCCCAGAAATTCGGGTCGGGGACTTCCCGCGGGTGCAAGCCCCCGACCGGCACTTACCTAGTGCACCGGCCATTGTGCTGTGGGCCCGCGTGGGATTTCGATCCTGGGCCTCCTCCAACTGCCGGCGCGCGGTGCTTGCGTATCCCAGGGGCGCAGTTAGTTCGATGCGTCCCCTGGGATCACATAGGCCATGGAGAGCCAACGGTAGCAGGGAATGCTTCATTCATAAATTTGACAGGAGGAGCTGTCAAACCTATAAATACTATAAGCCCCAAAACATAACTAAAGCTTCAAATAATTTTTTTTTAAATCACATTTTTAAAATAACTATAAATTACATTAAATAACTATTTTAAACAATAATTTAAATTTTTGAAAAAATTAATTACATTTGCTAACAGGGCTAAAAATAAACTTACTGTGATAAATCCATGTAGTGAAACAAGGAACTCGAAGAGGCGAGATATTAGAATTAGTCTGTGTACTTTATTAACAACTGCGTAGCAAAGATACAGGCCTGCATCCTGCATCCTGGCATTCCACCTTTGCTGACCTTGACAGGAAGCAACCCCCTGATCTTAGCTAGCAGCAGCACTAGCTACAGCATCACCTGGTGGATAACCTTAATCATAACATCCCAGATTACTATATTCCTCCCCCCTTAAGATTTCAGTATGAATTTCTTAACAACCACCATTCCTAAGGGTCACATAAGAAGCCTCCATTCACTATGTTCAATACTTGATGAATCTAACAGGTCAGTATCAATCTCTCTGGTGGTTTGCGAGGCCTTTGTGAACGTCTAACAGTAAAGTCCCTGCTTGTTTGTGGTGAAGCCACCAGCTGCTCCTGAGCAGTGCTCAGAGTATCTGACTCTGCAACGATGGTTTTCTCTTGACGAATGGGTTCCTGTGGAATTGTCTCTGTCCATGGTGGTGGCAGCACAGATGCACTTGGATAACTGGGGGCAACGCTGTCCTCAGCCATTGCATCTGGAACCTCAATTTCAATGTCCCCTTGCCTGGGAAGTATCTGATCTACATGTCTGCGTACTACCCTACCATCTCCCAACATGACCTTGTATGATACTGGACCTGTCATTGAGTCTATGAAGCCAGGAATCCACTTGGGTCCATAACTGAAATTCCTGGTAAGGACCGCATCTCCTTCTCCAAAACTTCGGCTCTTTGTTCTTTTGTCATGGTTCTCTTTTTGTTTGGTTTGCCTGTTTTCCATTTTCCTTTTTAGGTCTGGGTGGACAAGGTCAAGAGTGGAGCGTAGTCGACGACCTAATAACACCTCAGCAGGAGAGAGTCCTGTGGTGGATTGAGGTGTGGTTCTGTAGCTGAACAGAACCCGTGACACTTTGGCTGCTAAACTCCCTTCTGCACTTTTTTTCATCATCTCTTTAAATGTTTGTACGGCTCTCTCCGCAAGTCCATTTGAGGACGGATGATATGGAGCCGAGGTCACTTGCACTATGCCATTTTTTCTCATGAACTCTTTTGTCTCTGTACTCACAAAACAAGTGGCATTGTCACTTACCACGATCTCCGGTAGCCCTTGATTACTGAAGCTCTGACGCAGGCAGTCTATAGTAGTGGTGGAGGAAGCAGAATTAACAGGATAAACATCCATCCATTTGGAATGTGCATCAATGATTATGAGGAACATCTTCCCCATGAATGGACCCGCATAATCTAAGTGCAATCTTCTCCATGGTTTATCCGGCCACTCCCAGGGGTGGAGAGGAGCCGCTGCTGGTGCCTTCCGGTGTTCCTGACAAGTGCTGCATGTCTTGACCAGATTTTCTATCTCCTCATCTAGCTTTGGCCACATAGAAACATAGAAACATAGAGATAGGAGCAGGAGTAGGCCATTTGGCACTTCGAGCCTGCTCCGCCATTCAATGAGATCATGGCTGATCATCCAAATTCAGTACCCTGTCCCTGCCTTCTCCCCATATCCCTTGATCCCTTTAGCCTCAAGAAATACATCCAACTCTTGAATATATTTAATGAACTGGCCTCCACCGCCCTCTGTGGCAGAGAATTCCACAGGTTCACCACTCTCTGGGTGAAGAAGTTCCTCCTCATTTCAGTCCTAAATGGCTTACTCCTTATCCTTAGACTATGACCCCTGGTTCTGGACTCCCTGGCCATCCAAAACATCCTTCCTGCATCTAGTCTGTCCAGACTTGACAGAATTTTATAGGTTTCGATGAGATCCCCTCTCAATCTTCTAAACTCCAGTGAGTATAAGCCCAATCGACACAATCTCTCCTCATACCTCATTCCTGCCATCCCAGGTATCAGCCTGGTGAATCTTCGCTGCACTCCCTCCATGGCAAGAACATCCTTCCTCAGATAAGGTGACCAAAACTGCACACAATACTCAAGGTGTGATCTCGCCAAGGCCCCTGTACAACTGCAGCAAGACATCCTTGTTCCTGTACTCAAACCCTCTTGCTACGAAGGCCAACATACCATTTGCCTTCTTAACCGCCTGCTGCACCTGCATGCTTACCTTCAGCGACTGGTGCACAATAACACCCAGGTCTCTTTGCACTTCCCCTTCTCCCACTCTATTGTCATTCAAATAATAATCTGCCTTCCTGTTTTTGCCACCATTTATCCACATTATAGTGCATTTGCCATGTTTCTGCCCAATCACCCAACCTGTCCAAATCGTACTGGAGTTTCACGACATCCTCCTCACAGCTTACCCTTCCACCCAGCTTTGTGTCGTCTGCAAATTTTGAGATATTACATCCAATTCCCTCGTCCAGATCATTAATATATATTGTGAACAGCTGGGGTCCTAGGACCGATCCTTGCAGTACCCCACTAGTCACTGCCTGCCACTCGGAAAACGACCCGTTTATTCCAACTCTTTGCTTTCTGTCCGCCAACCAGTTCTCTATCCAAGTCAATACCTTGCCCCCAATCCCATGTGCCTTAATTTTGCACGCTAATCTCTTATGTGGGACCTTATCGAAAGCCTTCTGAAAGTCCAAATACACCACATCCACTGGTTCTCCCTTATCTATTTTACCAGTTACATCCTCAAAAAATTCCAGTAGATTAGTCAAGCATGATTTACCTTTTGTAAATCCACCACAAGTAACTCCTAGCCAAGGCTTTCATACACGAGACCCCAGGATGACACTGATGTAGTTGCTCTAGGATAGACTGTCGTGTTGGCTGTGGAATAATCACTCGTGCTCCCCACAACACGCAACCATCCAGCATCCCAGATTACTATACTTACCTTTCTTTAAAGCATTTAAAAATAATAAACCTGTGGAAAAAATGTTTTAATTTTAATTAATTCACCACTTACCTTGTTACAAGCAGGCCTTGTGCCTGCTTTTTACAAGCGTAGCTCCTGGAGACTTACCCTCCCGGAAAAACCTGGGAAAATAACGGAAGTTCCAGGCGTACGCGCTGCCTCTCCGGCGCACGCGTTCGACCTGTGAACCCCTTCTTTCAGGGGAACAGAAGTTCCGGTTTCCTGCGCATGCGCAGTGCATGCACGAAACCGGCACTCTCGTTGGGCCCTACGCGCGAGTACCCAGCGCGTACTCACCCGTGGGGACCCGAATTTCTGAGCCATAGGGGGAGATATTCAGTATCGCCCCGTTTGGGGCACGATTATCGGCCGGGCGCAAAGTTTAGCGCCTGGCGCTAATTATCGCCTCCGACTGCAAACTTGGCTTTTATCGCCCCTGGAGGTGATTGGAGCGCTAAATCAGGCGCTGCACACCTGTCTTAAGGCGCTAACGCTGAGGAGCGAGGCGCTACCTCAGAGCGCGGGCGAAGCTCAGGTGATGTCAGTCAGCAATGGAACACAGACACACTGGCGCCGGCCAGTTCTTAAAGGGGAGGGTTGATCTTGCTCTCCATCCACACCCTGCTCATTGCAGCCTTGAATCTCGGCCTGGAGAGACCTGTACATCCAATCTGCGGGAAAGAACAATGGAGAGGTCCGAGGGAAAGAGCTCAGAGTGCAGCCCCCACAGTCTCTTCTAAATCGATACAAGGAAGGTCAAATCAAAATGAACCTGCAAAGTGCTGCTCAGTCCCCAAAACTCCTTCACACAGCGTTGAATCTCTCTCTCTCTCTCTCTCTCTCTCTCAGAATGCGTGGCGCAAAAATGTCACCAACAAAAAAAGGCAGGAAGCGGCTGCCTTTAAATAGCGCTCCCCCAGTCCCTTCCCGACTGCAAAACGCTCCCCTCAACCTGTCGTTGCTAGCGGCAGGCGGTAAGGCAGGGGGCGCCACTCAATACTACCGGGGCATTGCACGCTCGACTGATGTCACGATCTGCCGGCGCAGGAGCTCGTGGCGGTAGTGTTTAGCGCCGCCGCAAAACATCATCAATATCGCGAGCAGCGCAAACATCGCCGCGCCCGGGCGCGAGTTGCTTTGCGCCCCGTTCTTGGGTGCTATTGGGAGGCGCTAACCAACCGAATTTTCCCTCCATCGAGTCCTAATGGCACAGAAGGAGGCCATTCGGCCCATCGAGTCCGTGCCGGCTCTCTGTAGAGCAATCCAGTCAGTCCCATTCCCCCGCTCTATCCCCGTAGCCCTGCAAGTTTATTTCCCTCAAGTGCCTATCCAGTCTCCCCTGCAAAACATTGAGGCCTAGAAATTCAGTGGGCTGCGCCACCAGTTAGCGCCTAAAGATGGCACTCAGTGGCTTTAGCGCCACTGCCCGCGCCTCCCGCAATATTTAGCTGGGGCGCTAATGGCGGCGTTAGCCTGTTGCGCTGCGCTGCCACCGATGACATCATCGGTGTGCGCAGCGCCCCGCTACCGCCCCGATCTCGATATTCAGTAGCGCCCGCCTCTGTAGCGCCGTTCGCGAATCGCGCCCGGTTCACGGGGCCTACCTGTGGCGGCAGTGGCGCAAATTAAGGTGGAGGTGCGGGACGGCCGTTTTTTCCGGCTGCCGCCTGCCAGCACCTCCGTCCCCGGCCTCCTGATCCCCCCCCCCCAGGCAGTGCCGGCTGTTTTCCGAGAGCCCGGCACTTCTCCTCGGTGCCGGGCTCTTTTGCCGGCACTCGCGATCGCTCATCGCGCTGGTGCAGGCCCCTCCCCCTTAAGAATGGGAGGAAGGCCTGCAGTACCGCAGCACGCCTGCCACAGCGTGTGGCGCTGTGGCACGTTGCGCTGCGATATTCAGTTTCAGCGCCCTGAGAGGGACGCGGAGCGCCTCGAGCCTCGCCCCGTCTCCCTCTTGGGGCGCTCAAGCTGAATTTCCGGCGGTCGCAAATGCTCCGATCGCTGCGCTAATTCCGGCGCCCAGCCGAGCTTGGCGCCCCGTTTGCCGCTCCACCCAATTTCTCCCCGAGTGTCTCCGCTTCCACCACTTCCGTCAGCAGCGAATTCTAGGTCCTCACATTCCCCCTGTATCTCTTGCCCAAAACCTTAAATCTGTGTCCCCTAGTCCTTGTACCATCAAATAGTGGGAACAGCCTTTCCCCCTCTAGCCTATCCAAACCCGTCATAATCTTGTACACCTCGATCAAATCGCCCCTCAACCTCCTTTGCTCTAATGGAAACAAATCCAGCTTCTCCAACCTGTCCTTGTAGCTAAGATCCCCCCATCCCCGGAACCATTCTGGTAAATCTCCCCCGCACCCTCTCGAGGGCCTTCACATCCTTCCTAAAGTGCGGTGACCAGAACTGGACGCAATACTCCAGCTGTGGCCTAACCAGCGCTTTATAAAGGTTCAGCATAGCTTCTCTACTTTTGTACTCAATACCTCTATTTATGAAGCCCGAGATCCCGTATGCTTTGTTAACCACTCTCTCAAGCAGCATTGTCTCTCTATACATAGAAACATCGAAGATAGGAGCAGGAGTAGGCCATTCGGCCCCTCGAGCCTGCTCCGCCATTCAATGAGATCATGGCTGATCATCCAAATTCAGTTCCCTGTCCCTGCCTTCTCCCCATATCCCTTGATCCCTTTAGCCTTAAGAAATATATCCAACTCCTTCTTGAATATATTCAATGAACTGGCCTCCACCGCCCTCTGTGGCAGAGAATTCCACAGGTTCACCACTCTCTGGGTGAAGAAATTCCTCCTCATTTCAGTCCTAAATGGCTTACCCCTTATCCTTAGACTGTGACCCCTGGTTCTGGACTCCCCGGCCATCAGAAACATCCTTCCTGCATCTAGTCTGTCCAGACCTGACAGAATTTTATAGGTTTCGATGAGATCCCCTCTCAATCTTCTAAACTCCAGCGAGAATAAGCCCAATCGACCCAATCTCTCCTCATACGTCATTCCTGCCATCCCAGGTATCAGCCTGGTGAATCTTCGCTGCACTCCCTCCATGGCAAGAACGTCCTTCCTCAGATAAGGTGACCAAAACTGCACACAATACTCAAGGTGAGGTCTCACCAAGGCCCTGTACAACTGCAGCAAGACATCCTTGTTCCTGTACTCAAACCCTCTCGCTACGAAGGCCAACATACCATTTGCCTTCTTAACCGCCTGCTGCACCTGCATGCTTACCTTCAGCGACTGGTGCACAATAACACCCAGGTCTCTTTGCACTTCCCCTTCTCCCAATCTATTGCCATTCAAATAATTAATTAATTCCTGGGATGCGAGGGCCGTCCTATCACCTCTCAACCTTCCCTCTTCCAGTTTCCGTGATCGCTCCTCAGACTCCGATCCCTCCCTCCCCTGAATCGTTCTTGTTGCTCTTTTCCGTACCCTTGCGATGTCTGCCGCATCCTAATTGCTGATGGCATGCAGGTACAGCAAGCAGTGAGGAAGGCAAATGGCATGTTGGCCTTTATTGCAAAGGGATTGAAGTACAAGGGTAAGGAAGTCTTGCTCCATCATAAGGTCAGAAGTGGGGATGTTCGCTGATGATTGCACACTGTTCAGCACCATTCGAGACTCATCAGATACTGACGCAGTCCGTGTCCATATGCAGCAAGACCTGGACAACATTCAGACTTGGGCTGACAAGTGGCAAGTAACATTCGCACCACACAAGTGCCAGGCAATGACCATCTCCAACAAGCGAGACTCTAACCATCTCCCCTTGACATTCAATGGCATTACCATCGCTGAATCCCCCACTATCAACATCCTGGGGGTTACCATTGATCAGAAACTGAACTGGACCAGCCACATAAATACTGTGGCTACAAGAGCAGGCCAGAGGCTGGGAATTCTGCGGCGAGTGTCTCACCTCCTGACTCTCCAAAGCCTTTCCACCATCTACAAGGCACAAGTCAGGAGTGTGATGGAATACTCTCCACTTGCCTGGATGAGTGCAGCTCCAACAACACTCAAGAAGCTCGACACCATCCAGGACAAAGCAGCCCGTTTGATTGGCACCCCATCCACCACCTTAAACATTCACTCCCTCCACCACCGGCGCACTGTGGCTGCAGTGTGGACCATCTACAAGATGCACTGCAGCAACTCGCCAAAGCTCCTTCAACAGCACCTTCCAAACCCGCGACCTCTACCACTTAGAAGGACAAGGGCAGCAGACGCATGGGAACATCACCACCTACAAGTTCCCCTCCAAGCCACACACCATCCTGACTTGGACCTGTATCGCCGTTCCTTCACTGTCGCTGGGCTGAAATCCTGGAACTCCCTTCCTAACAGCATTGTGGGTGTACCTACACCATATGGACTGCAGCGGTTCAAGAAGGCGGCTCACCACCATCTTCTCAAGGGCAATTAGGGATGGGCTCTAAATGCAGGCCTAGCCAGCGACGCCCACATCCCATCAATGAATTAAAAAAAAATTTTTTTTAATTAAACAAAAATTGTGCAGGGCCTTGGTGAGACCACACCTGGAGCACTGTGCACAGTTTTGGTCTGCTTATCTGAGGAAGGATATACTTGCCTTGGAGGCGGTGCAGCGAAGGTTCACCAGACTGATTCCTGGGATGAAAGAGCTGTCCTATCAGGAGAGATTGAGTAGATTGGACCTATATTCCCCAGAGTTTAGAAGAATGAGAGGGGATCTCATTGAAACATAATGGCCCAGAAATTCGGGTCGGGGGGCTTCCCGCGGGTGCAAGCCCCCGACCTGCACTTACCTAGCGCGCCGGCCGTTGAGCTGTGGGGCCCGCATGGGATTCCGATCCTGGGCCTGCTCCAACTGCCGGCGCGCAGTGCTTGCGTATCCCAGGGGCGCAGTTAGTTCGAAGCGTCCCCTGGGATCACGTGGGCCATGGAGAGCCAATGGTAGCAGGGAATCTCTATTCATAGATTTGACAAGAAGAGCTGTCAAATCTATGAATACAATTGAGCCCCAAAACATCACTAAAACTACAAATAAATTTTTTTTTAAATCACATTTTTAAAATAACTACAAATTACATAAAATAACCTTTAAACAATCATTTAAATTTTTGAAAAAACTAATTACAGTTTCTAACGGGGCTAAAAATAAACTTACCTTTCTTTAAAGTATTTAAAAATAATAAACCTGTGGAAAAAATGTTTTAATTTTAATTAATTCACCACTTACCTTGTTACAAGCAGGCCCTGCGCCTGCTTTTTACATGTGTAACTGCTGGAGACTTACCCTCCCGGAGAATCCTGCAAAAAACCCAGAAGTTCCAGGCGTACGCGCTGCCCCTCCGGCGCACGCGTTCGACCTGTGAGCCCCTTCCTTCAAGGGAACGGAAGTTCCGGTTTCCCGCGCATGCGCAGTGCACGCACGGAACCGGCACTTTCGTTGGGCCTACGCGCGAGTACCCAGCACGTACTCACCCGTGGGGACCTGAATTTCTGGCCCTATATAAGATTCTATGGGGGGATTGACAGGGGAGATGCTGAGAGGCTGTTTCCCCCCTGGCTGGAGAGTCTCGAACCAAGGGTCACAGTCTCAGGATAAGGGGTCGGCCATTTAGGACTGAGATGAGGAGGAATTTCTTCACTGAGGGCGGTGAATCTTTGGAATTCTCTGCCCCAGAGGGCTGTGGAGGCTCAGTCGTTGAGTATATTCAAGGCTGAGATCGAGAGATTTTTGGACTCTCGGGGAATCGAGGGATATGGGGATCGGGCGGGTGAGTGGAGTTGAGGTCGATGATCAGCCATGATCTTATTGAATGGCGGAGCAGGCTCGAGGGGCCGAATGGCTGACTCCTGCTCCTATTTCTGATGTTCTTACCCCGGATCGGACCTCTGCTGTGTTGCTTCGAAGGGTGCCTGCTGTTTTTCCGATGTTCGTACTGTTGAATGGAGTAAGGCGGGGGCTGGAGATTTCCGCCTCTGCCGCAGTACCGAAACGGCTCTTATCAAAGCCGCCAAGGACATGCTACGTGGACTGTGACCGTGGTAAACACAGGCACAAGTCAGGAGTGTGATGGAATACTCTCCACTTGCCTGGATGAGTGCAGCTCCAACAACACTCGAGAAGCTCGACACCATCCAGGACAAAGCAGCCCGCTTGATCGGCACCCCATCCACCACCTTAAACATTCACTCCCTCCACCACCGGCGCACCGTGGCTGCAGTGTGGACCATCTACAAGATGCACTGCAGCAACTCGCCAAGGCTTCTTCGGCAGCACCTCCCAAACCCGTGACCTCTTCCACCTAGAAGGACAAGGGCAGCAGGCGCACGGGAACACCGCCACCTTCAAGTTCCCCTCCGAGTCACACACACCATCCCGACTTGGAAATATATCGGCCGTTCCTTCATCGTCGCTGGGTCAAAATCCTGGAACTCCCTCCCTAACAGCGCTGTGGGAGCACCTTCACCACACGGACTGCAGCGGTTCAAGAAGGCGGCTCACCACCACCTTCTCAAGGGCGATTAGGGATGGGCAATAAATGCTGGGCCTCGCCAGAGACGCCCACATCCCATAAACGAATTTTAAAAAAAACTACCCCTCCACGTCCTTCTTGACATGTCTGCAGCCTTTGACAAGGTTGACCACTCCAACCTTCTCCAACACCTCTCCACCGTCGTCCAGCTGGGCGGGACTGCACTTGCCTGGTTCCATTCTTATCTATCTAATCGTAGCCAGGGAATCACCTGCAATGGTTTCTCCTCCCGCTCCCACATCGTTACCTCTGGTGTCCCCCAAGGATCTATCCTTGGCCCCCTCCTATTTCTCATCTACATGCTGCCCCTTGGCGACATCATCCGAAAACACAGCGTCAGGTTCCACATGTACGCTGACCACACCCAGCTCTACCTCACTACCTCTTCTCTCAACCCGTCCACGGTCTCTACATTGTCTGACTGCTTGTCCGACCTCCAGTTACTCGGCTTTAAGAGGACCTGTCTGAGGGCGTAAGGAAGCGGAGAGAACTCCCATCTCTCCGGCACCTTTCCCCACCTCAGGACGTCCCAACGCGCTTCACAGCCAATGAAGGACTTTTTTTGAAGTGTGGTCACTGTTGTAATGTGGGAAACGCGGCAGCCAATTTGCGCACAGCAAGCTCCCACAAACAGCACTGTGATAAATGACCGGATCATCTGTTTTTAGTGATGTTGGTTGAGGGAGAAATGTTGGCCCCAGGACACTGGGGAGAACTCCCCCCTGCTCGTCTTCCAATGGTGGCCGTGGGATCTTTTACATCCACCTGAGAGAGCAGACGGGGGCCTCGAGTTTAACGTCTCATCCCGAAAGACACCACGTCCGACAGTGCGGCGCTCCCTCAGTACTGCCCCTCCGACAGTGCGGCGCTCCCTCAGTACCGCCCCTCCGACAGTGCGGCGCTCCCTCAGTACCGCCCTTTCGACAGTGCGGCGCTCCCTCAGTGCCGCCCCTCCGACAGTGCGGCGCTCCCTCAGTACTGCCCCTCCGACAGTGCGGCACTCCCTCAGTACTGCCCCTCCCACAGTGCGGCGCTCCCTCAGTACTGCCCCTCCGACAGTGCGGCGCTCCCTCAGTACCGCCCCTCCGATAGTGCGGCACTCCCTCAGTACTGCCGCTCCGGCACTGCGGCGCTCCCTCAGTACCGCCCCTCCGACAGTGCGGCGCTCCCTCAGTACCGCCCCTCCGACAGTGCTGCGCTCCCTCAGTACTGCCCCTCCGACAGTGCGGCGCTCCCTCAGTACCGCCCCTCCGATAGTGCAGCGCTCCCTCAGTACCTCCCCTCCGACAGTGCGGCACTCCCTCAGTACCGCCCCTCCGACAGTGTGGCGCTCCCTCAGTACCGCCCCTCCGACAGTGCGGCGCTCCCTCAGTACTGCCCCTCCCACAGTGCGGAGCTCCCTCGGTACTGCCCCTCCGACAGTGCGGCGCTCCCTCAGTACTGCCCCTCCCACAGTGCGGCGCTCCCTCAGTACCGCCCCTCCGACAGTGCGGCGCTCCCTCAGTACCGCCCCTCCGACAGTGCGGCACTCCCTCAGTACTGCCCCTCCGACAGTGCGGCGCTTCCTCACTACTGCCCCTCCCACAGTGCGGCGCTCCCTCAGTACCGCCCCTCCGACAGTGCGGCGCTCCCTCAATACCGCCCCTCCGACAGTGCGGCACTCCCTCAGTACTGCCGCTCCGACAGTGCGGTGCTCCCTCAGTACCGCCCCTCCGACAGTGCGGCACTCCCTCAGTACCACCCCTCCGACAGTGCAGCGCTCCCTCAGTACTGCCCCTCCGACAGTGCGGCGCTCCCTCAGTACCGCCCCTCCGACAGTGCAGCGCTCCCTCATTACCGCCCCTCCGACAGTGCGGCGCTCCCTCAGTACCGCCCCTCCGACAGTGCGGCACTCCCTCAGTACTGCCCCTCCGACAGTGCGGCGCTCCCTCAGTACTGCCCCTCCGACAGTGTGCCGCTCCCTCAATACCGCCCTTCCGACAGTGCGGCACTCCCTCAGTACTGCCGCTCCGACAGTTCGGTGCTCCCTCAGTACCGCCCTTCCGACAGTGCGGCACTCCCTCAGTACTGCCGCTCCGACAGTGCGGTGCTCCCTCAGTACCGCCCCTCCGACAGTGCGGCACTCCCTCAGTACCACCCCTCCGACAGTGCAGCGCTCCCTCAGTACCGTCCCTCCGACAGTGCGGCGCTCCCTCAGTACCGCCCCTCCGACAGTGCAGTGCTCCCTCAGTACCGCCCCTCCGACAGTGCGGCGCTCCCACAGTACCGCCCCTCCGACAGTGCGGCGCTCCCTCAGTACTGCCCCTCCGACAGTGCGGCGCTCCCTCAGTATCGCCCCTCCGACAGTGCGTCGTTCCCTCAGTACCGCCCCTCCGACAGTGCGGCGCTCCCTCTGTACTGCCCCTCCGACAGTGCGGCGCTCCCTCAGTACTGCCCCTCCAATGGTACGGCGCTCCCTCAGTATCGCCCCTCCGACAGTGCGGCGCTCCCTCAGTACCGCCCCTCCGACAGTGCGGCGCTCCCTCAGTACCGCCCCTCGACATTGCGGCGCACCCTCAGTACTGCCCCTCCCACAGTGCAGCGCTCCCTCAGTACGGCCCCTCCGACAGTGCGGCGCTCCCTCAGTACGGCCCCTCCGACAGTGCGGCGCTCCCTCAGTACGGCCCCTCCGACAGTGCGGCACTCCCTCAGTACCGCCCCTCCGACAGTGCGGCGCTTCCTCAGTACCGCCCCTCCGACAGTGCGGCCCTCCCTCAGTACCGCCCCTCCGACAGTGCAGCGCTCCCTCAGTACTAGCTCCGGGGGGAGTGCCGGTCCTGGATTATGGGGCTCAAGTCTCTGGAGTGGGGGCTCGAACCCTCGACTCTCTGACTCAAAGGCGAGAGCGTTAGCACTGCTGCAGGTTCAAAGACATGGGCAAGTGGATTGGAGGGCATACTTGGACGGAAATATCAAGGAAATTTCAGAGGATCAATGGCCACAGTTTAGAGAACAGCAGGAGATTTTCATGTTTGCATTGAGGAGGGGCGCAATCGCAAATAGGCGCTGTCTCTCAGTCCCCTCTCCCTCAGTGAGATATCTGGACACTGACTGGTGTCTCTCAGTCCCTCTCTCTCAGGGAGATACCTGTACACTGACTGGTGTCTCTCAGTCAATTCAATTCAATTCAATTCAAATCGCTTTATTGGCATGGCAAGGTACATCTTATGTCGCCAAAGCATCAAAAAACATTCATGGTTGTACACAAAAATACAGATCTATCCATACAGTGTATAAACAGATATATCCCTGAGTGTATAAATATACATTCATATAGTTTGTATATACTCTTTTCTTATATTTAGTGGTTGTCCCTCTGTTTATGGCAAGCTGTAACATAGTGTGCCACTAAGGTTACACAATTTCTCTCTTCCCCTAGTAGGTATGGGAGTTTTTGGTCGTCATTCAAATTTCTGAATTCCGGGCATATTTTTGTGAATTTTGGGTAGAAATTCTCCCTTATGCCCTGATATTTTCTATAAGCTGTGAGGAAGTGCATCTCTGTCTCCACCACTCCCTGACTGCAGTGAGAGCATATCCTGTCCTCTCTTGGTAGCCGGGTCTGCCTGTGTCTACCTTTTTCGATCGCCAGGCTATGTTCACTAAATCTGTACATTGTCAAGGTTTTTCTCAGTTTGCTATCCTTTACCATGGTCAGGTAATCAACCATGTTGTATTGTCTGTTTAGGGCCAAGTAGCAATTGAGTTTGCTTTGGGTTTTTGTTGTTTCTGCCCAATATGACAGATATTTTTCCTTTTGCTTAGCAACGATTGTGTTGGGTCGAATTCTTTGTGTTACGCTGTCACTGTCCTGGGGCTGGTTATTGTTAGTAGTGTTAGTAGTTACTTCACTGAGTCCCAGGACTAGTTGACTGAGGGTATTCTTCTTTATGGTCCTCTCTTGGCATTTCAGGGCTTCGTAATGATAGCATTGGGGGTTGCTCATTTCTAGGTGTTTCCAAAATTTGGTGGCTCTTTTTTGGATAGTGATTATTAATGGATATTGGCCTAGTTCTGCCCTGCATGCATTGTTTACGGTTTTCCTTTGAGTCCGGAGGATACTTTTACAGAATTCTGCATGTAGGATCTCAATTGGGTGTTTGTCCCATTTTGCAAATTCTTGTTGTGTTAGCGGTCCCCACACCTCACTGCCATAGAGTGCAATTGGTTCAATTACTGATTTAAAAATTTTGAGCCAAATGCTAATTGGGATTTCTATTTGGATTGATTTTTTAATGGCATAGAAAGCCCTTCTTGCTTTCTCTTTCAGTTCATTCACAGCCAGATGAAAATTTCCCGTAGAACTGATTTTTAAGCCCAAGTATGTGTAGTTAGTGGTTTGTTCAATTTTGGTTGTTCCTACTGTGAAATTTATTTTGGGTCCCTGATGCCTGGATCTTTGCTGGAACACAAGGACTTTGGTTTTTTGGGGATTTATTGTCAAGGCCCAGGTCTGGCAGAACGACTCCAGCAGATCCAGGTTCTGCTGTAGACCCTCCTTAGTTGGTGACAGCAGAACCAGGTCATCTGCATAGAGGAGGAATTTAACCTTGGATTCATATAGGGCGAGGCCGGGTGCTGTAGATTGTTCAAGTAGTTTGCCAATTCATTTATGTAAATATTAAAGAGTGTCGGTGAGATGGGCGAGCCCTGCGTCACCCCCCGCCCCTGTGGGAAGTATTTTGTTTGTTTGTCTCCAATTTTAATTGCACATTTGTTGTTTGTATACATTGATTTAATTACATCATATGTTTTTCCCCCTACCCCACTTTCGATAAGTTTCAGGAATAAACCGTCGTGCCAGATGGAATCGAAAGCCTTCTGGAAATCTATGAAGCATGCGTAGATTTTGCTTTTGTTTTGATGAACGTGTTTGTCAATTCGGGTCTGTAGGGTGAAGATATGATCTGATGTTCTATAGTTTGGCAGGAATCCAATTTGGCTTTTACTCAAGACATTGTGCTCTTCATTGTGCTCTCAGTCCCTCTCCCTCATGGAGATATCTGTACACTGACTGGTGTCTCTTAGTCCCCTCTCCCTCAGGGAGGTATCTGTACACTGACTGGTGTCTCTCATTCCCTCTCTCTCTGGGAGATATCTGTACACTGACTGGTGTCTCTCATTCCCTCTCTCTCTGGGAGATATCTGTACACTGACTGGTGTATCTCAGTCCCCTCTCCCTCAGGGAGGTATCTGTACACTGACTGGTGTCTCTCATTCCCTCTCTCTCTGGGAGATATCTGTACACTGACTGGTGTCTCTCAGTCCCCTCTCCCTCAGGGAGGTATCTGTACACTGACTGGTGTCTCTCAGTCCCGCTCCCTCAGGGAGATATCTGCACACTGACTGGTGTCTCTTAGTCCCCTCAGGGAGATATCTGTACACTGACTGGTGTCTCTCAGTCCCGCTCCCTCAGGGAGATATCTGTACACTGACTGGTGTCTCTCAGTCCCCTCTCTCTCAGGGAGATATCTGTACACTGACTGGTGTCTCTCAGTCCCCTCTCTCTCAGGGAGATATCTGTACACTGACTGGTGTCTCTCAGTCCCCTCTCTCTCAGTGAGATATCTGTACACTGACTGGTGTCTCTCAGTCCCTCTCTCTCTGGGAGATATCTGTACACTGACTGGTGTCTCTCAGTCCTCTCTCTCAGGGAGATATCTGTACACTGACTGGTGTCTCTCAGTCCCTCTCTCTCTGGGAGATATCTGTACACTGACTGGTGTCTCTCAGTCCCCTCTCTCTCAGGGAGATATCTGTACACTGACTGGTGTCTCTCAGTCCCCTCTCTCTCAGGGAGATATCTGTACACTGACTGGTGTCTCTCAGTCCCTCTCCCTCAGGGAGATATCTGTACACTGACTGGTGTCTCTCAGTCCTCTCTCTCAGGGAGATATCTGTACAATGACTGGTGTCTCTCAGTCCCCTCTCTCTCAGGGAGATATCTGTACACTGACTGGTGTCTCTCAGTCCCTCTCCCTCAGGGAGATATCTGTACACTGACTGGTGCCTCTCAGTCCCTCTCCCTCAGGGAGATATCTGTACACTGACTGGTGTCTCTCAGTCCCTCTCTCTCAGGGAGATATCTGTACACTGACTGGTGTCTCTCAGTCCCCACTCCCTCAGGGAGATATCTGTACACTGACTGGTGTCTCTCAGCCCCCTCTCCCTCAGGGAGATATCTGTACACTGACTGATGTCTCTCAGTCCCCTCTCTCTCAGGGAGATACCTGTACACTGACTGGTGTCTCTCAGTCCCTCTCTCTCAGGGAGCTATCTGTACACTGACTGGTGTCTCTCAGTCCCTCTCCCTCAGGGAGATATCTGTACACTGACTGGTGTCTCTCAGTCCCCTCTCTCTCAGGGAGATATCTGTACACTGACTAGTGTCTCAGTCCCCTCTCTCAGGGAGATATCTGTACACTGACTGGTGTCTCTCAGTCCCTCTCTCTCAGGGAGATATCTGTACACTGACTGGTGTCTCTCAGTCCCCTCTCCCTCAGGGAGATACCTGTACACTGACTGGTGTCTCTCAGTCCCTCTCTCTCAGGGAGATATCTGTACACTGACTGGTGTCTCTCAGTCCCTCTCTCTCAGGGAGAGATCTGTACACTGACTGGTGTCTGTCAGTCCCCTCTCCCTCAGGGAGATATCTGTACACTGACTGGTGTCTCTCAGTCCCTCTCTCTCAGGGAGATATATGTGCACTGACTGGTGTCTCTCAAATTCAAATTCAAATCGCTTTATTGGCATGATAAGGTACATCTTATGTTGCCAAAGCATCAAAATACATTTATGGTTGAACACATAAACGCAGTTCTATTCATACAGTGTATAAACAGGTATATCCCTGAGTGTATAAATATACATTCGCATTGTTTATATATACTCTTTCCTTAGTTTACTGGTTGTCCCTCTGTTCATGGCAAGCTGTAACATAGTGTGCCGCCAGTGTTACACAGCTTCTCTCCTCCCCCAGTAGGAATGGGAGTTTTTGGTTGTCTCTCAGTCCCTCTCCCTCAGGGAGATATCTGTACACTGACTGGTGTCTCTCAGTCCCCTCTCTCTCAGGGAGATATCTGTACACTGACTGGTGTCTCTCAGTCCCCTCTCTCTCAGGGAGATATCTGTACACTGACTGGTGTCTCTCAGTCCCCTCTCTCTCAGGGAGATATCTGTACACAGGTTGAGTTGGAATCTAATCGAGGGGTTCGGGGATTTATATATAGAATAACAGATACCCGGGAGTAAGTTACAGGTTGGAATCTAATCGAGGGGTTCGGGGGGTTTATATATAGAATAACAGATGCCCGGGAGTGAGTTACAGGCTGGGATCTAATCGAGAGGGCGGTCTATATATAGAGTGACAGATTCCCCATCTCGGTGTCCTCTGTCCTCGCTGTCCGAGGGGCTGTTTTGTCCCTTGCAAAGTGGGCTGGGTGGAGTGGAGCTGAAAGGGTTACAGGGCATCGGAGGGAGTGTGAGAGAGAGAGAGAGAGACAGTATCTGATCTGAAGTGGAGAGGCTGCAGAATTCTGTGTGGGGATTGGGCACCGCAGTGAGGCAGCCTCTGGAATAGTTATAAGCCTTGCTCCTCCTTCTGACTGGTCCTGTCCTCATGATAGGTTGCCCTGAGAGAGAGAGAGAGCGTGCGGGGAGAAAGGACAGGTGGAGAACTGGGGATGGGGTGATGTGGTGGAGGGGGAACTGAGTCAAGAAAACTCACCAATCCCGAGTTTCCCTGCATGTCCTTACCCTGGGAGAGCTGTCACTCCCATGCAGTGCACCAACAGGACATTAACCCAACCCCTGTCCCGGTTATTCATTGATTTGACAGTCCAGGGCTTTGGGTAAAGCGGATTAATTTGTATCATTCAGCTATTCCCTCCCATCCTGTTTGAGCATTAATTCATAGGGTTCCCACCCAGTCTAATCCCACTCTCCCCCTCACTCCCCGTACCCTTTAATATCCCACCCAGTCTAATCCCACTCTCCCCCTCACTCCCCGTACCCTTTAATATCCCACCCAGTCTAATCCCACTCTCCCCCTCACTCCCCGTACCCTTTAATATCCCACCCAGTCTAATCCCACTCTCCCCCTCACTCCCCGCACCCTTTAATATCCCACCCAGTCTAATCCCACTCTCCCCCTCACTCCCCGTACCCTTTAATATCCCACCCAGTCTAATCCCACTCTCCCCCTCACTCCCCGTACCCTTTAATATCCCACCCAGTCTAATCCCACTCTCCCCCTCACTCCCCGCACTCTTTAATATCCCACCCAGTCTAATCCCACTCTCCCCCTCACTCCCCGTACCCTTTAATATCCCACCCAGTCTAATCCCACTCTCCCCCTCACTCCCCGCACTCTTTAATATCCCACCCAGTCTAATCCCACTCTCCCCCTCACTCCCCGTACCCTTTAATATCCCACCCAGTCTAATCCCACTCTCCCCCTTACTCCCCGTACCCTTTAATATCCCACCCAGTCTAATCCCACTCTCCCCCTCACTCCCCGCACCCTTTAATATCCCACCCAGTCTAATCCCACTCTCCCCCTCACTCCCCGCACCCTTTAATATCCCACCCAGTCTAATCCACTCTCCCCCTCACTCCCCACACCCTTTAATATCCCACCCAGTCTAATCCCACTCACCTCACTCCCCACACCCTTTAATATCCCACCCAGTCTAATCCCACTCTCCCCCTCACTCCTCGCACCCTTTAATATCCCACCCAGTCTAATCCCACTCTCCCCCTCACTCCCCCCACCCTTTAATATCCCACCCAGTCTAATCCCACTCTCCCCTCACTCCCCGCACCCTTTAATATCCCACCCAGTCTAATCCCACTCTCCCCCTCACTCCCCCCACCCTTTAATATCCCACCCAGTCTAATCCCACTCTCCCCTCACTCCCCGCACCCTTTAATATCCCACCCAGTCTAATCCCACTCTCCCCTCACTCCCCGTACCCTTTAATATCCCACCCAGTCTAATCCCACTCACCTCACTCCCCACACCCTTTAATATCCCACCCAGTCTAATCCCACTCTCCCCCTCACTCCCCGCACCCTTTAATATCCCACCCAGTCTAATCCCACTCTCCCCCTCACTCCCCACACCCTTTAATATCCCACCCAGTCTAATCCCACTCTCCCCCTCACTCCCCGCACCCTTTAATATCCCACCCAGTCTAATCCCACTCTCCCCCTCACTCCCCGCACTCTTTAATATCCCACCCAGTCTAATCCCACTCTCCCCTCACTCCCCATACCCTTTAATATCCCACCCAGTCTAATCCCACTCTCCCCCTCACTCCCCGTACCCTTTAATATCCCACCCAGTCTAATCCCACTCTCCCTCTCACTCCCCGCACCCTTTAATATCCCACCCAGTCTAATCCCACTCTCCCCCTCACTCCCCGCACCCTTTAATATCCCACTCAGTCTAATCCCACTCTCCCCCTAACTCCCCGCACCCTTTAATATCCCACCCAGTCTAATCCCACTCTCACCCTCACTCCCCGTACCCTTTAATATCCCACCCAGTCTAATCCCACTCTCCCCCTCACTCCCCGTACCCTTTAATATCCCACCCAGTCTAATCCCACTCTCCCCTCACTCCCCGCACCCTTTAATATCCCACCCAGTCTAATCCCACTCTCCCCCTCACTCCCCGCACCCTTTAATATCCCACACAGTCTAATCCCACTCTCCCCCTCACTCCCCGCACCCTTTAATATCCCACCCAGTCTAATCCCACTCTCCCCCTCACTCCCCGCACACTTTAATATCCCACCCAGTCTAATCCCACTCCCCCCTCACTCCCTGCACCCTTTAATATCCCACCCAGTCTAATCCCACTCTCCCCCTAACTCCCCGTACCCTTTAATATCCCACCCAGTCTAATCCCACTCTCCCCCTCACTCCCCGCACCCTTTAATATCCCACCCAGTCTAATCCCACTCTCCCCCTCACTCCCCGCACCCTTTAATATCCCACCCAGTCTAATCCCACTCTCCCCCTCACTCCCCGTACCCTTTAATATCCCACCCGGTCTAATCCCACTCTCCCCTCACTCCCCGCACCCTTTAATATCCCACCCAGTCTAATCCCACTCTCCCCCTCACTCCCCGTACCCTTTAATATCCCACCCGGTCTAATCCCACTCTCCCCTCACTCCCCGCACCCTTTAATATCCCACCCAGTCTAATCCCACTCTCCCCCTCACTCCCCCCACCCTTTAATATCCCACCCAGTCTGATCCCACTCTCCCCCTCACTCCCCGCACCCTTTAATATCCCACCCAGTCTAATCCCACTCTCCCCCTCACTCCCTGTACCCTTTAATATCCCACCCAGTCTAATCCCACTCTCCCCCTAACTCCCCCCACCCTTTAATATCCCACCCAGTCTAATCCACTCTCCCCCTCACTCCCCGCACCCTTTAATATCCCACCCAGTCTAATCCCACTCTCCCCTCACTCCCCGCACCCTTTAATATCCCACCCAGTCTAATCCCACTCTCCCCCTCGCTCCCCGCACCCTTTAATATCCCACCCAGTCTAATCCCACTCTCCCCCTCACTCCCCGCACCCTTTAATATCCCACCCAGTCTAATCCCACTCTCCCCCTCACTCCCCGCACCCTTTAATATCCCACCCAGTCTAATCCCACTCTCCCCCTCACTCCCCGCACCCTTTAATATCCCACCCAGTCTAATCCCACTCTCCCCCTCACTCCCCGTACCCTTTAATATCCCACCCAGTCTAATCCCACTCTCCCCCTAACTCCCCGCACCCTTTAATATCCCACCCAGTCTAATCCCACTCTCCCCCTCGCTCCCCGCACCCTTTAATATCCCACCCAGTCTAATCCCACTCTCCCCCTCACTCCCCGCACCCTTTAATATCCCACCCAGTCTAATCCCACTCTCCCCCTCACTCCCCGTACCCTTTAATATCCCACCCAGTCTAATCTCACTCTCCCCCTCACTCCCCATACCCTTTAATATCCCACCCAGTCTAATCCCACTCTACCCTCTCACTCCCCGCACCCTTTAATATCCCACCCAGTCTAATCCCACTCTCCCCCTCACTCCCCGCACCCTTTAATATCCCACCCAGTCTAATCCCACTCTCCCCCTCACTCCCCGCACCCTTTAATATCCCACCCAGTCTAATCCCACTCTCCCCTCACTCCCCGCACCCTTTAATATCCCACCCAGTCTAATCCCACTCTCCCCCTCACTCCCCGTACCCTTTAATATCCCACCCAGTCTAATCCCACTCTCCCCCTAACTCCCCGCACCCTTTAATATCCCACCCAGTCTAAACCTTATTTGCAAGGGGGATCCCCAGAGGGAGCAGGTCAGTAACTGTGAGGGAGTCCCAGCGATTCCATTCGATATTTTCCAGGGGGTTCCCCCAGAACAGGGACAGGTTGAGTTCAGGGGCAATCCCATTTCTGCATTACACAGAGAAGGATGTGCGATACGTACGTCAGTCGACGGGCGTGCATTTGAAAAATTAATTGGCTGTGGTATGTTAGAACATCACAGCCCAGAAACAGGCCATTCGGCCCCTCTGCTCCGTGCCGGTGTTCCTGCTCCACACCAGCCTCCTCCCGCCCCCTCTTCATCTCACCCCGTCACCATATCCTTCTATTCCTTTCTCCCTCGTGTGTTTATCCAGCTTCCCCTTAAATACATCGACGCTATTCGCCTCGACCACTCCCTGTGGGAGCGAGTTCCACATTCTCACCACTCTCTGGGGAAAGAAGTTTCTCCTGAATTCCCGATTGGATTTATTAGTGACTCTCTTATATTGATGGCCCCTAGTTCTGGTCTCCCCCACAAGTGGAGACATCTTCTCCACGTCTACCCTATCGAAACCCCTTCATAATCTTACAGACCTCTCAGGTCACCCCTCAGCCTTCTCTTTTCTGGAGACAGGAGTCCCAGCCTGTTCAATCTTTCCTGATAGTTAGAACCTCTCAGTTCTGGTATCATCCTCAGTACCGCCCCTCCGACAGTGCGGCGCTCCCTCAGTACCGCCCCTCCGACAGTGCGGCGCTCCCCTCAGTACTGCCCCTCCGAGTGCGGCGCTCCCTCAATACCGCCCCTCCGACAGTGCGGCGCTCCCTCAGTACCGCCCCCTCCGACAGTGCGGCGCTCCCTCAGTACCGCCCCTCCGACAGTGCGGCGCTCCCTCAGTACCGCCCCTCCGACAGTGCGGCGCTCCCTCAGTACTGCCCCTCTGACAGTGCGGCGCTCCCTCAGTACTGCCCCTCCGACAGTGCGGCGCTCCCTCAGTACCGCCCCTCCGACAGTGCGGCGCTCCCTCAGTACCGCCCCTCCGACAGTGCGGCGCTCCCTCAGTACCGCCCCTCTGACAGTGCGGCGCTCCCTCAGTACCGCCCCTCCGACAGTGCGGCGCTCCCTCAGTACCGCCCCCTCTGACAGTGCGGCGCTCCCTCAGTACCGCCCCTCCGACAGTGCGGCGCACCCTCAGTACCGCCCCTCTGACAGTGCGGCGCTCCCTCAGTACTGCCCCTCTGACAGTGCGGCGCTCCCTCAGTACCGCCCCTCTGACAGTGCGGCGCTCCCTCAGTACTGCTCCTCCGACAGTGCGGCGCTCCCTCAGTACCGCCCCTCCGACAGTGCGGCGCTCCCTCAGTACCGCCCCTCTGACAGTGCGGCGCTCCCTCAGTACCGCCCCTCCGACAGTGCGGCGCTCCCTCAGTACCGCCCCCTGACAGCGCGACGCTCCCTCAGTATTGGTGCCTGGGGAGTGTCGCGCCTGGATTACGGGGCCCAAGTCTCTGGAGTGGGATTTTTTTTAAAAATCATTCAAGAGATGTGGGCGTCGCTGGCCAGGTCAGTATTTATTGCCCATCCCTAGTTATCCTCAAGGATGGTGTGTGACTTGGAGGTGGTGGTGTTCCCATGCGCCTGCTGCCCTTGTCCTTCTAGGTGGAAGAGGTCGCGGGTTTGGGAGGTGCTGCCGAAGAAGCCTTGGCGAGTTGCTGCAGTGCATCTTGTAGATGGTACACAGTGCAGCCACGGTGCGCCAGTGGTGGAGGGAGTGAATGTTTAAGGTGGTGGACGGGGTGCCAATCAAGCGGGCTGCTTTGTCCTGGATGGTGTCGAGCTTCTCGAGTGTTGTTGGAGCTGCGACTCATCCAGGCAAGTGGAGAGTATTCCATCACACTCCTGACTTGTGCCTTGTGGAAAGGCTTTGGGGAGTCAGGAGGTGAGACACTCGCCGCAGAATACCCAGCCTCTGACCTGCTCTTGTAGCCACAGTATTTATGTGGCTGGTCCAGTTAAGTTCCTGGTCAATGGTGACCCCCAGGATTTTGATGGTGGGGGGGTTCGGCGATGGTACAAAGAAGGTTCACTCGGTTAATCCCGGGGATGAGGGGATGGACATATGAGGAGAGGTTGAGTAGATTGGGACTCTACTCATTGGAGTTCAGAAGAATGAGAGGCGATCTTATTGAAACATATAAGATTGTGAAGGGGTTGGATCGGGTGGATGTGGGGAGGATGTTCCCGATGGTGGGTGAAACTAGAACTAGGGGGCATAGTCTTAGAATAAGGGGCTGCTCTTTCAAAACAGAGATGAGGAGGAACTACTTCACTCAGAGGGTGGTAGGTCCATGGAATATGCTGCCCCAAAAAGCTGTAGAAGCTACATCATTACATAAATTTAAAAACAGAAATAGACAGTTTCCTAGAAGTAAAGGGAATTAAGGGTTACGGGGAGCGGGGCAGGAATTTGGACAGGAGTCTAGGTTCGGATCGGTCATGGCCCTGTGGGTAGCGGAGCGGGGCCCAGGGGCCGTGTAGCCTGATCCTGCTCCTATTTCGTGTGTCTAATTCTATTAGATTCAGGAGATGGTTCTGTGATAGTAGATTGGCGGTTAGGATCAGATCAGCCATGATCTTATTGAATGGCGGAGCAGGCTCGAGGGGCCGATTGGCCTACTCCTGCTCCTATTTCTTATGTTCTTATGGTTATGACGTTGAATGTCAAGGGGGGGTGGTTAGACTCTCGCTTGTTGGAGATAGTCATTGCCTGGCAATTGTGTGGCGCGAATGTTACCTGCCACTTATCAGTCCAAGCCTGAACGTCGCCCAGGTCTTGTTGCATGCGGGCATGGACTGCTTCATTATCTGAGGAGTTGTGAGTGGAACTGAACACTGTGAATGTCAAGGGGCAGTGGTTAGACTCTTGCTTGTTGGAGATAGTCATTGCTTGGCAATTGTGTGGCGCGAATGTTACTTTCACCTTGGCTTTCCCACGGAAGGACCGTATCCTCGCGCGCGCGCGCGCTGCGCGGTTACCACCCGCCAGACTATTAACCTCTCGCCATTTTCTTTCTCCACCCTCCCCCGACTCTCTCTCTCGTTCCAGGTTTTCCCAACGAGGCGGTGAAGTCCGGAGATGCTCTAGGTGCTGAGTCTCGCCTGTCCCGTTTTCCCCCTCCCCCCCGCCCCCCCCCAACCCCCCCACCCTCCAACACCCCCGTACCTTCCAACCGGCCAGGATGCCCACGGAGCGGGAAGGCCACGCGCCGGAGAAGAGGGCCGCCCCGGCCGGCTGGTGACCCCGCCGGACGCCAGACGTCAGACCGCCTCTCCCCGCCTCCCCGTCCCGACCATGGCTCGGCTGAGGCCCTGAGGACGAGGTGGTGGAACCGAACGCGTCGCGGGGAAGACCGCGCGATCGAGCGCTCCTCGACGCCCCCCTCCGAGACCACCCACCCCTGAAGCCGGGACGCTTCCTGCTCCCTCCCCCGGCCCCCAACCCGCATCGACACCATGGTGGACCTGACCAACAGCGCGGTCGACTTCTACCCGAAGAGCCAGCGCTCCGAACTCAACCATGCCGGAGGCTTCGGCTGCACACTGCAGGAGCTACGGTCCCTCATGGAGCTCCGAGGAGCCGAGGCCATGCAGAAGATCCAGGAGTCCTACGGAGACATCAACGGCCTGTGCCACAGGCTCAAGACCTCGCCAACAGACGGTGAGACTCCCCATCCTGGCCGCGGCTACTCCAGGTGTCTGGAGAGGGTTGAGGTTTTCAGGCTGGCGAAGGGGAGGGGGGAGGACAATCGACCGAAGGGATCTCGCCGGGCCAATTCCGTCTCCTGTGGCGGACAGGGTTCATGTGTCTCTCGGGCAAGGGTTAAGAACCAGGTTAGAAGCCAGGAGGGGGATGTCCATGGGAGCATTCTCAATCGGGTTGATGAGTTACCAGGGCAGAACGTTGAGGTTGACGGTGTTAATTGGGTCGCAAAGCAATTAGATGGGTTTCCTGGGAGAGCATGGGTTGAGGAATATGGGGAGAAGGTGGGTAGGTGGGTTGAGTGATATGGGGAGAAGGTGGGTAGGTGGGATATGGGGAGAAGGTGGGTAGGTGGGGTTGAGGGATATGGGAGAAGGTGGGTAGGTGGGTTGAGGGATATGGGGAGAAGGTGGGTAGGTGGGGTTGAGGGATATGGGGAGAATGTGGGTGGGTGGGGTTGAGGGATATGGGGAGAAGGTGGGTGGGTGGGGTTGAGGGATATGGGGAGAAGGTGGGTAGGTGGGGTTGAGGGATATGGGAGAAGGTGGGTGGGTGGGGTTGAGGATTGGGGAGAAGGTGGGTGGTGGGGTTGAGCGATATGGGGAGAAGGTGGTGGGTGGGGTTGAGCGATATGGGGAGAAGGTGGGTGGGTGGGGTTGAGGGATATGGGGAGATGGTGGGTAGGTGGGGTTGAGGGATATGGGGAGAAGGTGGGTGGGTGGGGTGAGGGACATGGGGAGAAGGTGGGTGGTGGGATGAGGGACATGGGGAGAAGGTGGGTAGGTGGGGTTGAGCAATATGGGGAGAAGGTGGGTAGGTGGGGCTGAGGGATATGGGAGAAGGTGGGTAGGTGGGGTTGAGGATATGGGGAGAAGGTGGGTGGGTGGGGTTGAGGGACATGGGGAGAAGGTGGTAGGTGGGGTTGAGCAATATGGGGAGAAGGTGGGTAGGTGGGGCTGAGGGATATGGGGAGAAGGTGGGTAGGTTATCACAAAGGGATGGGCCTGTTGTGCGAATCCGATCCCTAAACCTTCTTCTATTCTGAGATATGTTATGAGCTCCACTTCCTTTACTTTATATACAGTGTTATTCTTTGTTTCGTGGGGCGATGTTGCGCCCTTCCGTGTCCCATTAGGGTTCCAGCCTCTGTTTAGCTGTTGGGGAGGTCACCTCTCCTGGACAGACCTTGCGTTGTGCTCCTGAAGTCTCTGCATTGCGAAAGTCAATCTCGAGAGGTGGGGGGAGGGGGGGCGTTAGGAAGAGATACAGGACCTCACGCCGACCTGTTGCCGGGCGACTCAGGCACGACAAGGGCGGCCCCAAAATCACCACAGGGTCCTAGAGCGGGCGCAGGGCGCTTCTTTGAACGCGTTAACGAGGCTTTTAAACGGTCCCCGTGCGCGCGCACATCCCTGGACGCCTGCGGAGGAGCCCGGTCCAATATGGCAGACGGCGCACATCCAGCGGGGAATGAGCGCGCCCACGCCGCCCGCCATGTTGGATTCTGAGGTGCCCGTTTCACGCCCGTGGCAGGGGCGCGGCCGATTGTCTGGGACAAGGCGACTGCAGGGGACAGAAAGTGTGGTTGAGGGATTCGATGTTGGGCAGCTGGGGTCCTGAGGTAAGGGGCGGAGGGGCAACACTGCAGAGGCGGCCTACGTGTTCAGTTGAGAAGCTCAAGCCCGACTACCCACATTCTCCCCAAATCCCTCGATCCCACCTTCTCCCCGTATCCCTCAGCCCACCTACCCACCTTTTTTATTCATGTATGGCAAGGCCAGCATTTATTGCCTATCCTTAATTGCCCTTGAACAACCGAGTGGTTTACTAGACCATTTCTGAGGGCAGTTAAGAGTCAACCACATTGCTGTGGCTCTGGAGTCACATATCGGCCAGACCAGGTAAGGCAGTAGATTTCCTTCCTTAAGACATTAGTGAATCGATGGTTTTACGACAGTCCCGATAGTTTCATGGTCACCATTACTGACTCTAACTTTTTATTCCAGATTTATTAATTAATTGAATTTAAATTGGACCAGCTGCCGTGGGTGTGTGTTTGAACTCACGTCTCTGGATCATTAGTCCGGGCCTTTGGATTAATAGCCCAGTGACATTACCAAGTATGCTACTGTTCCCTTCTAATCATGTCTCACAATCCCACCTTCTCCCCCAATTTCCCCCCACCCCACCTTCTCCCCATCACCCTCAACCCCACCTTCTCCCCATCTCCCACAACCCCACCTTCTCCCCATCTCCCTCAACCCCACCTTCCCCCATTCCCCCCCACCCTACCATCTCCCCATCTCCCTCAACCCCACCTTCTCCCCATCTCCCTCAAGCCCACCTTCTCCCATCACCCTCCACCCCCACCAACCTCCCATCCCCCTCAACCCTACCTTCTCCCCATCTCCCCCCACCCCACCTTCTCCCCGATCCCCTCCACTCCACCTTCTAACCAACTCCCTCAACCCCACCTCCCCCAACACCCTCCACCCCACCTTCAAACCATCTCCCTCAACCCCACCTCTCCCCAATCACCCTCCACCCACACCTTCTCCCATCCCCCTCAACACCCCACCTTCTCCCCATCTCCCCCACCCCACCTCTCCCCATCACCCCCACCCCACCTTCCCCCATCTCCCTCCCACCCCACCAACTCCCCCATCTCCCCCAACCACCCCACCTCTCCCCCAACTCCCTCAACCCCACCCTTCTCCCCATCTCCCTCAACCCCACCTTCTCCCCATCTCCCCTCAACCCCACCTTCTCCCCATCTCCCTCAACCCCACCTTCCCCCCCATCACCCTCAACCCCACCTTCACCCCATCTCCCTCAACCCCACCTTCTCCCCAACTCCCTCAACACCACCTTCTCCCCATCTCCCTCAATCCCACCTTCTCCCCATCTCCCTCACCCCACCTTCCTCCCCATCTCCCTCAACCCCACCTTCTCCCCATCTCCCTCAACCCCACCTTCTCCCCAACTCCCTCAATCCCACCTTCTCCCCATCTCCCTCAACCCCCACCTTCTCCCCATCTCCCTCAAACCCCACCTTCTCCCCCATCTCCCTCAACCCCCACCATCTCCCCATCTCCCTCAACCCCACCTTCTCCCCCGCCAACAACCCCCACCTTCTCCCCCAACTCCCTCCACCCCAACCTCTCCCCATCTCCCCACCCCACCTCTCCCTCAACCCCCACCTTCTCCCCCAACTCCCTCAACCCCCACCATCTCCCCATCTCCCCCACCCCACCATCTCCCCATCTCCCTCAACCCCACCTCTCCCCATCTCCCTCAACCCCACCTTCTCCCCATCTCCCCTCAACCCCACCTCTCTCCATCTCCCTCCACCCCACCCTCTCCCCATCACCCTCAACACCCACCTTCTCCCCATCTCCCTCGACCCCCAACCTTCTCCCCATCTCCCTCAACCCCACCTTCTCCCCAACTCTCTCCACCCCACCTTCTCCCATCCCCCTCAACCCCACCTTCTCCCCCATCTCCCCCACCCCAACCTTCCTCCCCCATCTCCCAACACCCCACCTTCTCCCCAACTCCCCCACCCCACCTTCTCCCCATCTCCCTCCACCCCACCTTCTCCCCATCTCCCTCAACCCCACCTTCACCCCCATCTCCCCTCAACCCCACCTTCTCCCCATCTCCCTCCACCCCACCTTCACCCCATCTCCCCCACCCCACCTTCCCCATCTCCCCTCCACCCCACTTCTCCCCATCTCCCTCAACCCCACCTCCTCCCCATCTCCCTCAAACCCCACCTTCTCCCCCATCTCCCTCAACCCCACCTTCCCCCCATTTCCCTCAACCCCACGTTCTCCCCCATCTCCCTCAACCCCACCTTCTCCCCATCTCCTCAACCCCACCTTCTCCCCATCTCCCTCAACCCCACCTTCTCCCCATCTCCCACCACCCCACCTTCTCCCCATCTCCCTCAACCCCACCTTCTCCCCATCTCCCTCCACCCCACCTTCTCCCCATCACCCCCACCTCCCCACCTCACCCCCCATCTCCCCTCCACACACCACTTCTCCCCATCTCCCCCAACCCCACCTTCTCCCCATCTCCCTCAACCCCACCTTCTCCCCATCTCCCTCAACCCCACCTTCTCCCCATCTCCCCCACCCCACCTTCTCCCTCAACCCCACCTTCTCCCCATCTCCCTCACCCCACCTTCTCCCCATCTCCCCCACTCCACCTTCTCCCCATCTCCCTCAACCCCACCTTCTCCCCATCTCCCTCAACCCCACCTTCTCCCCATCTCCCCCAACCCCACCTTCTCCCCATCTCCCTCAACCCCACCTTCTCCCATCTCCCTCAACCACACCTTCTCCCCATCTCCCTCAACCCCACCTTCTCCCCATCTCCCTCAACCCCACCTTCTCCCCATCTCCATCAACCCCACCTTCTCCCCATCTCCACTCAACCCCACCTTCTCCCCATCTCCCTCAATCCCACCTTCTCCCCATCTCCCTCAACCCCACCTTCTCCCCATCTCCCTCAACCCCACCTTCTCCCCATCTCCCTCAACCCCACCTTCTCCCTCAACCCCACCTTCTCCCCATCTCCCTCAACCCCACCTTCTCCCCATCTCCCTCAACCCCACCATCTCCCCATCTCCCTCAACCCCCACCTTCCCCCATCTCCCTCAATCCCACCTTCTCCCCATCTCCCTCAACCCCACCTTCTCCCCCATCTCCCTCAACCCCACCTTCTCCCCATCTCCCTCAATCCCACCTTCTCCCCATCTCCCTCAACCCCACCTTCTCCCCATCTCCCTCAACCCCACCTTCTCCCCATCTCCCTCAACCCCACCTTCTCCCCAACTCCCTCAACCCCACCTTCTCCCCATCACCTCCAACCCCACCTTCTCCCCATCTCCCTCAATCCCACCTTCTCCCCCATCTCCCTCAACCCCACCTTCTCCCCATCTCCCTCAACCCCACCTTCTCCCCATCTCCCTCAACCCCACCTTCTCCCCATCTCCCTCAACCCCACCTTCTCCCCATCTCCCCCACCCCACCTTCTCCCTCAACCCCACCTTCTCCCCATCTCCCTCAACCCCACCTTCTCCCCATCTCCCTCCACTCCACCTTCTCCCCATCTCCCTCAACCCCACCTTCTCCCCATCTCCCCTCACCCCACCTTCTCCCCATCTCCCTCAACCCCACCTTCTCTCCCATCTCCCTCCACCCCACCTTCTCCCCCATCTCCCTCAACCCCACCTTCTCCCCATCTCCCTCAACCCCACCTTCTCCCCCATCTCCCTCAACCCCACCTTCTCCCCATCTCCCCCCAACCCCACCTTCTCCCCATCTCCCTCAACCCCACCTTCTCCCCATCTCCCTCAACCCCACCTTCTCCCCATCTCCCTCAACCCCACCTTCTCCCCATCTCCCTCAACCCCACCTTCTCCCCATCTCCCTCAACCCCACCTTCTCCCCATCTCCCTCCAACCCCACCTTCTCCCCATCTCCCTCAACCCCACCTTCTCCCCATCTCCCTCAACCCCACCTTCTCCCCATCTCCCTCAACCCCACCTTCTCCCCATCTCCTCCCCACCCCACCTTCTCCCCATCTCCCTCAACCCCACCTTCTCCCCATCTCCCTCAAACCCCACCTTCTCCCCATCTCCCTCAACCCCACCTTCTCCCCATCTCCCTCAACCCCACCTTCTCCCCATCTCCATCAACCCCACCTTCTCCCCATCTCCATCAACCCCACCTTCTCCCCATCTCCCTCAATCCCACCTTCTCCCCATCTCCCTCAACCCCACCTTCTCCCCATCTCCCTCAACCCCACCTTCTCCCCATCTCCCTCAACCCCACCTTCTCCCTCAACCCCACCTTCTCCCATCTCCCTCAACCCCACCTTCTCCCCATCTCCCTCAACCCCACCTTCTCCCCATCTCCCTCAACCCCACCTTCCCCCATCTCCCTCAACCCACCTCTCCCCATCTCCTCAACCCCACCTTCTCCCCATCTCCCTCAACCCCACCTTCTCCCCATCTCCCTCAACCCCACCTTCTCCCCATCTCCCTCAACCCCACCTTCTCCCCATCTCCCTCAACCCACCTTCTCCCCATCTCCTCAACCCACCTTCTCCCCATCTCCCTCAACCCCACCTTCTCCCCATCTCCTCAACCCCACCTTCTCCCCATCTCCCTCAATCCCACCTTCTCCCCATCTCCCTCAACCCCACCTTCTCCCCATCTCCCTCAACCCCACCTTCTCCCCATCTCCCTCAACCCCACCTTCTCCCCATCTCCCTCAACCCCACCTTCTCCCCATCTCCCTCAACCCCACCTTCTCCCCATCTCCCTCAACCCCACCTTCTTCCCCATCTCCCTCAACCCCACCTTCTCCCCATCTCCCTCAACCCCACCTTCCTCCCCATCTCCCTCAACCCCACCTTCTCCCCATCTCCCTCAACCCCACCTTCTCCCCATCTCCCTCAACCCCACCTCCTCCCCATCTCCCTCAACCCCACCTTCTCCCCATCTCCCTCAACCCCACCTTCTCCCCATCTCCCTCAAACCCACCTTCTCCCCATCCCCATCTCCCTCAATCCCACCTTCATCCCATCTCCCTCAATCCCACCTTGTCCCCATCTCCCTCAACCCCACCTTCTCCCATCTCCCTCAATCCCACCTTCTCCCCATCTCCTCAACCCCACCTTCTCCCCATCTCCCCCACCCCACCTTCTCCCCATCTCCCCACCCCACCTTCTCCCCATCTGCCTCAACCCCACCTTCCCCCATCTCCCTCCACCCCACCCTTCTCCCCATCTCCCTCAACCCCACCTTCTCCCCTTCTCCCTCAACCCCACCTTCTCCCCCATCTCCCTCAACCCTACCTTCTCCCCATCTCCCTCAATCCCACCTTCTCCCCATCTCCTCAACCCCAC
>NW_028225185.1:44022154-44046072 GCF_052327205.1 Somniosus microcephalus
CGCTGGCCAGGTCAGTATTTATTGCCCATCCCTAGTTATCCTCAAGGATGGTGTGTGACTTGGAGGTGGTGGTGTTCCCGTGCGCCTGCTGCCCTTGTCCTTCTAGGTGGAAGAGGTGGCGGGTTTGGGAGGTGCTGCCGAAGAAGCCTTGGCGAGTTGCTGCAGTGCATCTTGTAGATGGTCCACACTGCAGCCACGGTACGCCGGTGGTGGAGGGAGTGAATGTTTAAGGTGGTGGATGGGGTGCCGATCAAGCAGGCTGCTTTGTCCTGGATGGTGTCGAGCTTCTCGAGTGTTGTTGGAGCTGCAACTCATCCAGGCAAGTGGAGAGTATTCCATCACACTCCTGACTTGTGCCTTGTAGATGGTGGAAAGTCTTTGGGGAGTCAGGAGGTGAGACACTTGCCACAGAATACCCAGCCTCTGACCTGCTCTTGTAGCCACAGTATTTATGTGGCTGGCCCAGTTAAGTTTCTGGTCAATGGTGACCCCCAGGATTTTGATGGTGGGGGGTTCGGCGATGGTACAAAGAAGGTTCACTCGGTTAATCCCGGGGATGAGGGGATGGACATATGAGGAGAGGTTGAGTAGATTGGGACTCTACTCATTGGAGTTCAGAAGAATGAGAGGCGATCTTATTGAAACATATAAGATTGTGAAGGGATTGGATCGGGTGGATGTGGGGAGGATGTTCCCGATGGTGGGTGAAACTAGAACTAGGGGGCATAGTCTTAGAATAAGGGGCTGCTCTTTCAAAACTGAGATGAGGAGGAACTACTTCACTCAGAGGGTGGTAGGTCCATGGAATATGCTGCCCCAAAAAGCTGTAGAAGCTACATCATTACATAAATTTAAAACAGAAATAGACAGTTTCCTAGAAGTAAAGGGAATTAAAGGTTACGGGGAGCGGGCAGGAATTTGGACATGAGTCTAGGTTCGGATCGGTCATGGCCCTGTGGGTAGCGGAGCGGGCCCAGGGGCCGTGTAGCCTGATCCTGCTCCTATTTCGTGTGTCTAATTCTGTTAGATTCAGGAGATGGTTCTGTGATAGTGGATTGGCGGTTAGGATCAGATCAGCCATGATCTTATTGAATGGCGGAGCAGGCTCGAGGGGCCGATTGGCCTACTCCTGCTCCTATTTCTTATGTTCTTATGGTTATGACGTTGAATGTCAAGGGGGGGTGGTTAGACTCTCGCTTGTTGGAGATAGTCATTGCTTGGCAATTGTGTGGCGCGAATGTTACCTGCCACTTATCAGTCCAAGCCTGAACGTCGCCCAGGTCTTGTTGCATGCGGGCACGGACTGCTTCATTATCTGAGGAGTTGTGAGTGGAACTGAACACTGTGAATGTCAAGGGGCGGTGGTTAGACTCTTGCTTGTTGGATATAGTCATGGCCTGGCACTTGTGTGGCGCGAATGTTACTTTCAACTTGGCTTTCCCACGGAAGGACCGTATCCTCGCGCGCGCACGGTTACCACCCGCCAGACTATTAACCTCTCGCCATTTTCTTTCTCCACCCTCCCCCGACTCTCTCTCTCGTTCCAGGTTTTCCCAACGAGGCGGTGAAGTCCGGAGATGCTCTAGGTGCTGAGTCTCGCCTGTCCCGTTTTCCCCCTCCCCCCGCCCCCCCCCAACCCCCCACCCTCCAACACCCCGTACCTCCCAACCGGCCAGGATGCCCACGGAGCGGGAAGGCCGCGCGCCGGAGAAGAGGGCCGCCCCGGCCGGCTGGTGACCCCGCCGGACGCCAGACGTCAGACGCCTCTCCCCGCCTCCCCGTCCCGACCATGGCTCGGCTGAGGCCCTGAGGACGAGGTGGTGGACCGAACGCGTCGCGGGGAAGACCGCGCGATCGAGCGCTCCTCGACGCCCCCTCCGAGACCACCCACCCCTGAAGCCGGGACGCTTCCTGCTCCCTCCCCCGACCCCCAACCTGCATCGACACCATGGTGGACCTGACCAACAGCGCGGTCGACTTCTACCCGAAGAGCCAGCGCTCCGAACTCAACCATGCCGGAGGCTTCGGCTGCACACTGCAGGAGCTACGGTCCCTCATGGAGCTCCGAGGAGCCGAGGCCATGCAGAAGATCCAGGAGTCCTACGGAGACATCAACGGCCTGTGCCACAGGCTCAAGACCTCGCCAACAGACGGTGAGACTCCCCATCCTGGCCGCGGCTACTCCAGGTGTCTGGAGAGGGTTGAGGTTTTCAGGCTGGCGAAGGGGAGGGGGGAGGACAATCGACCGAAGGGATCTCGCCGGGCCAATTCCGTCTCCTGTGGCGGACAGGGTTCATGTGTCTCTCGGGCAAGGGTTAAGAACCAGGTTAGAAGCCAGGAGGGGGATGTCCATGGGAGCGTTCTCAATCGGGTTGATGAGTTACCAGGGCAGAACGTTGAGGTTGACGGTGTTAATTGGGTCGCAAAGCAATTAGATGGGTTTCCTGGGAGAGCATGGGTTGAGGAATATGGGGAGAAGGTGGGTAGGTGGGATATGGGGAGAAGGTGGGTAGGTGGGGTTGAGGGATATGGGGAGAAGGTGGGTAGGTGGGATATGGGGAGAAGGTGGGTAGGTGGGGTTGAGGGATATGGGGAGAAGGTGGGTAGGTGGGGTTGAGGGATATGGGGAGAAGGTGGGTAGGTGGGGTTGAGGGATATGGGGAGAAGGTGGGTGGGTGGGGTTGAGGGATATGGGGAGAAGGTGGGTGGGTGGGGTTGAGGGATATGGGGAGATGGTGGGTAGGTGGGGTTGAGTGATATGGGGAGAAGGTGGGTAGGTGGGATATGGGGAGAAGGTGGGTAGGTGGGGTTGAGGGATATGGGGAGAAGGTGGGTAGGTGGGATATGGGGAGAAGGTGGGGTTGAGGGATATGGGGAGAAGGTGGGTAGGTGGGATATGGGGAGAAGGTGGGTAGGTGGGGTTGAGGGATATGGGGAGAAGGTGGGTAGGTGGGATATGGGGAGAAGGTGGGTAGGTGGGGTTGAGGGATATGGGGAGAAGGTGGGTAGGTGGGGTTGAGGGATATGGGGAGAAGGTGGGTAGGTGGGGTTGAGGGATATGGGGAGAAGGTGGGTGGGTGGGGTTGAGGGATATGGGGAGAAGGTGGGTGGGTGGGGTTGAGGGATATGGGGAGATGGTGGGTAGGTGGGGTTGAGTGATATGGGGAGAAGGTGGGTAGGTGGGATATGGGGAGAAGGTGGGTAGGTGGGGTTGAGGGATATGGGGAGAAGGTGGGTAGGTGGGGTTGAGTGATATGGGGAGAAGGTGGGTAGGTGGGATATGGGGAGAAGGTGGGTGGGTGGGGTTGAGGGATATGGGGAGATGGTGGGTAGGTGGGGTTGAGGGATATGGGGAGAAGGTGGGTAGGTGGGGTTGAGCAATATGGGGAGAAGGTGGGTAGGTGGGGCTGAGGGATATGGGGAGAAGGTGGGTGGGTGGGGTTGAGGGATATGGGGAGAAGGTGGGTAGGTGGGGTTGAGTGATATGGGGAGAAGGTGGGTAGGTGGGATATGGGGAGAAGGTGGGTAGGTGGGGTTGAGGGATATGGGGAGAAGGTGGGTAGGTGGGGTTGAGGGATATGGGGAGAAGGTGGGTAGGTGGGGTTGAGGGATATGGGGAGAAGGTGGGTGGGTGGGGTTGAGGGATATGGGGAGAAGGTGGGTGGGTGGGGTTGAGGGATATGGGGAGATGGTGGGTAGGTGGGGGTTGAGGGATATGGGGAGAAGGTGGGTGGGTGGGGTTGAGGGACATGGGGAGAAGGTGGGTGGGTGGGGATGAGGGACATGGGGAGAAGGTGGGTGGGTGGGGATGAGGGACATGGGGAGAAGGTGGGTAGGTGGGGCTGAGGGATATGGGGAGAAGGTGGGTAGGTGGGGTTGAGGATATGGGGAGAAGGTGGGTGGGTGGGGTTGAGGGACATGGGGAGAAGGTGGGTGGGTGGGGATGAGGGACATGGGGAGAAGGTGGGTAGGTGGGGTTGAGCAATATGGGGAGAAGGTGGGTAGGTGGGGCTGAGGGATATGGGGAGAAGGTGGGTAGGTTTATCACAAAGGGATGGGTCTGTTGTGCGAATCCGATCCCTAAACCACCTTCTATTCTGAGATATGTTACTCCACTTCCTTTACTTTATATAGCAGGTGGTTGAATTCTTTGTTTCGTGGGGCGATGTTGCGCCCTTCCGTGTCCCATTAGGGTTCCAGTCTCTGTTTAGCTGTTGGGGAGGTCACCTCTCCTGGACAGACCTTGCGTTGTGCTCCTGAAGTCTCTGCATTGCGAATGTCAATCTCGGAGGTGGGGGGAGGGGGGCGTTGGGAAGAGATACAGGACCTCACGCCGACCTGTTGCCGGGCGACTCAGGCACGACAAGGGCAGCCCAAAATCACCACAGGGTCCTAAAGCGGGCGCAGGGCGCTTCTTTGAACGCGTTAACGAGGCTTTTAAATCGGTCCCCGTGCGCGCGCACATCCCTGGATGCCTGCGGAGGAGCCCGGTCCAATATGGCAGACGGCGCACATCCAGCGGGGAATGAGCGCGCCCACGCCGCCCGCCATCTTGGATTCTGAGGTGCCCGTTTCACGCCCGTGGCAGGGGCGCGGCCGATTGTCTGGGACAAGGAGACTGCAGGGGACAGAAAGTGTGGTTGAGGGATTCGATGTTGGGCAGCTGGGATCCTGAGGTAAGGGGCGGAGGGGCAACACTGCAGAGGCGGCCTACGGTGTTCAGTTGAGAAGCTCAAGCCCGACTACCCACATTCTCCCCAAATCCCTCGATCCCACCTTCTCCCCGTATCCCTCAGCTCCACCTACCCACCTTTTTTTATTCATGTATGGCAAGGCCAGCATTTATTGCCTATCCTTAATTGCCCTTGAACAACCGAGTGGTTTACTAGACCATTTCTGAGGGCAGTTAAGAGTCAACCACATTGCTGTGGCTCTGGAGTCACATATCGGCCAGACCAGGTAAGGGCAGTAGATTTCCTTCCTTAAAGGACATTAGTGAATCGGATGGGTTTTTACGACAGTCCGATAGTTTCATGGTCACCATTACTGACTCTAGCTTTTTATTCCAGATTTATTTAATTAATTGAATTTAAATTGGCCAGCTGCCGTGGGTGTGGTTTGAACTCACGTCTCTGGATCATTAGTCCGGGCCTTTGGATTAATAGCCCAGTGACATTACCAGTATGCTACTGTTCCCTTCTAATCATGTCTCACAATCCCACCTTCTCCCCATTTCCCCCCACCCCACCTTCTCCCCATCTCCCTCAAGCCCACCTTCTCCCCATCTCCCTCAACCCCACCTTCTCCCCATCTCCCTCAACCCCACCTTCCCCCCATTTCCCCCCACCCCACCTTCTCCCCATCTCCCTCAACCGCACCTTCTCCCCATCTCCCTCAAGCCCACCTTCTCCCATCTCCCTCAACCCCACCTTCTCCCCATCTCCCTCAACCCCACCTTCTCCCCATCTCCCTCCACCCCACCTTCTCCCCATCTCCCTCAACCCCACCTTCTCCCCATCTCCCTCAAACCCACCTTCTCCCCATCTCCCTCCACCCCACCTTCTCCCATCCCCCTCAACCACACCTTCTCCCCATCTCCCCCACCCCACCTTCTCCCCATCTCCCTCAACACCACCTTCTCCCCATCTCCCTCAATCCCACCTTCTCCCCATCTCCCTCAAGCCCACCTTCTCCCCATCTCCCTCAATCCCACCTTCATCCCATCTCCCTCAATCCCACCTTCTCCCCATCCCCCTCAAGCCCACCTTCTCCCATCTCCCTCAACCCCACCTTCTCCCCATCTCCCTCAACCCCACCTTCTCCCCATCTCCCTCCACCCCACCTTCTCCCATCCCCCTCAACCCCACCTTCTCCCCATCTCCCCCACCCCACCTTCTCCCCATCTCCCTCCACCCCACCTTCTCCCCATCTCCCTCAACCCCACCTTCTCCCCATCTCCCTCAACCCCACCTTCTCCCCTTCTCCCTCAATCCCACCTTCTCCCCATCTCCCTCAACCCCACCTTCTCCCCATCTCCCTCAACCCCACCTTCTCCCCATCTCCCTCCAACCCACCTTCTCCCCATCTCCCTCAACCCCACCTTCTTCCCATCTCCCTCAACCCCACCTTCTCCCCATCTCCCTCAATCCCACCTTCTCCCCATCTCCCCCACCCCACCTTCTCCCCATATCCCTCAACGCCACCTTCTCCCCATCTCTCTCAACCCCACCTTCTCCCCATCTCCCCCCACCCCACCTTCTCCCCATCTCCCCCACCCCACCTTCTCCCCATCTCCATCAACCCCACCTTCTCCCCATCTCCCTCAACCCGACCTTCTCCCCATCTCCCTCAACCCCACCTTCTCCCCATCTCCCTCAACCCCACCTTCTCCCCATCTCCCCCACCGCACCTTCCCCCATCTCCCTCAACCCCACCTTCTCCCCATCTCCCTCAATCCCACCTTCTCCCCATCTCCCTCAATCCCACCTTCTCCCCATCTCCCTCAACCCCACCTTCTCTCCATCTCCCTCAACCCCACAATATCCCCATCTCCCTCAACCCCACCTTCTTCCCATCTCCCTCAACCCCACCTTTTCCCCATCTCCCTCAATCCTACCTTCTCCCATCTCCCTCAATCCCACCTTTTCCCCATCTCCCTCAACCCCACCTTCTCCCCATCTCCCTCAACCCCACCTTCCCCCCATCTCCCCCACCCCACCACCACCCCACCTCCCTCAATCCCACCTTCCCCCCCATCTCCCCACCCCACCACCTCCCCATCTCCCTCCACCCCACCTTCTCCCCATCTCCCTCAACCCCACCTTCTCCCCATCTCCCTCCACCCCACCTTCTCCCCATCTCCCTCAACCCCACCTTCTCCCCATCTCTCTCAATCGCACCTTCTCCCCATCTCCCTCAACACCACCTTCTCTCCATCTCCCTCCACCCCTGCTTCTCTCCATCTCCCTCAACCCCACCTTCTCACCATCTCCCTCAACCCCACCTTCCCCCATCTCCCCCACCCCACCACCTCCCCATCTCCCTCAACCCCAACATTCCCCCATCTCCCTCAACCCCACCTTCCCGCCATCTCCCTCAATCCCACCTTCCCCCCATCTCCCCATCCCACCACCTCCCCATCTCCCCCACCCCACCTTCTCACCATCTCCCTCAACCCCACCTTCTCTCCATCTCCCTCAATCCCACCTTCTCCCCATCTCCCTCAATCCCACCTTCTCCCCATCTCCCTCAATCCCACTTTCTCCCCATCTCCCTCCACCCCATCTTCTCCCCATCTCCCTCAACCCCACCTTTTCCCCATCTCCCTCAACCCCACCTTCTCGCCATCTCCCTCAACCCCACCTTCTCCGCATCTCCCTCAATCCCACCTTCTCCCCATCTCCCTCAACCCCACCTTCTCCCCATCTCCCTCAACCCCACCTTCTCCCATCTCCCTCAATCCCACCTTCTCCCCATCTCCCTCAACCCCACCTTCTCCCCATCTCCCTCAATCCCACCTTCTCCCCATCTCCCTCAATCCCACCTTCTCCCCATCTCCCTCAATCCCACCTTCTCCCCATCTCCGTCAACCCCACCTTCTCCCCATCTCCCTCAACCCCACCTTCTCCCATCCCCCTCAATCCCACCTTCTCCCCATCTCCCTCAATCCCACCTTCTCCCCATCTCCCTCAATCCCACCTTCTCCCCATCTCCCTCAATCTCACCTTCTCCCCATCTCCCTCAATCCCACCTTCTCCCCATCTCCCTCAATCCCACCTTCTCCCCATCTCCCTCAATCCCACCTTCTCCCCATCTCCCTCAACCCCACCTTCTCCCATCCCCCTCAACCCCACCTTCTCCCCATCTCCCTCAATCCCACCTTCTCCCCATCTCCCTCAATCCCACCTTCTCCCCATCTCCCTCAACCCCACCTTCTCCCATCTCCCTCAACCCCACCTTCTCCCATCTCCCTCAAGCCCACCTTCTCCCCATCTCCCTCAACCCCACCTTCTCCCCATCTCCCTCAACCCCACCTTCCCCCCATCTCCCTCAACCCCACCTTCTCTCCATCTCCCTCAACCACACCTTCTCCCCATCTCTCCCTCAACCCCACCTTCCCCCATCTCCCTCAACCCCACCTTCCCCCCATTTCCCTCAACCCCACCTTCTCCCCATCTCCCTCAACCCCACCTTCTCTCCATCTCCCTCAACCCCACCTTTTCCCCATCTCCCTCAACCCCACCTTCTCGCCATCTCCCTCAACCCCACCTTCTCCGCATCTCCCTCAATCCCACCTTCTCCCCATCTCCCTCAACCCCACCTTCTCCCCATCTCCCTCAACCCCACCTTCTCCCATCTCCCTCAACCCCACCTTCCCCCCACCTCCCTCAACCCCACCTTCTCCCCATCTCCCTCAATCCCACCTTCTCCCCATCTCCCTCAACCCCACCTTCTCCTCATCTCCCTCCACCCCACCTTCTCTCCATCTCCCTCAACCCCACCTTCTCCCCATCTCCCTCAACCCCACCTTCTCCCCATCTCGCTCAACCCCACCTTCCCCCCATCTCCCCCACCCCACCACCTCCCCACCTCCCTCAATCCCACCTTCCCCCCCATCTCCCCACCCCCACCACCTCCCCATCTCCCTCCACCCCACCTTCTCCCCATCTCCCTCAACCCCACCTTCTCCCCATCTCCCTCCACCCCACCTTCTCCCCATCTCCCTCAACCCCACCTTCTCCCCATCTCTCTCAATCGCACCTTCTCCCCATCTCCCTCAACACCACCTTCTCTCCATCTCCCTCCACCCCTGCTTCTCTCCATCTCCCTCAACCCCACCTTCTCACCATCTCCCTCAACCCCACCTTCCCCCATCTCCCCCACCCCACCACCTCCCCATCTCCCTCAACCCCAACTTTCCCCCATCTCCCTCAACCCCACCTTCCCGCCATCTCCCTCAATCCCACCTTCCCCCCATCTCCCCATCCCACCACCTCCCCATCTCCCCCACCCCACCTTCTCACCATCTCCCTCAACCCCACCTTCTCTCCATCTCCCTCAATCCCACCTTCTCCCCATCTCCCTCAATCCCACCTTCTCCCCATCTCCCTCAATCCCACTTTCTCCCCATCTCCCTCCACCCCATCTTCTCCCCACCTCCCTCAACCCCACCTTTTCCCCATCTCCCTCAACCCCACCTTCTCGCCATCTCCCTCAACCCCACCTTCTCCGCATCTCCCTCAATCCCACCTTCTCCCCATCTCCCTCAACCCCACCTTCTCCCCATCTCCCTCAACCCCACCTTCTCCCATCTCCCTCAATCCCACCTTCTCCCCATCTCCCTCAACCCCACCTTCTCCCCATCTCCCTCAATCCCACCTTCTCCCCATCTCCCTCAACCCCACCTTCTCTCCATCTCCCTCAACCCCACAATCTCCCCATCTCCCTCAACCCCACCTTCTTCCCATCTCCCTCAACCCCACCTTTTCCCCATCTCCCTCAATCCTACCTTCTCCCATCTCCCTCAATCCCACCTTCTCCCCATCTCCCTCAACCCCACCTTCTCCCCATCTCCCTCAACCCCACCTTCCCCCCATCTCCCCCACCCCACCACCTCCCCACCTCCCTCAATCCCACCTTCCCCCCCATCTCCCCACCCCACCACCTCCCCATCTCCCTCCACCCCACCTTCTCCCCATCTCCCTCAACCCCACCTTCTCCCCATCTCCCTCCACCCCACCTTCTCCCCATCTCCCTCAACCCCACCTTCTCCCCATCTCTCTCAATCGCACCTTCTCCCCATCTCCCTCAACACCACCTTCTCTCCATCTCCCTCCACCCCTGCTTCTCTCCATCTCCCTCAACCCCACCTTCTCACCATCTCCCTCAACCCCACCTTCCCCCATCTCCCCCACCCCACCACCTCCCCATCTCCCTCAACCCCAACTTTCCCCCATCTCCCTCAACCCCACCTTCCCGCCATCTCCCTCAATCCCACCTTCCCCCCATCTCCCCATCCCACCACCTCCCCATCTCCCCCACCCCACCTTCTCACCATCTCCCTCAACCCCACCTTCTCTCCATCTCCCTCAATCCCACCTTCTCCCCATCTCCCTCAATCCCACCTTCTCCCCATCTCCCTCAATCCCACTTTCTCCCCATCTCCCTCCACCCCATCTTCCTCAACCCCACCTTTTCCCCATCTCCCTCAACCCCACCTTCTCGCCATCTCCCTCAACCCCACCTTCTCCGCATCTCCCTCAATCCCACCTTCTCCCCATCTCCCTCAACCCCACCTTCTCCCCATCTCCCTCAACCCCACCTTCTCCCATCTCCCTCAATCCCACCTTCTCCCCATCTCCCTCAACCCCACCTTCTCCCCATCTCCCTCAATCCCACCTTCTCCCCATCTCCCTCAATCCCACCTTCTCCCCATCTCCCTCAATCCCACCTTCTCCCCATCTCCGTCAACCCCACCTTCTCCCCATCTCCCTCAACCCCACCTTCTCCCATCCCCCTCAATCCCACCTTCTCCCCATCTCCCTCAATCCCACCTTCTCCCCATCTCCCTCAATCCCACCTTCTCCCCATCTCCCTCAATCTCACCTTCTCCCCATCTCCCTCAATCCCACCTTCTCCCCATCTCCCTCAATCCCACCTTCTCCCCATCTCCCTCAATCCCACCTTCTCCCCATCTCCCTCAACCCCACCTTCTCCCATCCCCCTCAACCCCACCTTCTCCCCATCTCCCTCAATCCCACCTTCTCCCCATCTCCCTCAATCCCACCTTCTCCCCATCTCCCTCAACCCCACCTTCTCCCATCTCCCTCAACCCCACCTTCTCCCATCTCCCTCAAGCCCACCTTCTCCCCATCTCCCTCAACCCCACCTTCTCCCCATCTCCCTCAACCCCACCTTCCCCCCATCTCCCTCAACCCCACCTTCTCTCCATCTCCCTCAACCACACCTTCTCCCCATCTCTCCCTCAACCCCACCTTCCCCCATCTCCCTCAACCCCACCTTCCCCCCATTTCCCTCAACCCCACCTTCTCCCCATCTCCCTCAACCCCACCTTCTCTCCATCTCCCTCAACCCCACCTTTTCCCCATCTCCCTCAACCCCACCTTCTCGCCATCTCCCTCAACCCCACCTTCTCCGCATCTCCCTCAATCCCACCTTCTCCCCATCTCCCTCAACCCCACCTTCTCCCCATCTCCCTCAACCCCACCTTCTCCCATCTCCCTCAACCCCACCTTCCCCCCACCTCCCTCAACCCCACCTTCTCCCCATCTCCCTCAATCCCACCTTCTCCCCATCTCCCTCAACCCCACCTTCTCCTCATCTCCCTCCACCCCACCTTCTCTCCATCTCCCTCAACCCCACCTTCTCCCCATCTCCCTCAACCCCACCTTCTCCCCATCTCCCTCAACCCCACCTTCCCCCCATCTCCCCCACCCCACCACCTCCCCACCTCCCTCAATCCCACCTTCCCCCCCATCTCCCCACCCCACCACCTCCCCATCTCCCTCCACCCCACCTTCTCCCCATCTCCCTCAACCCCACCTTCTCCCCATCTCCCTCCACCCCACCTTCTCCCCATCTCCCTCAACCCCACCTTCTCCCCATCTCTCTCAATCGCACCTTCTCCCCATCTCCCTCAACACCACCTTCTCTCCATCTCCCTCCACCCCTGCTTCTCTCCATCTCCCTCAACCCCACCTTCTCACCATCTCCCTCAACCCCACCTTCCCCCATCTCCCCCACCCCACCACCTCCCCATCTCCCTCAACCCCAACATTCCCCCATCTCCCTCAACCCCACCTTCCCGCCATCTCCCTCAATCCCACCTTCCCCCCATCTCCCCATCCAACCACCTCCCCATCTCCCCCACCCCACCTTCTCACCATCTCCCTCAACCCCACCTTCTCTCCATCTCCCTCAATCCCACCTTCTCCCCATCTCCCTCAATCCCACCTTCTCCCCATCTCCCTCAATCCCACTTTCTCCCCATCTCCCTCCACCCCATCTTCTCCCCATCTCCCTCAACCCCACCTTTTCCCCATCTCCCTCAACCCCACCTTCTCGCCATCTCCCTCAACCCCACCTTCTCCGCATCTCCCTCAATCCCACCTTCTCCCCATCTCCCTCAACCCCACCTTCTCCCCATCTCCCTCAACCCCACCTTCTCCCATCTCCCTCAATCCCACCTTCTCCCCATCTCCCTCAACCCCACCTTCTCCCCATCTCCCTCAATCCCACCTTCTCCCCATCTCCCTCAATCCCACCTTCTCCCCATCTCCCTCAATCCCACCTTCTCCCCATCTCCGTCAACCCCACCTTCTCCCCATCTCCCTCAACCCCACCTTCTCCCATCCCCCTCAATCCCACCTTCTCCCCATCTCCCTCAATCCCACCTTCTCCCCATCTCCCTCAATCCCACCTTCTCCCCATCTCCCTCAATCTCACCTTCTCCCCATCTCCCTCAATCCCACCTTCTCCCCATCTCCCTCAATCCCACCTTCTCCCCATCTCCCTCAATCCCACCTTCTCCCCATCTCCCTCAACCCCACCTTCTCCCATCCCCCTCAACCCCACCTTCTCCCCATCTCCCTCAATCCCACCTTCTCCCCATCTCCCTCAATCCCACCTTCTCCCCATCTCCCTCAACCCCACCTTCTCCCATCTCCCTCAACCCCACCTTCTCCCATCTCCCTCAAGCCCACCTTCTCCCCATCTCCCTCAACCCCACCTTCTCCCCATCTCCCTCAACCCCACCTTCCCCCCATCTCCCTCAACCCCACCTTCTCTCCATCTCCCTCAACCACACCTTCTCCCCATCTCTCCCTCAACCCCACCTTCCCCCATCTCCCTCAACCCCACCTTCCCCCCATTTCCCTCAACCCCACCTTCTCCCCATCTACCTCAACCCCACCTTCTCTCCATCTCCCTCAACCCCACCTTCTCTCCATCTCCCTCAACCCCACCTTCTCCCCATCTCCCTCAACCCCACCTTCTCCACATCTCCCTCAACCCCACCTTCTCCCCATCTCCCTCAACCCCACCTTCTCCCCATCTTCCTCAATCCCACCTTCTCCCCATCTCCCTCAACCCCACCTTCTCCCCATCTCCCTCAATCCCACCTTCTCCCCATCTCCCTCAATCCCACCTTCTCACCATCTCCCTCAACCCCACCTTCTCCCATCTCCCTCAACCCCACCTTCTCCCATCTCTCTCAAGCCCACCTTCTCCCCATCTCCCTCAATCCCACCTTCTCCCCATCTCCCTCAACCCCACCTTCTCCCATCTCCCTCAACCCCACCTTCTCCCATCTCCCTCAATCCCACCTTCTCCCCATCTCCCTCAACCCCACCTCTCTCCATCTCCCTCAACCCCACCTTCTCCCATCACCCCAACTTCTCCCATCTGCTTCAAGCCCACTTTCTCCCCATATCCCTCGATCCCAACTTCTCCCCCTCTCCCTCGATCCCAACTTCTCCCCATCTCCCACAATCCTACCATCTCACTCCACCCCACCTTCTCTCCATCTCCCTCAATTCCACCTTCTCCCCATCTCCCTCCACCTCCACCTACCCAAGTCTTTCCCTCATTGCGTGTTCTTGCCAAGCAGGCCATGTTGTGTCCAGTTTTCTCTCCGCACTTGAACCGGTGGCGCCACCCTCCTTCCCGTCCCCCCGCCGCCCCCGGCAAAAAGAAAATAACATCCACGAACAATCTTGTAAAAAAGTTCTCTTCAGACGCAATCTGCCGAAGCTCTTTCAGCACCCAGGGGGTTAAACTCAGCCGCCTGTCGGCACATTCACTGACTCTGCCCTTGACTTGTCCTTGAGATGCTGACGGTTCCTGTAGTTCCCAGTGCAAGTGTCTCCGACATTCATTCTCCTGTAATGCAGCGGCACTTCAGTGAGGCTGCACAGGTCACCTCGAGGGTGTTGCGGGGGGTCGGGGGTTCTGAGACCAACAACCCCGCGATTCTTCTCCCATCTTGTCCCATCTCCTTGCCTCCCCTCACCAACGGGCGGGAGACCTCCGGAGCACGACAGCAGAAATAGATTGCACCGTGAAATAGAGCGTAGCCTGGTGCCGGTTGACGGGAGAGGGATGTCTCGCGCGTTCATCTCACGTTCCCCTGTCAGCAGAGGCGATAACGCATTTAAAATCGCACCGCAGGGGCTAACTGCGCAGGAGGAGGCCATTCGGCCCAACGTGTCCCTGCCGGCTCTTAGCCAGAGCATCTTCCCACTGCCCCGCTCTCTCCCCATAGCTCTGTATCAATCCCCTAACTAATCCCACTGCCCCGCTCTCTCCCCATAGCCCTGTATCAATCCCCAAACTAATCCCACTCTCCCGCTCTCTCCCCATAGCCCTGTATCAACCCCCACACTGATCCCACTGCCCCGCTCTCTCCCCATAGCCCTGTATCAATCCCTAACTAATCCCACTGCCCCGCTCTCTCCCCATAGCCCTGTATCAATCCCCAAACTAATCCCACTGCCCCGCTCTCTCCCCATAGCCCTGTATCAATCCACAAACTAATCCCACTGCCCCGCTCTCTCCCCATAGCCCTGTATCAACCCCCAAACTAATCCCACTCTCCCGCTCTCTCCGCATAGCCCTGTATCAATCCCCAAACTAATCCCACTGCCCCGCTCTCTCCCCATAGCCCTGTATCAATCCCTAACTAATCCCACTGCCCCGCTCTCTCCCCATAGCCCTGTATCAATCCCACACTAATCCCACTGCCCCGCCCTCTCCCCATAGCCCTGTATCAATCCCACACTAATCCCACTGCCCTGCTCTCTCCCCATAGCCCTGTATCAATCCCACACTAATCCCACTGCCCCGCCCTCTCCCCATAGCCCTGTATCAATCCGCAAACTAATCTCACTGCACTGCTCTCTCCCCATAGCCCTGCATCAATCCCCAAACTAATCCCACTGCCCCGCTCTCTCCGCATAGCCCTGCATCAGTCCCCAAACTAATCCCACTGCCCCGCTCTCTCCTCATGGCCCTGTATCAATCCCACACTAATCCCACTGCCCCGCTCTCTCCCCATAGCCCTGTATCAATCCCACACTAATCCCACTGCCCCACTCTCTCCCCATAGCCCTGTATCAATCCCACACTAATCCCACTGCCCCGCTCTCTCCCCATAGCCCTGCATCAATCCCCAAACTAATCCCACTGCCCCGCTCTCTCCCCACAGCCCTGTATCAATCCCCAAACTAATCCCACTGCCCCGCTCTCTCCCCATAGCCCTGTATCAATCCCACACTAATCCCACTGCCCCACTCTCTCCCCATAGCCCTGTATCAATCCCACACTAATCCCACTGCCCCGCTCTCTCCCCATAGTCCTGTATCAATCCCCACACTAATCCCACTGCCCTGCTCTCTCCCCATAGCCCTGCATCAATCCCCAAACTAATCCCATTGCCCCGCTCTCTCCGCATAGCCCTGCATCAATCCCCAAACTAATCCCACTGCCCCGCTCTCTCCCCATAGCCCTGTATCAATCCCAAACTAATCCCACTGCCCTGCTCTCTCCCCATAGCCCTGCATCAATCCCCAAACTAATCCCACTGCCCCGCTCTCTCCCCATAGCCCTGTATTAATCCCCAAACTAATCCCACTGCCCCGCTCTCTCCCCATAGCCCTGTATCAATCCCCAAACTAATCCCACTGCCCCGCTCTCTCCCCATAGCCCTGCATCAATCCCCAAACTAATCCCACTGCCCCGCTCTCCCCATAGCCCTGTATCAATCCCCAAACTAATCCCACTGCCCCGCTCTCTCCCCATAGCCCTGTATCAATCCCCAAACTAATCCCACTGCCCCGCTCTCCCCATAGCCCTGTATCAATCCCCAAACTAATCCCACTGCCCCGCTCTCTCCCGATAGCCCTGTATCAATCCCCAAACTGATGCCACTGCCCCGCTCTCTCCCCATAGCCCTGTATCAATCCCCAAAACTAATCCCACTGCCCCGCTCTCTCCCCATAGCCCTGTATCAATCCCCAAACTAATCCCACTGCCCCGCTCTCTCCCCACAGCCCTGTATCAATCCCAAACTAATCCCACTGCCCCGCTCTTTCCCCATAGCCCTGTATCAATCCCCAAACTAATCCCACTGCCCTGCTCTCTCCCCATAGCCCTGTATCAATCCCCAAACTAATCCCACTGCCCCCCTCTCTCCCGATAGCCCTGTATCAATCCCCAAACTAATCCCACTGCCCCGCTCTCTCCCCATAGCCCTGTATTAATCCCCAAACTAATCCCACTGCCCCGCTCTCCCCCCACAGCCCTGTATCAATCCCCAAACTAATCCCACTGCCCCGCTCTCTCCCCATAGCCCTGTATCAATCCCAAACTAATCCCACTGCCCCGCTCTCTCCCCATAGCCCTGTATCAATCCCCAAACTAATCCCACTGCCCCGCTCTCTCCCCATAGCCCTGTATCAATCCCCAAACTAATCCCACTGCCCCGCTCTCTCCCCATAGCCCTGTATCAATCCCAAACTAATCCCACTGCCCCGCTCTCTCCCCATAGCCCTGTATCAATCCCCAAACTAATCCCACTGCCCGCCCTCTCCCCATAGCCCTGTATCAATCCTGAAAATAATCCCACTGCCCCGCTCTCTCCCCATAGCCCTGTATCAATCCCACATTAATCCCACTGCCCCGCTCTCTCCCCATAGCCCGGTATCAACCCCCAAACTGATCCCACTGCCCTGCTCTCTCCCCATAGCCCTGTATCAACCCCCAAACTGATCCCACTGCCCCGCTCTCTCCCCATAGCCCTGTCTCAACCCCCAAACTAAGCCCACTACCCCGCTCTCTCCCCATAGACCTGTATCAACCCCCAAACTGATCCCACTGCCCCGCTCTCTCCCCATAGCCCTGTCTCAACCCCCAAACTAAGCCCACTGCCCCGCTCTCTCCCCATAGCCCTGTATCAACCCCCAAACTAATCCCACTGCCCCGCTCTCTCCCCATAGCCCTGTATCAACCCCCAAACTAATCCCACTGCCCCGCTCTCTCCCCATAGCCCTGTATCAATCCCCAAACTGATCCCACTGCCCCGCTCTCTCCCCATAGACCTGTATCAATCCCCAAACTAATCCCACTGTCCCGCTCTCCCACCATAGCCCCGTATCAATCCCCAAACTGATCCCACTGCCCCGCTCTCTCCCCATAGCCCTGTATCAATCCCCAAACTAATCCCACTGCCCCAGTCTCTCCCACCATAGCCCTGTATCAATCCCCAAACTAATCCCACTGACCCGTTCTCTCCGCATAGCCCTGTATTAATCCCCAAACTAATCCCACTGCCCCACTCTCCCCCATAGCCCTGTATCAATCCCCAAACTAATCCCACTGCCCCGCTCTCCCCCCATAGCCGTGTATCAACCCCCAAACTAAGCCCACTGCCCCGCTCTCTCCCCCATAGCCCTGTATCAACCCCCAAACTAAGCCCACTGCCCCGCTCTCCCCCCATAGCCCTGTATCAATCCCCAAACTAATCCCACTGCCCCGCTCTCTCCCCAATACCTGTATCAATCCCCAAACTGATCCCACTGACCCGTTCTCTCCCCATAGCCCTGTATCAATCACCAAACTAATCCCACTGCCCCGCTCTCCCCCCACAGCCCTGTATCAATCCCCGAACTAATGCCACTGCCCCGCTCTCTCCCCATAGCCCTGTATCAATCCCAAACTAATCCCACTGCCCCGCTCTCTCCCCATAGCCCTGTATCAATCCCCAAACTAATCCCACTGCCCGCCCTCTCCCCATAGCCCTGTATCAATCCCAAAACTAATCCCACTGCCCCGCTCTCTCCCCACAGCCCTGTATCAATCCCACATTAATCCCACTGCCCCGCTCTCTCCCCACAGCCCGGTATCAACCCCCAAACTGATCCCACTGCCCCGCTCTCTCCCCAGAGCCCTGTATCAACCCCCAAACTGATCCCACTGCCCCGCTCTCTCCCCATAGACCTGCATCAACCCCCAAACTAATCCCACTGCCCCGCTCTCTCCCCATAGCCCTGTCTCAACCCCCAAACTAAGCCCACTGCCCCGCTCTCTCCCCATAGACCTGTATCAACCCCCAAACTGATCCCACTGCCCCGCTCTCTCCCCATAGCCCTGTCTCAACCCCCAAACTAAGCCCACTGCCCCGCTCTCTCCCCATAGCCCTGTATCAACCCCCAAACTAATCCCACTGCCCCGCTCTCTCCCCATAGCCCTGTATCAACCCCCAAACTAATCCTACTGCCCCGCTCTCTCCCCATAGCCCTGTATCAATCCCCAAACTGATCCCACTGCCCCGCTCTCTCCCCATAGCCCTGTATTAATCCACAAACTAATCCCTATGCCCCGCTCTCCCCCCACAGCCCTGTATCAATCCCCAAACTAATCCCACTGCCCTGCTCTCTCCCCATAGCCCTGTATCAATCCCAAACTAATCCCACTTCCCCGCTCTCTCTCCATAGCCCTGTATCAATCCCCAAACTAATCCCACTGCCCCGCTCTCTCCCCATAGCCCTGTATCAATCCCCAAACTAATCCCACTGCCCGCCCTCTCCCCATAGCCCTGTATCAATCCCGAAACTAATCCCACTGCCCCGCTCTCTCCCCATAGCCCTGTATCAATCCCACATTAATCCCACTGCCCCGCTCTCTCCCCATAGCCCGGTATCAACCCCCAAACTGATCCCCCTGCCCCGCTCTCTCCCCATAGCCCTGTATCAACCCCCAAACTGATCCCACTGCCCCGCTCTCTCCCCATAGCCCTGTATCAATCCCCAAACTAATCCCACTGCCCCGCTCTCTCCCCATAGCCCTGTATCAATCCCCAAACTAAGCCCACTGCCCCGCTCTCTCCCCATAGACCTGTATCAACCCCCAAACTAATCCCACTGCCCCGCTCTCTCCCCATAGACCTGTATCAACCCCCAAACTGATCCCACTGCCCCGCTCTCTCCCCATAGCCCTGTATCAACCCCCAAACTAATCCCACTGCCCCGCTCTCTCCCCATAGCCCTGTATCAATCCCCAAACTAATCCCACTGCCCCGCTCTCTCCCCATAGCCCTGTATCAACCCCCAAACTAATCCCACTGCCCCGCTCTCTCCCCATAGCCCTGTATCAATCCCCAAACTGATCCCACTGCCCCGCTCTCTCCCCATAGCCCTGTATCAATCCCCAAACTAATCCCACTGTCCCGCTCTCCCACCATAGCCCTGTATCAATCCCCAAACTGATCCCACTGCCCCGCTCTCTCCCCACAGCCCTGTATCAATCCCCAAACTAATCCCACTGCCCCAGTCTCTCCCCCCATGGCCCTGTATCAATCCCCAAACTAATCCCACTGACCCGTTCTCTCCGCATAGCCCTGTATTAATCCCCAAACTAATCCCACTGCCCCGCCCTCCCCCATAGCCCTGTATCAACCCCCAAACTAATCCCACTGCCCCGCTCTCCCCCCATAGCCCTGGACCAACCCCCAAACTAAGCCCACTGCCCCGCTCTCTCCCCCATAGCCCTGTATCAACCCCCAAACTAATCCCACTGCCCCGCTCTCTCCCCATAGCCCTGTATCAACCCGCAAACTAAGCCCACTGCCCCGCTCTCCCCCCATAGCCCTGTATCAACACCCAAACTAATCCCACTGCCCCGCTCTCTCCCCATAGCCCTGTATCAACCCCCAAACTAATCCCACTGCCCCGCTCTCTCCCCATAGCCCTGTATCAATCCCCAAACTGATCCCACTGACCCGTTCTCTCCCCATAGCCCTGTATCAATCCCCAAACTAATCCCACTGCCCCGCTATCCCCCCACAGCCCTGTATCAATCCCCAAACTAATCCCACTGCCCCGCTCTCTCCCCATAGCTCTGTATCAATCCCCAAACTAATCCCACTGCCCCGCTCTCTCCCCATAGCCCTGTATCAATCCCCAAACTAATCCCACTGCCCCGCTCTCTCCCCATAGCTCTGTATCAATCCCCAAACTAATCCCACTGCCCCGCTCTCTCCCCATAGCCCTGTATCAATCCCCAAACTAATCCCACTGCCTCGCTCTCTCCCCATAGCCCTGTATCAATCCCAAACTAATCCCACTGCCCCCCTCTCTCCCCATAGCGCTGTATCAATCCCCAAACTAATCCCACTGCCCCGCTCTCCCCCCATAGCCCTGTATCAATCCCCAACCTAATCCCACTGCCCCGCTCTCTCCCCATAGCCCTGTATCAATCCCCAAACTAATCTCACTGCCCCGCTCTCGCCCCATAGCCCTGTATCAATACCAAACTAATCCCACTGCCCCGCTTTCTCCCCATAGCCCTGTATCAATCCCCAAACTAATCCCACTGCCCCGCTCTCCCCCATAGCCCTGTATCAAACCCCAAACTAATCCCACTGCCCTGCTCTCTCCCCATAGCCCTGTATCAATCCCAAACTAATCCCACTGCCCCGCTCTCCCCCCATAGCCCTGTATCAATCCCCAAACTAATCCCACTGCCCCGCTCTCTCCCCATAGCCCTGTATCAATCCCAAACTAATCCCACTGCCCCCGCTCTCTCCCCATAGCCCTGTATCAATCCCAAACTAATCCCACTGCCCCGCTCTCTCCCCATAGCCCTGTATCAATCCCCAAACTAATGCCACTGCCCCGCTCTCTCCCCATAGCCCTGTATCAATCCCAAACTAATCCCACTGCCCCGCTCTCTCCCCATAGCCCTGTATCAATCCCCAAACTAATCCCATTGCCCCACTCTCTCCCCATAGCCCTGTATCAATCCCAAACTAATCCCACTGCCCCGCTCTCTCCCCGTAGCCCTGTATCAATCCCAAACTAATCCCACTGCCCCGCTCTCTCTCCATAGCCCTGTATCAATCCGAAACTAACCCCACTGCCCCGCTCGCTCCCCATAGCCCTGTATCAATCCCCAAACTAATCCACTGCCCCAGTCTCTCCCCCCATAGCCCTGTATCAATCCCCAAACCAATCCCACTGACCCGCTCTCTCCCCATAGCCCTGTATCAATCCCCAATCTAATCCCACTGCCCTGCTCTCTCCCTATAGCCCTGTATCAATCCCCAAACTAATCCCACTGACCCGCTCTCTCCCCATAGCCCTGTATCAATCCCCAATCTAATCCCACTGCCCTGCTCTCTCCCTATAGCCCTGTATCAATCCCCAAACTAATCCCACTGCCCCACTCTCTCCCCATAGCCCTGTGTCAATCCCAAACTAGTCCCACTGCCCCGCTCTCTCCCCATAGCCCTGTATCAATCCCAAACTAATCTACTGCCCCGCTCTCTCCCCATAGCCCTGTATCAATCCCCAAACTAATCCCACTGTCCCGCTCATTCCCCATAGCCCTGTGTCAAACCTGAACGAGTGATGTTGGTTGAGGGATAAATATTGGCCCCAGGACACCGGGGAGAACTCTCCCCTGCTCTTCTTCCAATCGTGGCCGTGGGATCTTTTACATCCACCTGAGAGGGCAGACAGTGCGGTGCTCCCTCAGTACTCCCCCTCCGACAGTGCGGCGCTCCCTCAGTACTGCCCCTCCGACAGTGCAGCGCTCCCTCAGTACCGCCCCTCCGACAGTGCGGCGCTCCCTCAGTACTGCCCCTCCGACAGTGCGGCACTCCCTCAGTACTGCCCCTCCGACAGTGCGGCGCTCCCTCAGTACCGCCCCTCCGACAGTGCGGCGCTCCCTCAGTACCGCCCCTCCGACAGTGCGGCGCTCCCTCAGTACTTTCACCGGGGGAGTGTCTGGCCTGGATTACGGGGCTCGAGTCTCTGGAGTTGGGGGCTCGAACCCATGACCTTCTGACTCAGAGGCGAGAGTGAGAACATTGAGCTAAGGGGATGAACAGGTTAATCTCTAACACAAATAAGACAACAATCGTTAGGCCAACAAATATTATAGCCTCGTAGATCGTTTGGCTGAGGAGCAGCGTACCAAAGAGATTTAATTAAAATCTCCCTGGAGATAGAATTATTATTAATATCCACAAATATTTAATTGCAATTAAACAATTAGTGTTTTCCCCCCTGGCTTGGTGAAGGTACCGAACTCAGTGGAGTCTAAACTGGGTGGATGAGAAAAGACTTCTGCATTTCCCCGGCGCCTTTCGCCTCCTCAGGACATCCCAAAGCACTTGACACCCAATGAAGGACTTTTTTTGAAATGTGGCCACAGCTGTAACGTGGGAAACGAGGCAGCCAATTTGCGCACAGCAAGATCCCACCGACAGCAGTGAGTTAATGGCCGGCACTTGAGCGCGCCCGTGCGACAGGCGCTAACCGGCCTACTAAGCCCCGACATTGGGGGCAGGAAAGTGCATGCTGGTTACGAGACCAAAGTGCGCGACCCCGCCATATTGGCGTAGGTAAACAAAATAGGCGATATGGGGAGAAGGTGGGTGGGTGGGGTTGAGGGATATGGGGAAAGGTGGGTAGGTGGGGTTGAGGGAGATGGGGAGAAGGTGGGTAGGTGGGGTTGAGGGAGATGGGGAGAAGGTGGGTGGGTGGGGTTGAGGGATATGGGGAGAAGGTGGGTGGGTGGGGTTGAGGGAGATGGGGAGAAGGTGGGTGGGTGGGGTTGAGGGAGATGGGGAGAAGGTGGGTGGGTGGGGTTGAGGGAGATGGGGAGAAGGTGGGTCGGTGGGGTTGAGGGAGATGGGGAGAAGGTGGGTGGGTGGGGTTGAGGGAGATGGGGAGAAGGTGGGTAGGTGGGGTTGTGGGATATGGGGAAAGGTGGGGTTGAGGGAGATGGGGAGAAGGTGGGTGGGTGGGGTTGAGGGATATGGGGAGAAGGTGGGTAGGTGGGGTTGAGGGAGATGGGGAGAAGGTGGGTGGGTGGGGTTGAGGGAGATGGGGAGAAGGTGGGTAGGTGGGGTTGAGGGATATGGGGAGAAGGTGGGTAGGTAGGGTTGAGGGAGATGGGAGAAGGTGGGTGGGTGGGGTTGAGGGATATGGGGAGAAGGTGGGTAGGTGGGGTTGAGGGATATGGGGAGAAGGTTGGTAGCTGGGGTTGAGGGAGATGGGTAGAAGGTGGGTGGGTGGGGTTGAGGGATATGGGGAGAAGGTGGGTGGGTGGGGTTGAGGGATATGGGGAGAAGGTGGGTAGGTGGGGTTGAGGGAGATGGGGAGAAGGTGGGTGGGTGGGGTTGAGGGATATGGGGAGAAGGTGGGTGGGTGGGGTTGAGGGAGATGGGGAGAAGGTGGGTAGGTGGGGTTGAGGGAGATGGGGAGAAGGTGGGTGGGAGGGGTTGAGGGATATGGGGAGAAGGAGGGTGGGTGGGGTTGAGGGATATGGGGAGAAGGTGGGTGGGTGGGGTTGAGGGATAGAGGGAGAAGGTGGATGGGTGGGTTTGAGGGATATGGGGAGAAGGTCGGTGGGTGGGGTTGAGGGATATGGGGAGAAGGTGGATGGGTGGGGTTGAGGGATATGCGTAGAAGGTGGGTCGGTGGGTTTGAGGGATATGGGGAGAAGGTGGGTGGGTGGGGTTGAGGGATAGAGGAAGAAGGTGGGTGGGTGGGGTTGAGGGAGAAGGGGAGAAGGTGAGTGGGTGGGTTTGAGGGAGATGGGGAGAAGGTGGGTGGGTGGGGTTGAGGGAGATTGGGAGAAGGTGGGTAGGTGGGGTTGAGGCAGATGGGGAGAAGGTGGGTGGGTGGGGTTGAGGGAGATGGGGAGAAGGTGGGTAGGTGGGGTTGAGGGATATGGGGAGAAGGTGGGTGGGTGGGGTTGAGGGAGATGGGGAGAAGGTGGGTGGGTGGGGTTGAGGGATATGGGGAGAAGGTGGGGTACCTCTGGGAGAATGCCGGGATTGAGTTTGCACTGATGTTGGGATGTTTGAATTGCTCTGCCGTGTCTCCCACAGGGCT
>NW_028225185.1:44046572-44170905 GCF_052327205.1 Somniosus microcephalus
AACCCCACCTTCTCCCATCTCCTCAACCCCACCTTCTCCCCATCTCCCTCAAACCCACCTTCTCCCCATCTCCCTCAATCCCACCTTCAATCCCATCTCCCTCAATCCCACCTTGTCCCCATCTCCCTCAACCCCACTTCTCCCCATCTCCCTCAATCCCACCTTCTCCCCATCTCCCTCAACCCCACCTTCTCCCCATCTCCCCTCAACCCCACCTTCTCCCCATCTCCCTCACCCCACCTTCTCCCCATCTCCCTCAACCCCACCTTCCCCCATCTCCCTCCACCCCACCTTCTCCCCATCTCCCTCAACCCCACCTTCTCCCCCATCTCCCTCAACCCCACTTCTCCCCATCTCCCTCAACCCCACCTTCTCCCCATCTCCCTCAATCCCACCCTTCTCCCCATCTCCCTCAACCCCACCTTCTCCCCATCTCCCTCAAACCCACCTTCTCCCCATCTCCTCCACCCCACCTTCCCCATCTCCCTCAACCCACCTTCTCCCCATCTCCCTCAACCCCCACTTCTCCCCATCTCCCTCAACCCCACCTTCTCCCCATCTCCTCCACCCCAACCTTCCCCCATCTCCCTCAACTCCCACCTTCTCCCCATCTCCCTCAACCCCACCTTCTCCCCATCTCCCTCAACCCCACCTTCCCCCCATTTCCCTCAACCCCACCTTCTCCCCATCTCCCTCAACCCCCACCTTCTCCCCAACTCCCTCAACCCCACCTTCTCCCCATTCCCTCCTCCCCACTTTCTCCCCATCTCCCTCAACCCCACCTTCTCCCCATCTCCCTCAACCCCACCTTCTCCCATCTCCCTCAATCCCACCTTCTCCCCATCTCCCTCAACCCCACCTTCTCCCCATCTCCCTCAACCCCACCTTCTCCCCATCTCCCTCCACCCCACCTTCTCCCCATCTCCCCCAACCCACCTTCTCCCCATCTCCCTCAACCCCACCTTCTCCCCATCTCCCTCAACCCCACCTTCTCCCCATCTCCCTCCACCCCACCTTCTCCCCATCTCCCTCAACCCCACCTTCTCCCCATCTCCCTCAACCCCACCTTCTCCCCATCTCCCCCACCGCACCTTCCCCCATCTCCCTCCACCCCACCTTCTCTCCATCTCCCTTAACCCCACCTTCTCTCCATGCCCCTCAACCCCACCTTCCTCCCATCTCCCCCACCCCACCACCTCCCCATCTCCCTCAATCCCACCTTCCCCCCATCTCCCCACCCCACCACCTCCCCATCTCCCTCCACCCCACCTCTCCCATCTCCCTCAACCCCACCTTCTCCCCATCTCCCTCCCACCCCACCTCCCCATCTCCCTCAACCCCACCTTCTCCCCATCTCCCTCAATCGCACCTTCTCCCCATCTCCCTCAACACCACCTTCTCTCCATCTCCCTCCACCCCACCTTCTCTCCATCTCCCTCAACCCCACCTTCTCACCATCTCCCTCAACCCCACCTTCCCCCCATCTCCCCCCACCCCACCACCTCCCCATCTCCCTCAACCCCAACTTTCCCCATCTCCCTCAACCCCACCTTCCCGCCATCTCCCTCAATCCCACCTTCCCCCCATCTCCCCACCCCACCACCTCCCCATCTCCCCCACCCCACCTTCTCCCCATCTCCCTCAACCCCACCTTCTCTCCATCTCCCTCAACCCCACCTTCTCGCCATCTCCCTCAATCCCACCTTCTCCCCATCTCCCTCAACCCCACCTTCTCCCCATCTCCCTCAACCCCACCTTCTCCCATCTCCCTCAATCCCACCTTCTCCCCATCTCCCTCAACCCCACCTTCTCCCCATCTCCCTCAACCCCACCTTCTCCCATCTCCCTCAATCCCACCTTCTCCCCATCTCCCTCAATCCCACCTTCTCCCCATCTCCCTCAATCCCACCTTCTCCCCATCTCCCTCAATCCCACCTTCTCCCATCTCCCTCAACCCCACCTGCTCCCCATCTCCCTCAATCCCACCTTCTCCCCATCTCCCTCAACCCACCTTCTCCCATCCCCCTCAATCCCACCTTCTCCCCATCTCCCTCAATCCCACCTTCTCCCCATCTCCCTCAATCCCACCTTCTCCCATCTCCCTCAATCCCACCTTCTCCCCATCTCCCTCAATCCCACCTTCTCCCCATCTCCCTCAATCCCACCTTCTCCCCATCTCCCTCAATCCCACCTTCTCCCCATCTCCCTCAATCCCACCTTCTCCCCATCTCCCTCAACCCCACCTTCTCCCATCTCCCTCAACCCCACCTTCTCCCATCTCCCTCAAGCCCACCTTCTCCCATCTCCCTCAAGCCCACCTTCTCCCCATCTCCCTCAACCCCACCTTCTCCCCATCTCCCTCAACCCCACCTTCTCCCCATCTCCCTCAACCCCACCTCCTCCCCATCTCCCTCAACCCCACCTTCTCCCCATCTCCCTCAACCCCACCTTCTCCCCATCTCCCTCAACCCCACCTCCTCCCCATCTCCCTCAACCCCACCTTCTCCCCATCTCCCTCAACCCCACCTTCTCCCCATCTCCCTCAAACCCACCTTCTCCCCATCTCCCTCAATCCCACCTTCATCCCATCTCCCTCAATCCCACCTTGTCCCCATCTCCCTCAACCCCACCTTCTCCCATCTCCCTCAATCCCACCTTCTCCCCATCTCCCTCAACCCCACCTTCTCCCCATCTCCCCCACCCCACCTTCTCCCCATCTCCCCACCCCACCTTCTCCCCATCTGCCTCAACCCCACCTTCCCCCATCTCCCTCCACCCCACCTTCTCCCCATCTCCCTCAACCCCACCTTCTCCCCATCTCCCTCAACCCCACCTTCTCCCCATCTCCCTCAACCCTACCTTCTCCCCATCTCCCTCAATCCCACCTTCTCCCCATCTCCCTCAACCCCACCTTCTCCCCATCTCCCTCAAACCCACCTTCTCCCCATCTCCTCCACCCCACCTTCCCCCATCTCCCTCAACTCCACCTTCTCCCCATCTCCCTCAACCCCACCTTCTCCCCATCTCCCTCAACCCCACCTTCTCCCCATCTCCTCCACCCCACCTTCCCCCATCTCCCTCAACTCCACCTTCTCCCCATCTCCCTCAACCCCACCTTCTCCCCATCTCCCTCAACCCCACCTTCCCCCCATTCCCTCAACCCCACCTTCTCCCCATCTCCCTCAACCCCCACCTTCTCCCCAACTCCCTCAACCCCACCTTCCCCCATTTCCCTCCACCCCACTTTCTCCCCATCTCCCTCAACCCCCACCTTCTCCCCATCTCCCTCAACCCCACCTTCTCCCATCTCCCTCAATCCCACCTTCTCCCCATCTCCCTCAACCCCACCTTCTCCCCATCTCCCTCAACCCCACCTTCTCCCCATCTCCCTCCACCCCACCTTCTCCCCATCTCCCCCACCCGACCTTCTCCCCATCTCCCTCAACCCCACCTTCTCCCCATCTCCCTCAACCCCACCTTCTCCCCATCTCCCTCCACCCCACCTTCTCCCCATCTCCCTCAACCCCACCTTCTCCCCATCTCCCCCACCGCACCTTCCCCCATCTCCCTCCACCCCACCTTCTCTCCATCTCCCTTAACCCCACCTTCTCTCCATGCCCCTCAACCCCACCTTCCTCCCATCTCCCCCACCCCACCACCTCCCCATCTCCCTCAATCCCACCTTCCCCCCATCTCCCCACCCCACCACCTCCCCATCTCCCTCCACCCCACCTTCTCCCCATCTCCCTCAACCCCACCTTCTCCCCATCTCCCTCCACCCCACCTCCCCATCTCCCTCAACCCCACCTTCTCCCCATCTCCCTCAATCGCACCTTCTCCCCATCTCCTTCAACACCACCTTCTCTCCATCTCCCTCCACCCCACCTTCTCTCCATCTCCCTCAATCCCACCTTCTCACCATCTCCCTCAACCCCACCTTCCCCCCATCTCCCCCACCCCACCACCTCCCCATCTCCCTCAACCCCAACTTTCCCCCATCTCCCTCAACCCCACCTTCCCGCCATCTCCCTCAATCCCACCTTCCCCCCATCTCCCCACCCCACCACCTCCCCATCTCCCCCACCCCACCTTCTCCCCATCTCCCTCAACCCCACCTTCTCTCCATCTCCCTCAACCCCACCTTCTCGCCATCTCCCTCAATCCCACCTTCTCCCCATCTCCCTCAACCCCACCTTCTCCCCATCTCCCTCAACCCCACCTTCTCCCATCTCCCTCAATCCCACCTTCTCCCCATCTCCCTCAACCCCACCTTCTCCCCATCTCCCTCAACCCCACCTTCTCCCATCTCCCTCAATCCCACCTTCTCCCCATCTCCCTCAATCCCACCTTCTCCCCATCTCCCTCAATCCCACCTTCTCCCCATCTCCCTCAATCCCACCTTCTCCCCATCTCCCTCAACCCCACCTGCTCCCCATCTCCCTCAATCCCACCTTCTCCCCATCTCCCTCAACCCCACCTTCTCCCATCCCCCTCAATCCCACCTTCTCCCCATCTCCCTCAATCCCACCTTCTCCCCATCTCCCTCAATCCCACCTTCTCCCCATCTCCCTCAATCCCACCTTCTCCCCATCTCCCTCAATCCCACCTTCTCCCCATCTCCCTCAATCCCACCTTCTCCCCATCTCCCTCAATCCCACCTTCTCCCCATCTCCCTCAATCCCACCTTCTCCCCATCTCCCTCAACCCACCTTCTCCCATCTCCCTCAACCCCACCTTCTCCCATCTCCCTCAAGCCCACCTTCTCCCATCTCCCTCAAGCCCACCTTCTCCCCATCTCCCTCAACCCCACCTTCTCCCCATCTCCCTCAACCTCACCTTCCCCCCATCTCCCTCAACCCCACCTTCCCCCATCTCCCTCAACCCCACCTTCCCCCCATTTCCCTCAACCCCACCTTCTCCCCATCTCCCTCAACCCCACCTTCTCCCCATCTCCCTCAACCCCACCTTCTCCCCATCTCTCCCTCAACCCCACCTTCCCCCATCTCCCTCAACCCCACCTTCCCCCCACCTCGCTCAACCCCACCTTCTCCCCATCTCCCTCAATCCCACCTTCTCCCCATCTCCCTCCACCCCACCTTCTCTCCATCTCCCTCAACCCCACCTTCTCCCCATCTCCCTCAACCCCACCTTCTCCCCATCTCCCTCAACCCCACCTTCTCCCCATCTCCCTCAACCCCACCTTCTCCCCATCTCCCTCAATCCCACCTTCTCCCCATCTCCCACAATCCCACCTTCTCCCCATCTCCCTCAATCCCACCTTCTCCCCATCTCCCTCAACCCCACCTTCTCCCATCCCCCTCAACCCCACCTTCTCCCCATCTCCCTCAATCCCACCTTCTCCCCCATCTCCCTCAATCCCACCTTCTCCCCATCTCCCTCAACCCCACCTTCTCCCATCTCCCTCAACCGCACCTTCTCCCATCTCCCTCAAGCCCACCTTCTCCCCATGTCCCTCAACCCCACCTTCTCTCCATCTCCCTCAACCCCACCTTCTCCCCATCTCTCCCTCAACCCCACCTTCCCCCATCTCCCTCAACCCCACCTTCCCCCCATTTCCCTCAACCCCACATTCTCCCCATCTCCCTCAACCCCACCTTCTCTCCATCTCCCTCAACCCCACCTTCTCCCATCTCCCTCAACCCCACCTTCTCCCATCTCCCTCAACCCCACCTTCTCCCATCTCCCTCAACCCCACCTTCTCCCATCTCCCTCAAGCCCACCTTCTCCCCATGTCCCTCAACCCCACCTTCTCTCCATCTCCCTCAACCCCACCTTCTCCCCATCTCTCCCTCAACCCCACCTTCCCCCATCTCCCTCAACCCCACCTTCCCCCCATTTCCCTCAACCCCACCTTCTCCCCATCTCCCTCAACCCCACCTTCTCTCCATCTCCCTCAACCCCACCTTCTCCCCATCTCCCTCAACCCCACCTTCTCCCCATCTCCCTCAACCCCACCTTCTCCCCATCTCCCTCAACCCCACCTTCTCCCCATCTCCCTCAACCCCACCTTCTCCCGATCTCCCTCAATCCCACCTTCTCTCCATCTCCCTCAACCCCACCTTCCCCCATCACCCCAACTTCTCCCATCTGCTTCAAGCCCACTTTCTCCCCATATCCCTCGATCCCAACTTCTCCCCCTCTCCCTCGATCCCAACTTCTCCCCATCTCCCACAATCCTACCATCTCCCTCCACCCCACCTTCTCCCCATCTCCCTCAATCCCACCTTCTCCCCATCTCCCTCCACCTCCACCTACCCAAGTCTTTCCCTCATTGCGTGTTCTTGCCAAGCAGGCCATGTTGTGTCCAGTTTTCTCTCCGCACTTGAACCGGTGGCGCCACCCTCCTTGCCGTCCCCCCGCCGCCCCCGGCAAAAAGAAAATAACATCCACGAACAATCTTGTAAAAAAGTTCTCTTCAGACGCAATCTGCCGAAGCTCTTTCAGCACCCAGGGGGTTAAACTCAGCCGCCTGTCGGCACATTCACTGACTCTGCCCTTGACTTGTCCTTGAGATGCTGACGGTTCCTGTAGTTCCCAGTGCAAGTGTCTCCGACATTCATTCTCCTGTAATGCAGCGGCACTTCAGTGAGGCTGCACAGGTCACCTCGAGGGTGTTGCGGGGGGGCGGGGGTTCTGAGACCAACAACCCCGCGATTCTTCTCCCATCTTGCCCGATCTCCTTGCCTCCCCTCACCAACGGGCGGGAGACCTCCGGAGCACGACAGCAGAAATAGATTGCACCGTGAAATAGAGCGCAGCCTGGTGCCGGTTGACGGGAGAGGGGTGTCTCGCGTGTTCATCTCACGTTCCCCTGTCAGCAGAGGCGATAACGCATTTAAAATCGCACCACAGGGGCTAACTGCGCAGGAGGAGGCCATTCGGCCCAAAGTGTCCCTGCCGGCTCTTAGCCAGAGCATCTTCCCACTGCCCCGCTCTCTCCACATAGCCCTGTATCAATCCCCAAACTAATCCCACTCTCCCGCTCTCTCCCCATAGCCCTGTATCAACCCCCACACTGATCCCACTGCCCCGCTCTCTCCCCATAGCCCTGTATCAATCCCTAACTAATCCCACTGCCCTGCTCTCTCCCCATAGCCCTGTATCAATCCCCAAACTAATCCCACTCTCCCGCTCTCTCCCCATAGCCCTGTATCAACCCCCACACTGATCCCACTGCCCCGCTCTCTCCCCATAGCCCTGTATCAACCCCCAAACTAATCCCACTCTCCCGCTCCCTCCCCATAGCCCTGTATCAATCCCCAAACTAATCCCACTCTCCCGCTCTCTCCCCATAGCCCTGTATCAACCCCCACACTGATCCCACTGCCCCGCTCTCTCCCCATAGCCCTGTATCAATCCCCAAACTAATCCCACTGCCCCGCGCTCTCCCCGTAGCCCTGTATCAATCCCTAACTAATCCCACTGCCCCGCTCTCTCCCCATAGCCCTGTATCAATCCCACACTAATCCCACTGCCCCGCTCTCTCCCCATAGCCCTGTATCAATCCCACACTAATCCCACTGCCCTGCTCTCTCCCCATAGCCCTGCATCAATCCGCAAACTAATCTCACTGCACTGCTCTCTCCCCATAGCCCTGCATCAATCCCCAAACTAATCCCACTGCCCCGCTCTCTCCGCATAGCCCTGTATCAATCCCCAAACTAATCCCACTGCCCAGCTCTCTCCCCATAGCCCTGTATCAATCCCACACGAATCCCACTGCCCCGCTCTCTCCCCATAGCCCTGTATCAATCCCACACTAATCCCACTGCCCCACTCTCTCCCCATAGCCCTGTATCAATCCCAAACTAATCCCACTGCCCCGCTCTCTCCCCATAGTCCTGTATCAATCCCCACACTAATCCCACTGCCCCGCTCTCCCCATAGCCCTGTATCAATCCACAAACTAATCCCACTGCCCCGCTCTCTCCCCATAGCCCTGTATCAATCCCACACGAATCCCACTGCCCCGCTCTCTCCCCATAGCCCTGTATCAATCCCACACTAATCCCACTGCCCCACTCTCTACCCATAGCCCTGTATCAATCCCAAACTAATCCCACTGCCCCGCTCTCTCCCCATAGTCCTGTATCAATCCCCACACTAATCCCACTGCCCCGCTCTCCCCATAGCCCTGTATCAATCCACAAACTAATCCCATTGTCCCGCTCTCTCCCCATAGCCCTGTATCAATCCGCAAACTAATCTCACTGCCCTGCTCTCTCCCCATAGCCCTGTATCAATCCCCAAACTAATCCCATTGCCCCGCTCTCTCCGCATAGCCCTGCATCAATCCCCAAACTAATCCCACTGCCCCGCTCTCTCCCCATAGCCCTGTATTAATCCCAAACTAATCCCACTGCCCCGCTCTCTCCCCATAGCCCTGTATTAATCCCAAACTAATCCAACTGGCCCGCTCTCTCCCCACAGCTCTGTATCAATCCGCAAACTAATTTCACTGCCCCGCTCTCTCCCCATAGCCCTGCATCAATCCCCAAACTAATCCCACTGCCCCGCTCTCTCCCCATAGCCCTGCATCAATCCCCAAACTAATCCCACTGCCCCGCTCTCTCCCCATAGCCCTGCATCAATCCCCAAACTAATCCCACTGCCCCGCTCTCTCCCCATAGCCCTGTATCAATCCCCAAACTAATCCCACTGCCCCGCTCTCTCCCCAAAGCCCTGTATCAATCCCCAAACTGATCCCACTGACCCGTTCTCTCCCCATAGCCCTGTATCAATCCCCAAACTAATCCCACTGCCCCGCTCTCCCCATAGCCCTGTATCAATCCCCAAACTAATCCCACTGCCCCGCTCTCCCCATAGCCCTGTATCAATCCCAAACGAATCCCACTGCCCCGCTCTCTCCCCATAGCCCTGTATCAATCCCCAACCTAATCCCACTGCCCCCCTCTCTCCCCATAGCCCTTTATCAATCCCCAAACTAATCCCACTGCCCCGCTCTCTCCCCATAGCCCTGTATCAATCCCCAAACTAATCCCACTGCCCCCTCTCTCCCCATAGCCCTTTATCAATCCCCAAACTAATCCCACTGCCCCGCTCTCTCCCCATAGCCCTGTATCAACCCCCAAACTGATCCCACTGCCCTGCTCTCTCCCCATAGCCCTGTATCAACCCCCAAACTAATCCCACTGCCCCGCTCTCCCCCATAGCCCTGCATCAATCCCCAAACTAATCCCACTGCCCCGCTCTCTCCCCCATAGCCCTGTATCAATCCCCAACCTAATCCCACTGCCCCCCTCATTCCCCATAGCCCTGTATCAATCCCCAAACTAATCCCACTGCCCCGCTCTCTCCCCATAGCCCTGTATTAATCCCCAAACTAATCCCACTGCCCCGCTCTCCCCCCACAGCCCTGTATCAATCCCCAAACTAATCCCACTGACCCGCTCTCTCCCCATAGCCCTGTATCAATCCCCAAACTAATCCCACTGCCCCGCTCTCCCCCCATAGCCCTGTATCAATCCCCAACCTAGTCCCACTGCCCCGCTCGCTCCCCATAGCCCTGTATCAATCCCCAAACTAATCCCACTGCCCCGCGCTCTCCCCATAGCCCTGTATCAACCCCCAAACTGATCCCACTGACCCGTTCTCTCCCCATAGCCCTGTATCAATCCCCAAACTAATCCCACTGCCCCGCTCTCTCCCCATAGCCCTGTATCAACCCCCAAACTAATCCCACTGCCCCGCTCTCTCCCCATAGCCCTGTATCAATCCCCAAACTAATCCCACTGCCCCGCTCTCTCCCCATAGCCCAGTATCAATCCCCAAACTAATCCCACTGCCCCACTCACTCCCCATAGCCCTGTATCAATCCCCAAACTAATCCCATTGCCCCACTCAGTCCCCATAGCCCTGTATCAATCCCCAAACTAATCCCACTGCCCCGCTCTCCCCATAGCCCTGTATCAACCCCCAAACTGATCCCACTGCCCCGCTCTCTCCCCATAGCCCTGTATCAACCCCCAAACTAACCCCACTGCCCCGCTCTCTCCCCATAGCCCTGTGTCAATCCCCAAACTAATCCCACTGCCCCACTCTCTCCCCATAGCCCTGTCTCAACCCCCAAACTAATCCCACTGCCCCACTCTCTCCCCATAGCCCTGTGTCAATCCCCAAACTAATCCCACTGCCCCGCTTTCTCCCCATAGCCCTGTATCAATCCCCAAACTAATCCCATTGCCCCACTCAGTCCCCATAGCCCTGTATCAATCCCCAAACTAATCCCACTGCCCCGCTCTCCCCATAGCCCTGTATCAACCCCCAAACTGATCCCACTGCCCCGCTCTCTCCCCATAGCCCTGTATCAACCCCCAAACTAATCCCACTGCCCCGCTCTCTCCCCATAGCACTGTATCAACCCCCAAACTGATCCCACTGCCCCACTCTCTCCCCATAGCCCTGTCTCAACCCCCAAACTAATCCCACTGACCCGTTCTCTCCCCATAGCCCTGTATCAACCCCCAAGCTAATCCCACTGCCCCGCTCTCTCCCCATAGCCCTGTATCAATCCCCAAACTGATCCCACTGCCCCGCTCTCTCCCCATAGCCCTGTATCAACCCCCAAACTAATCCCACTGTCCCGCTCTCCCACCATAGCCCTGTATCAATCCCCAAACTGATCCCACTGCCCCGCTCTCTCCCCATAGCCCTGTATCAACCCCCAAACTAATCCCACTGCCCCGCTCACTCCCCATAGCCCTGTATCAATCCCCAAACTAATCCCACTGACCCGTTCTCTCCCCATAGCCCTGTATTAATCCCCAAACTAATCCCACTGCCCCGCTCTCTCCCCATAGCCCTGTATCAACCCCCAAACTAAGCCCACTGCCCCGCTCTCTCCCCATAGCCCTGTATCAACCCCCAAACTAATCCCACTCTCCCGCTCTCTCCCCATAGCCCTGTATCAACCCCCACACTGATCCCACTGCCCCGCTCTCTCCCCATAGCCCTGTGTCAATCCCCAAACTAATCCCACTGCCCCGCTTTCTCCCCATAGCCCTGTATCAATCCCCAAACTAATCCAATTGCCCCACTCAGTCCCCATAGCCCTGTATCAATCCCCAAACAAATCCCACTGCCCTGCTCTCTCCCCACAGCCCTGCATCAATCCGCAAACTAATCTCACTGCCCCACTCTCTCCCCATAGCCCTGCATCAATCCCCAAACTAATCCCACTGCCCCGCTCTCTCCGCATAGCCCTGTATCAATCCCACACTAATCCCACTGCCCCGCTCTCTCCCCATAGCCCTGTATCAATCCCATACTAATCCCACTGCCCCGCTCTCTCCCCATAGTCCTGTATCAATCCCCACACTAATCCCACTGCCCTGCTCTCTCCCCATAGCCCTGTATCAATCCCCGAACTAATCCCTCTGCCCTCCTCTCCCCATAGCCCTGTATCAATCCCCAAACTAATCCCACTGCCCCGCTCTCTCCCCATAGCCCTGTATCAACCCCCAAACTGATCCCACTGCCCCGCTCTCTCCCCATAGCCCTGTATCAACCCCCAAACTAATCCCACTGCCCCGCTCTCCCCCCATAGCCCTGCATCAATCCCCAAACTAATCCCACTGCCCCGCTCTCTCCCCCATTGCCCTGTATCAATCCCCAACCTAATCCCACTGCCCCCCTCACTCCCCATAGCCCTGTATCAATTCCCAAACTAATCCCACTGCCCCGCTCTCTCCCCATAGCCCTGTATTAATCCCCAAACTAATCCCACTGCCCCGCTCTCCCCCCACAGCCCTGTATCAATCCCCAAACTAATCCCACTGACCCGCTCTCTCCCCATAGCCCTGTATCAATCCCCAAACTAATCCCACTGCCCCGCTCTCCCCCCATAGCCCTGTATCAATCCCCAACCTAATCCCACTGCCCCGCTCTCTCCCCATAGCCCTGTATCAATCCCCAAACTAATCCCACTGCCCCGCGCTCTCCCCATAGCCCTGTATCAACCCCCAAACTGATCCCACTGACCCGTTCTCTCCCCATAGCCCTGTATCAATCCCCAAACTAATCCCACTGCCCCGCTCTCTCCCCATAGCCCTGTATCAATCCCCAAACTAATCCCACTGCCGAGCTCTCTCCCCATAGCCCTGTATCACTCCCCAAACTAATCCCACTGCCCCGCTCTCTCCCCACAGCCCTGTATCAACCCCCAAACTGATCCCACTGCCCCGCTCTCTCCCCATAGCCCAGTATCAATCCCCAAACTGATCCCACTGCCCCGCTCTCTCCCCATAGCCCTGTATCAATCCCCAAACTAATCCCACTGCCCCGCTCTCTCCCCATAGCCCTGTATCAACCCCCAAACTGATCCCACTGCCCCGCTCTCCCCATAGCCCTGTCTCAACCCCCAAACTAATCCCACTGACCCGTTCTCTCCCCATAGCCCTGTATCAACCCCCAAGCTAATCCCACTGCCCCGCTCTCTCCCCATAGCCCTGTATCAACCCCCAAACTAATCCCACTGCCCCGCTCACTCCCCATAGCCCTGTTTCAATCCCCAAACTAATCCCACTGACCCGTTCTCTCCCCATAGCCCTGTATCAACCCCCAAACTAAGCCCACTGCCCCGCTCTCTCCCCATAGCCCTGTATCAACCCCCAAACTGATCCCACTGACCCGTTCTCTCCACATAGCCCTGTATCAACCCCCAAACTAAGCCCACTGCCCCGCTCTCTCCACATAGCCCTGTATCAACCCCCAAACTAATCCCACTGCCCCGCTCTCTCCCCATAGCCCTGTATCAACCCCCAAACTAATCCCACTCTCCCGCTCTCTCCCCATAGCCCTGTATCAACCCCCACACTGATCCCACTGCCCCGCTCTCTCCCCATAGCCCTGTATCAATCCCCAAACGAATCCCACTGCCCCGCTTTCTCCCCATAGCCCTGTATTAATCCCCAAACTAATCCCATTGCCCCACTCACTTCCCATAGCCCTGTATCAATCCCCAAACTAATCCCACTGCCCCGCTTTCTCCCCATAGCCCTGTATTAATCCCCAAACTAATCCCATTGCCCCACTCACTCCCCATAGCTCTGTATCAATCCCCAAACTAATCCCACTGCCCCGCTCTCTCCCCACAGCCCTGCATCAATCCGCAAACTAATCTCACTGCACTGCTCTCTCCGCATAGCCCTGTATCAATCCCACACTAATCCCACTGCCCCGCTCTCTCCCCATAGCCCTGTATCAATCCCACACTAATCCCACTGCCCCACTCTCTCCCCATAGCCCTGTATCAATCCCACACTAATCCCACTGCCCCGCTCTCTCCCCATAGTCCTGTATCAATCCCCACACTAATCCCACTGCCCTGCTCTCTACCCATAGCCCTGTATCAATCCCCAAACTAATCCCACTGCCCCGCTCTCTCCCCATAGCCCTGTATCAATCCCCAATCTAATCCCACTGCACCGCTCTCTCCCCATAGCCCTGTATCAATCCCAAACTAATCCCACTGCCCCGCTCTCCCCATAGCCCTGTATCAATCCCCAAACTAATCCCACTGCCCCCCTCTCTCCCCATAGCCCTGTATCAATCCCCAAATTAAGCCCACTGCCCCGCTCTCTCCCCATAGCCCTGTATCAATCCCCAAACTAATCCCACTGCCCCGCTCTCCCCCCACAGCCCTGTATCAATCCCCAAACTAATCCCACTGCCCCGCTCTCTCCCCATAGCCCTGTATCAATCCCCAAACTAATCCCACTGCCCCGCTCTCCCCCCATAGCCCTGTATCAATCCCCAACCTAATCCCACTGCCCCGCTCTCTCCCCATAGCCCTGTATCAATCCCCAAACTGATCCCACTGCCCCGCGCTCTCCCCATAGCCCTGTATCAATCCCCAAACTAATCCCACTGCCCCGCTCTCTCCCCATAGCCCTGTATGAATCCCCAAACTAATCCCACTGCCGCGCTCTCTCCCCATAGCCCTGTATCAGTCCCCAAACTAATCCCACTGCCCCGCTCTCTCCCCACAGCCCTGTATCAACCCCCAAACTGATCCCACTGCCCCGCTCTCTCCCCATAGCCCAGTATCAATCCCCAAACTAATCCCACTGCCCCACTCACTCCCCATAGCCCTGTATCAATCCCCAAACTAATCCCACTGCCCCGCTATCTCCCCATAGCCCTGTATCAACCCCCAAACTGATCCCACTGACCCGTCCTCTCCCCATAGCCCTGTATCAATCCCCAAACTAATCCCACTGCCCGCCCTCTCCCCATAGCCCTGTATCAATCCCGAAACTAATCCCACTGCCCCGCTCTCTCCCCATAGCCCTGTATTAATCCCCAAACTAATCCCACTGCCTCGCTCTCCCCCATAGCCCTGTATCAATCCCCAAACTAATCCCACTGCCCCGCTCTCCCCCATAGCCCTGTATCAACCCCCAAACTAATCCCACTGCCCCGCTCTCTCCCCATAGCCCTGTATCAATCCCCAATCTAATCCCACTGCCCTGCTCTCTCCCCATAGCCCAGTATCAATCCCCAAACTAATCCCACTGCCCCGCTCTCTCCCCATAGCCCTGTATCAATTCCCAATCTAATCCCACTGCCCCAGTCTCTCCCCCCATAGCCCTGTATCAATCCCCAAACCAATCCCACTGACCCGCTCTCTCCCCATAACCCTGTATCAATCCCCAATCTAATCCCACTGCCCTGCTCTCTCCCTATAGCCCTGTATCAATCCCCAAACTAATCCCACTGCCCCGCTCTCTCCCCACAGCCCTGTATCAATCCCCAAACTAATCCCACTGCCCCACTCTCTCCCAATAGCCCTGTATCAATCCCAAACTAATCTACTGCCCCGCTCTCTCCCCATAGCCCTGTATCAATCCCAAACTAATCCCACTGCTCCGCTCTCTCCCCATAGCCCTGTATCAATCCCCAAACTAATCCCACTGCCCCGCTCTCTCCCCATAGCCCAGTATCAATCCCCAAACTAATCCACTGCCCCAGTCTCTCCCCCCATAGCCCTGTATCAATCCCCAAACCAATCCCACTGACCCGCTCTCTCCCCATAGCCCTGTATCAATCCCCAATCTAATTCCACTGCCCTGCTCTCTCCCTATAGCCCTGTATCAATCCCCAAGCTAATCCCACTGCCCCGCTCTCTCCCCATAGCTCTGTGTCAATCCCAAACGAATGTCACTGCCCCGCTCTCTCCCCATAGACCTGTATCAATCCCCAAACTAATCCCACTGCCCCGCTCTCTCCCCATAGCCCTGTATCAATCCCCAAACTAATCCCACTTCCCCGCTCTCTCCCCATAGCCCTGTATCAATCCCCAAGCTAATCCCACTGCCCCGCTCTCTCCCCATAGCCCTGTATCAATCTCCAAACTAATCCCACTGCCCCACTCTCTCCCCATAGCCCTGTGTCAATCCCAAACTAATCCCACTGCCCCGCTCTCTCCCCATAGCCCTGTATCAATCCCCAAGCTAATCCCACTGCCCCGCTCTCTCCCCATAGCTCTGTGTCAATCCCAAACTAATGTCACTGCCCCGCTCTCTCCCCATAACCCTGTATCAATCTCCAAACTAATCCCACTGCCCCACTCTCTCCCCATAGCCCTGTGTCAATCCCAAACTAATTCCACTGCCCGCCCTCTCCCCATAGCCCTGTATCAATCCCGAAACTAATCCCACTACCCCGCTCTCTCCCCATAGCCCTGTATCAACCCCCAAACTAATCCCACTGCCCCGCTCTCTCCCCATAGCCCTGTATCAACCCCCAAACTGAACCCACTGCCCCGCTCTCTCCCCATAGCCCTGTCTCAATCCCCAAACTAATCCCACTGCCCGCCCTCTCCCCATAGCCCTGTATCAACCCCGAAACTAATCCCACTACCCCGCTCTCTCCCCATAGCCCTGTATCAACCCCCAAACTGATCCCACTGCCCCGCTCTCTCCCCATAGCCCTGTATCAACCCCCAAACTAATCCCACTGCCCCGCTCTCTCCCCATAGCCCTGTATCAACCCCCAAACTGATCCCACTGCCCCGCTCTCTCCCCATAGCCCTGTCTCAATCCCCAAACTAATCCCACTGACCCGTTCTCTCCCCATAGCCCTGTATCAATCCCCAATCTAATTCCACTGCCCTGCTCTCTCCCTATAGCCCTGTATCAATCCCCAAACTAATCCCACTGCCCCGCTCTCCCCATAGCCCTGTATCAATCCCCAAGCTAATCCCACTGCCCCGCTCTCTCCCCATAGCTCTGTGTCAATCCCAAACTAATGTCACTGCCCCGCTCTCTCCCCATAACCCTGTATCAATCTCCAAACTAATCCCACTGCCCCACTCTCTCCCCACAGCCCTGTGTCAATCCCAAACTAATCCCACTGCCCGCCCTCTCCCCATAGCCCTGTATCAATCCCGAAACTAATCCCACTACCCCGCTCTCTCCCCATAGCCCTGTGTCAACCCCCAAACTGATCCCACTGCCCCGCTCTCTCCCCATAGCCCTGTATCAACCCCCAAACTAATCCCACTGCCCCGCTCTCTCCCCATAGCCCTGTATCAACCCCCAAACTGATCCCACTGCCCCGCTCTCTCCCCATAGCCCTGTCTCAATCCCCAAACTAATCCCACTGACCCGTTCTCTCCCCATAGCCCTGTTTCAACCCCCAAACTAATCCCACTGCCCCGCTCTCTCCCCATAGCCCTGTATCAATCCCCAAACTGATCCCACTGCCCCGCTCTCTCCCCATAGCCCTGTATCAATCCCCAAACTAATCCCACTGCCCCGCTCTCTCCCCATAGCCCTGTATTAATCCCCAAACTAATCCCACTGCCTCGCTCTCCCCCATAGCCCTGTATCAACCCCCAAACTAATCCCACTGCCCCGCTCTCCCCCATAGCCCTGTATCAACCCCCAAACTAATCCCACTGCCCCGCTCTCTCCCCATAGCCCTGTATCAATCCCCAATCTAATCCCACTGCCCTGCTCTCTCCCCATAGCCCTGTATCAATCCCCAAACCAATCCCACTGACCCGCTCTCTCCCCATAGCCCTCTATCAATCCCCAATCTAATCCCACTGCCCTGCTCTCTCCCTATAGCCCTGTATCAATCCCCAAACTAATCCCACTGCCCCGCTCTCTCCCCATAGCCCTGTATCAATCCCCAAGCTAATCCCACTGCCCCGCTCTCTCCCCATAGCTCTGTGTCAATCCCAAACTAATGTCACTGCCCCGCTCTGTCCCCATAACCCTGTATCAACCCCCAAACTAATCCCACTGCCCCACTCTCTCCCCATAGCCCTGTATCAATCCCAAACTAATCCCACTGCCCCGCTCTCTCCCCATAGCCCTGTATCAATCCCAAACTAATCTACTGCCCCGCTCTCTCCCCATAGCCCTGTATCAATCCCAAACTAATCCCACTGCTCCGCTCTCTCCCCATAGCCCTGTATCAATCCCCAAACTAATCCCACTGCCCCGCTCTCTCCCCATAGCCCTGTATCAATCCCAAACTAATCCCACTGCCCCGCTCTCTCTCCATAGCCCTGTATCAATCCGAAACTAATCCCACTGTCCCGCTCGCTCCCCATAGCCCTGTATCAATCCCAAACTAATCCCACTGCCCCACTCTCTCCCCATAGCCCTGTGTCAATCCCAAACTAATGCCACTGCCCTGCTCTCTCCCCATAGCCCTGTATCAATCCCAAACTAATCTACTGCCCCGCTCTCTCCCCATAGCCCTGTATCAATCCCAAACTAATCCCACTGCTCCGCTCTCTCCCCATAGCCCTGTATCAATCCCCAAACTAATCCCACTGTCCCGCTCATTCCCCATAGCCCTGTGTCAATCCAGAACGAGTGATGTTGGTTGAGGGATAAATATTGGCCCCAGGACAGCGGGGAGAACTCCCCCCTGCTCTTCTTCCAATAGTGGCCGTGGGATCTTTTACATCCACCTGAGAGGGCAGACAGTGCGGTGCTCCCTCAGTACTCCACCTCCGACAGTGCGGCGCTCCCTCAGTACTGCCCCTCCGACAGTGCGGCGCTCCCTCAGTACCGCCCCTCCAACAGTGCGGCGCTCCCTCAGTACCACCCCTCCGACAGTGCAGCGCTCCCTCAGTACCGCCCCTCCGACAGTGCGGCGCTCCCTCAGTACTGCCCCTCCGACAGTGCGGCGCTCCCTCAGTACCGCCCCCTCCGACAGTGCGGTGCTCCCTCAGTACCGCCCCCTCCGACAGTGCGGCGCTCCCTCAGTACCGCCCCTCCGACAGTGCGGCGCTCCCTCAGTACCGCCCCTCCGACAGTGCGGCGCTCCCTCAGTACCCGCCCCTCCGACAGTGCGGCACTCCCTCAGTACCGCCCCTCCGACAGTGCGGCGCTCCCTCAGTACCGCCCCTCCGACAGTGTGGCGCTCCCTCAGTACCGCTCCTCCGACAGTGCGGCGCTCCCTCAGTGCTGCCCCTCCGACAGTGCGGCGCTCCCTCAGCACCGCCCCTCCGACAGTGCGGCGCTCCCTCAGTACTGCCCCTCCGACAGTGCGGCGCTCCCTCAGTACCGCCCCTCCGACAGTGCGGCGCTCTCTCAGTACTGCCCCTCCGACAGTGCGGCGCTCCCTCAGTACCGCCCCTCCGACAGTGCGGCGCTCTCTCAGTACTGCCCCTCCGACAGTGCGGCGCTCTCTCAGTACCGCCCCTCCGACAGTGCGGCGCTCCCTCAGTACCGCCCCTCCGACAGTGCAGTGCTCCCTTAGTACCGCCCCTCCGACAGTGCGGCGCTCCCTCAGTACTTTCACCGGGGGAGTGTCTGGCCTGGATTACGGGGCTCGAGTCTCTGGAGTTGGGGGCTCGAACCCATGACCTTCTGACTCAGAGGCGAGAGCGAGAACATTGAGCTAAGGGGATGAACAGGTTAATCTCTAACACAAATAAGACAACAATCGTTAGGCCAACAAATATTATAGCCTCGTAGATCGTTTGGCTGAGGAGCAGCGTACCAAAGAGATTTAATTAAAATCTCCCTGCAGATAGAATTAATATTAATATCCACAAATATTTAATTGCAATTAAACAATTAGTGTTTTCCCCCCTGGCTTGGTGAAGGTACCGAACTCAGTGGAGTCTAAACTGGGTGGATGAGAAAAGACTTCTGCATTTCCCCGGCGCCTTTCGCCTCCTCAGGACATCGCAAAGCACTTGACACCCAATGAAGGACTTTTTTTGAAATGTGGCCACTCTTGTAACGTAAGAAACGGGGCAGCCAATTTGCACACAGCAAGATCCCACCTAGAGCAGTGAGTTGATAGAAACATAGAAGATAGGAGCAGGAGTCGGCCATTCGGCCCCTCGAGCCTGCTCCGCCATTCAATGAGATCATGGCTGATCATCCAAACTCAGTACCCTATTCCTGCCTTCTCCCCATATCCCTTGATCACTTTAGCCTTAAGAAATATATCTAACTCCTTCTTGAATATATTTAATGAATTGGCCTCAACTGCCTTCTGTGGCAGAGAATTCCACAGGTTCACCACTCTCTGGGTGGAGCACGGTGGCATAGTGGTTAGCACTGTTGCCTCACAGCGCCAGGGACCCGGGTTCGAATCCGGCCTCGGGTGACTGTCTGTGTGCAGTTTGCACATTCTCCCCGTGTTTGCGTGGGTTTCCTCCGGGTGCTCCGGTTTCCTCCCACAGTCCAAAGATGTGCGGGTTAGGTTGATTGGCTATGATAAATTGACCCTTAGTGTTAGGGGGATTAAATATGTGGGGTTACGGGGATAGGGTGGGATATGTGTTGGTGTAGGGGTTACGGGGATCGGGTGGGATATGTGTCGGTGCAGGCTCGATGGGCCAAAATGGCCTCTATCTGCACTGTGGGGTTTCTGTGATTCTGTGAAAAAATTCCTCCTCATCTCTGTCCTAAATGGCCTCCTCCTTATCCTTAGACCGTGACCCCTAGTTCTGGACTCCCCGACCATCGGGAACATCCTTCCTGCATCTAGTCTGTCGAGTCCTGTTAGAATTTTAGAAGTTTCAATGAGATCCCCTCTCATTCTTCTAAACTCCAGCGAATATAAGCCCAATCGACCCAATCTCTCCTCATACGTCATTCCTGCCATCCCAGGTATCAGCCTGGTGAATTTTCGCTGAACTCCTTCCATGGCAAGAACATCCTTCCTCAGACAAGGTGACCAAAACTGCACACAATACTCAAGGTGTGGTCTCACCAAGGCCCTGTACAACTGCAGCAAGACATCCTTGTTCCTGTACTCAAATCCTCTCGCTTTGAAGGTCAACATACCATTTGCCTTCTTAACCACCTGCTGCACCTGCATGCTTACCTTCAGCGACTGGTGCACAAGGACGCCGAGGTCTCGTTGCACTTCCCCTTCTCCCAATCTATTGCCATTTAGATAATAATCTGCCTTCCTGCTACCAAAGTGTATAACCTCGCATTTATCCACATTAAACTGCATTTGCCATGCATCTGCCCAATCACCCCACCTGTCCAAATCATCCTGGAGTTTCTCGGCATCCTCCTCACAGCACACACGCCCACCCAGCTTTGTGTCGTCTACCAAACTCAGTGGAGTCTAAACTGGGTGGATGAGAAAAGACTTCTGCATTTCCCCAGTGCCTATCCCCGCCTCAGGACGTCCCAAAGCGCTTGACACCCAATGAAGGACTTTTTTTGAAATGTGGACACTGCTGTAATGTGGGAAACGGGCCAGCCAATTTGCGCACAGCAAGATCCCACCGACAGCAGTGAGTTAATGGCCGGCACTTGAGCGCGCCCGTGCGACAGGCGCTAACCGGCCTACTAAGCCCCGACATTGGGGGCAGGAAAGTGCATGCTGGTTACGAGACCAAAGTGCGCGACCCCGCCATATTGGTGTAGGTAAAGAAAATAGGCGATATGGGGAGAAGGTGGGTCGGTGGGGTTGAGGGATATGGGGAAAGGTGGGTGGGTGGGGTTGAGGGATATGGGGAAAGGTGGGTAGGTGGGGTTGAGGGAGATGGGAGAAGGTGGGTAGGTGGGGTTGAGGGATATGGGGCAAGGTGGGTAGGTGGGGTTGAGGGAGATGGGAGAAGGTGGGTGGGTGGGGTTGAGGGATATGGGGAAAGGTGGGTAGGTGGGGTTGGGGGATATGGGGAAAGGTGGGTAGGTGGGGTTGAGGGATATGGGGAGAAGGTGGGTGGGTGGGGTTGAGGGATATGGGGAAAGGTGGGTAGGTGGGGTTGAGGGATATGGGGAGAAGGTGGGTGGGTGGGGTTGAGGGATATGGGGAGAAGGTGGGTGGGTGGGGTTGAGGGAGATGGGGAGAAGGTGGGTAGGTGGGGTTGAGGGATATGGGGAAAGGTGGGTAGGTGGGTTTGAGGGAGATGGGGAGAAGGTGGGTAGGTGGGGTTGAGGGAGATGGGGAGAAGGTGGGTGGGTGGGGTTGGGGAGATGGGGAGAAGGTGGGTAGGTGGGGTTGAGGGAGATGGGGAGATGGTGGGTAGGTGGGGTTGAGGGATATGCGGAGAAGGTGGGCAGGTGGGTTTGAGGATATGGGGAGAAGGTGGGTAGGTGGGGTTGGGGGATATGGGGAGAAGGTGGGTGGGTGGGGTTGAGGGAGATGGGGAGAAGGTGGGTAGGTGGGGTTGAGGGAGATGGGGAGAAGGTGGGTAGGTGGGGTTGAGGGAGATGGGGAGAAGGTGGGCAGGTGGGTTTGAGGGATATGGGGAGAAGGTGGGTGGGTGGGGTTGAGGGATATGGGGAGAAGGTGGGTGGTGGGGTTGAGGGATATGGGGAGAAAGTGGGGTACCTCTGGGAGAATGCCGGGATTGAGTTTGCACTGGTGTTGGGATGTTTGAATTTCTCTGCCGTGTCTCCCACAGGGCTATCGGGCAATCCCGCGGACCTCGAAAAGAGGATACAGGTCTATGGAATGAACTTCATCCCTCCCAAAAAAGCCAAGACCTTCCTCCAGTTAGTCTGGGAAGCACTGCAAGACGTCACGCTGATAATCCTCGAGGTGGCGGCCATTATATCCCTCGCCCTGTCATTCTATCAACCACCTGCGGAGCAGAGTGACGGTAAGATGCTTTTTGCTGTTCCCACCCCAGCCCCACGTCCTCCCACAGGAGAATCGGTCTCCCTTCTGGTGCGATGGGCGTCTACGTAGGTCCTCATTGGCTGAATGTTGCACCGTTTTTTTCCCCATCCCCTCCTGGGGGAGCTGACCGTCACATACAATTACATCGAATTTTACAATGCAGGAACACGCCATTGGGCCCAAGACACACTATCACTCAACCCCACCCACTCACCTTCTCCCCATCTCCCTCAACCCCACCCACCCACCTTCTCCCCATCTCCCTCAACCCCACCCACCCACCTTCTCCCCATCTCCCTCAACCCCACCCACCCACCTTCTCCCCATCTCCCTCAACCCCACCTACCCACCTTCTCCCCATTTCCCTCAACCCCACCCACCCACCTTCTCCCCATATCCCTCAACCCCACCCACCCACCTTCTCCCCATCTCCCTCAACCCCACCCACCCACCTTCTCCCCATATCCCTCAACCCCACCCACCCACCTTCTCCCCATCTCCCTCAACCCCACCCACCCACCTTCTCCCCATATCCCTCAACCCCACCCACCCACCTTCTCCCCATCTCCCTCAACCCCACCTACCCACCTTCTCCCCATATCCCTCAACCCCACCCACCCACCTTCTCCCCATATCCCTCAACCCCACCCACCCACCTTCTCCCCATCTCCCTCAACCCCACCCACCCACCTTCTCCCCATATCCCTCAACCCCACCCACCCACCTTCTCCCCATCTCCCTCAACCCCACCCACCCACCTTCTCCCCATATCCCTCAACCCCACCCACCCACCTTCTCCCCATATCCCTCAACCCCACCCACCCACCTTCACCCCACATCCCTGAGTCTCACCTATCAACTTTATTGCCGGTGTTCCTGCTCCACACGAGCCTCCTCCCGCCCCCTCTTCATCTCACCCCATCACCATATCCTTCTATTCCTTTCTCCCTCGTGTGTTTATCCAGCTTCCCCTTAAATACATCGACGCTATTCGCCTCGACCACTCCCTGTGGGAGCGAGTTCCACATTCTCACCACTCTCTGGGTGAAGACGTTTCTCCTGAATTCCCGATTGGATTTATTAGTGACTCTCTTATATTGACGGCCCCTAGTTCTGGTCTCCCCCACAAGTGGAGACATCTTCTCTACGTCTACCCTATCGAAACCCCTTCATTATCTTAAAGACCTCTCAGGTCACCCCTCAGCCGTCTCTTTTCCAGAGAAAAGTGCCCCAGCCTGTTCAATCTTTCATGTCTGAGCATTGAATCATTGGACCCGTCAATCCCACAGCATCCAGAAGGGGGAACGCCGAGGGGAGATTACACAGTCCGGCATTCCCAGCGAGCCCCTCCTCAATCTCTGAGTGTCACCTGTCCACTGGGAGCGCTGATCACGGAATGACCCCAAATGACTTCATACTGTGTGTCGGCCATCTCTCAGTGGGTCTCACTCTCGCCTCTTGAGTCACAAAGTCGTGGTTTCGAGCTCCATGTCACCGCTCCCGAGACTCGAGCCCCGTAATCCAGGCCCGACACTCCCCCGGTGCCAGTACTGAGGGAGCACCGCACTGTCGGAGGGGCAGTACTGAGGGAGCGCCGCACTGTCGGAGGGGCAGTACTGAGGGAGCGCCGCACTGTCAGAGGGGCAGTATTGAGGGAGCGCCGCACTGTCGGAGGGACGGTACTGAGGGAGCACCGCACTGTCGGAGGGGCAGTACTGAGGGAGCGCCGCACTGTCGGAGGGGCAGTACTGAGGGAGCGCCGCACTGTCAGAGGGGCAGTATTGAGGGAGTGCCGCTCTGTCGGAGGGGCAGTACTGAGGGAGCGCCGCACTGTCGGAGGGGCAGTACTGAGGGAGCGCCGCACTGTCGGAGGGGCAGAACTGAGGGAGCGCCGCACTGTCGGAGGGGCAGTATTGAGGGAGTGCCACACTGTCGGAGGGGCAGTACTGAGGGAGCGCCGCACTGTCGAAGGGGCAGTACTGAGGGAGCGCCGCACTGGCGGAGGGGCACTACTGAGGGAGCGCCGCACTGTCGGAGGGGCAGTACTGAGGGTGCATCGCACTGTTGGAGGGGCAGTGCTGAGGGAGCGCCGCACTGTCGGGGGGGCGGTACTGAGGGTGTGTCGCACTGTCGGAGGGGCAGTGCTGAGGGAGAGCCGCACTGTCAGAGGGACGGTACTGAGGGCGAGCTGCACTGTCGGAGGGGCGGTACTGAGGGAGCGCCACACTGTCAGAGGGGCGGTACTGAGGGAGCGCCGCACTGTCGGAGGGGCGGTACTGAGGGAGCGCCGCACTGTCGGAGGGTCAGTACTGAGGGAGCACCGCACTGTCGGAGGGGCAGTACTGAGGGAGCGCCGCACTGTCGGAGGGGCAGTACTGAGGGAGCGCCGCACTGTCGGGGGGGCGGTACTGAGGGTGCGTCGCACTGTCGGAGGGGCAGTGCTGAGGGAGCGCCGCACTGTCGGGGGGGCGGTACTGAGTGTGTGTCGCACTGTCGGAGGGGCAGTGCTGAGGGAGCGCCGCACTGTCGGAAGGGCGGTACTGAGGGAGCGCCACAATGTCAGAGGGGCGGTACTGAGGGAGCGCCGCACTGTCGGAGGGGCAGTACTGAGGGAGCGCCGCACTGTCGGAGGGGCGGTACTGAGGGAGCTCTGCACTGTCGGAGGGGGCGGTACTGAGTGAGCGCTGCACTGTCGGAGGGGCGGTACTGAGGGAGCGCTGCACTGTCGGAGGGGCGGTACTGAGGGAGCGCCGCACTGTCGGAGGGGCGGTACTGAGGGAGCGCTGCGCTGTCGGAGGGGCGGTACTGAGGGAGCGACGCACTGTCGGAGGGGCGGTACTGAGGGAGCGCTGCACTGTCGGAGGGGCGGTACTGAGGGAGCGCCGCACTGTCGGAGGGGCGGTACTGAGGGAGCGACGCACTGTCGGAGGGGCGGTACTGAGGGAGCGACGCACTGTCTGCTCTCTCAGGTGGGTGTAAAAGATCCCACATGGGCCACTATTGGAAGGAGAGCAGGGAGGAGGTCTACCTGGGGTCCTGGGGCCAATATTTATCCTTCAACCCAAAACTTTGAAAGGTAGATGATCCGAAAGATAGATGTTTGTGGGAGCTTGCTGTGCGCAAATTGGCTGCCGCGTTTCCCACATTACAACAGTGACCACACTTCAAAAAAAAGTCCTCCATTGGCTGTGAAGAGCTTTAGGACGTCCTGAGGTGGGGATAGGCGCCGGAGAAATGCAAGTCTTTGCTTTGACAGCGGGGACGTGCCGCTGATGAAATGGTGACCAGACCTTTGACGCTTTGTGCTCCTCAGCGTGCGGGAACACGTCCTCGGATGTGGAGGACGAGGGCGAGGCCGAGGCGGGCTGGATCGAAGGGGCGGCCATCTTGCTGTCGGTCATCTGCGTGGTCCTGGTCACCGCCTTCAACGACTGGAGCAAGGAGAAGCAGTTCCGCGGCTTGCAAAGCCGCATCGAACAGGAGCAAAGGTTCAGCGTTGCTCGGAACGGCCAGATCATCCAGATCCCCGTGGCGGACATCATTGTCGGAGACATCGCTCAAATTAAATATGGTAGGTCGCAGGCCAGGACAATGATCCGTGAGTTGGGCAATTGAAATTCGGTTCGTTAAATCCATCAGGAATTAAAAAGCTAGAGTCAGTAATGACAACCCTGAAACTATTAGATTGTCGTAGAAACCCATCTGGTTCACTAATGTCCTTTAGGGTAGGAAATCTACCGCCCTCACCCGGTCTGGACGATTTGTGACTCCAGACCCACTGTGTGCTGTGAGGAGGATGCAGAGAAACTCCAGTACGATTTGGACAGGTTGGGTGATTGGGCAGATGCATGGCAAATGCAGTTTAATGTGGATAAATGCGAGGTTATCCACTTTGGTGGCAAAAACAGGAAGGCAGATTATTATCTGAACAGCAATAGATTGGGAGAAGGGGAAGTGCAACGAGACCTGGGTGTCCTTGTGCACCAGTCGCTGAAGGTAAGCATGCAGGTGCAGCAGGCGGTTAAGAAGGCAAATGGTATGTTGGCCTTCGTAGCGAGAGGATTCGAGTACAGGAACAAGGATGTCTTGCTGCAGTTGTACAGGGCCTTGGTGAGACCACACCTTGAGTACTGTGTGCAGTTTTGGTCACCTTATCTGAGGAAGGATGTTCTTGCCATGGAGGGAGTGCAGCGAAGATTCACCAGACTGATACCTGGGATGGCAGGAATGACGTATGAGGAGAGATTGGGTCGATTGGGCTTATATTCGCTGGAGTTTAGAAGAATGAGAGGGGATCTCATTGAAACTTATAAAATTCTAACAGGACTAGACAGACTAGATGCAGGAAGGCTGTTCCCGATGGTCGGGGAGTCCAGAACCAGGGGTCACAGTCTAAGGATAAGGGGTAAGCCATTTAGGACTGAGATGAGGAGGAATTTCTTCACCCAGAGAGTGGTGAACCTGTGGAATTCTCTACCACAGAAGGCAGTGGAGGCCAATTCATTAAATATATTCAAGAGGGAGTTAGATATATTTCTTCAGGCTAAAGGGATCAAGGGATATGGGGAGAAGGCAGGGACAGGGTACTGAATTTGGATGATCAGCCATGATCGCATTGAATGGCGGAGCAGGCTCGAGGGGCCGAATGGCCGACTCCTGCTCCTATCTTCTATGTTTCTATGACTCTTAGCTGCCCTCTGAGATGGCCTAGCAAGCATACGAGCATACGGATTAGGAGCAAGATTCGGCCCCTCGAGCCTGCTCCACCATTCAATGAGATCATGGCTGATCCGATGACTCCACATACCCGCCTACCCCCGATGACCTTTCACCCCCCTTACTTACCAAGAATCGATCTACCTCTGCCTTAAAAATATTCAGACTCTTCTTCCACCGCCATCTGAGGAAGAGAGTTCCAAAGACTCACGACATAGAAACATAGAAGATAGGAGCAGGAGTCGGCCATTCGGCCCCTCGAGCCTGCTCCGCCATTCAATCAGATCATGGCTGATCATCCAAATTCAGTACCCGGTCCCTGCCTTCTCCCCATATCCCTTGATCCCTTTAGCCTTAAGAAATATATCCAACTCCTTCTTGAATATATTTAATGAATTGGCCTCCACTGCCTTCTGTGGTAGAGAATTCCACAGGTTCACCACTCTCTGGGTGAAGAAATTCCTCCTCATCTCAGTCCTAAATGGCTTACCCCTTATCCTTAGACTGTGACCCCTGGTTCTGGACTCCCCCGTCATCGGGAACATCCTCCCTGCATCTAGTCTGTCGAGTCCTGTTAGAATTTTATAAGTTTCAATGAGATCCCCTCTCATTCTTCTAAACTCCAGCGAGTATAAGCCCAATCGACCCAATCTCTCCTCATACGTCATTCCTGCCATCCCAGGTATCAGCCTGGTGAATCTTCGCTGCACTCCCTCCATGGCAAGAACATCCTTCCTCAGATAAGGCGACCAAAACTGCGCACAATACTCTCTGTGAGAAAAAATGTCTCCTCATCTCTGCTTTAAATGGGCGACCCCTTATTTTTAAACAGTGACCCCTCGTTCTGGATTCCCCCACAAGAGGAAACATCCTCTCCACATCCCCCCTGTCCAGACCCCTCAGGATCTTGTGTGTTTCAATCAAGTCACCTCTTCTCTTCTAAACTCCAGCGGATACAAGCCTAGCCTGTCCAACCTTTCCTCATAAGACAACGCGCCCATTCCAGGTATTAGTCCAGTAAACCTTCTCTGAACTGCTTCCAACGCATTTGCATCCTTCCTTAAATAAGGAGACCAATACTGTACACAGTACTCCAGATATGGTCTCACCAACGCCCTGTATAACTGAAGCATAACCTCCCTACTTTTGTATTCAATTCTCCTCGCAATAAATCATAACATTCTAATAGCTTTTCTAATTACTTGCTGTACCTGCATATTAACCTTTTGCGATTCATGCACGCGGACACCCAGATCCCTCTGCACCTCAGAGCTCTGCAATCTCTCACCATTTAGATAATATGCTTCTTTTTTATTCTACCTGCCAAAATGGACAACTTCGCATTTTCCCACATTATACTCCATTTGCCAGATCTTTGCCCACTCACTTAACCTATCCATATCCCTTTGTAGGAAATCTACAGTCCTTACCCGGTCTGGCCGATATGTGACTGCATGTTGACTCTTAACTGCCGCTCTGACAGAGCCAAGCAAGCCACCGTCAGACTGCTACGACACACGTTACTAAGAATAAAACTGGACGGGCCGTCCCCGACAGCGACCTCTGCACCGGCATCAGCACCTCCCAGTCACACACACCATCCTGACTTGGAAATCTATCGGGCCGTTCCTTCATCGTCGCTGGGTCAAAATCCTGGAACTCCCTCCCTAGCAGCGCTGTGGGAGCACCTTCACCACACGGACTGCAGCGGTTCAAGAAGGGGGCTCACCACCACCTTCTCCAGGGTAATTAGGGATGGGCAATAAACGCCGGACTTGCCAGCGACGCCCACATCCCAAGAATGAATAAATAAAAACGTTCCTTTGTGGGGAGCAGTAACCATCTCCACTCAATCGGATTGCATTTTCAACATCTCCCGACTGGACCGATACTAGAAATTGTTACCTAACTGATAGATACTGACCCTTAGAGTCCATCACTGATAGATACAGACCCTTAGAGACCATCACTGATAGATACTGACCCTTAGAGTCCATCACTGATAGATACTGACCCTTAGAATCCATCACTGATAGATACTGGCCCTTAGAGTCCATCACTGATAGATACTGACCCTTAGAGTCCATCACTGATAGATACTGAGCCTGAGAGTCCATCACTGATAGATACTGAGCCTTAGAGTCCATCACTGATAGATACTGAGCCTGAGAGTCCATCACTGATAGATACTGACCTTTAGAGTCCATCACTGATAGATACTGACCCTTAGAGTCCATCACTGATAGATACTGACCCTTGGAGTCCATCACTGATAGATACTGTCCCTTGGAGTCCTTCACTGATAGATACTGACCCTTAGTGTCCATCACTGATAGATACTGACCCATAGAGTCCATCACTGATAGATACTGACCCTTAGAGTCCATCACTGATAGATACTGACCCTTAGAGTCCATCACTGGTAGATACTGACCCTTAGAGTCCATCACTGATAGATACTGACGCTTAGAGTCCATCACTGATAGATACTGACCCTTAGAGTCCATCACTGATAGATACTGACCCTTAGAGTCCATCACTGATAGATACTGACGCTTAGAGTCCATCACTGATAGATACTGACCCTTACAGTCCATCACTGATAGATGCTGACCCTTAGAGTCCATCACTGATAGATACTGACCCTTAGAGTCCATCACTGATAGATACTGACCCTTAGAGTCCATCACCAATAGATACTGACCCTTAGAGTCCATCACTGATAGATACTGACCCTTAGAATCCATCACTGATAGATACTGGCCCTTAGAGTGCATCACTGATAGACACTGACCCTTGGAGTCTATCACTGATAGATACTGACCCTTAGAATCCATCACTGATAGATACTGACCCTTAGAGCCCATCACTGATAGATACTGAGCTTTGAGTCCATCACTGATAGATACTGACCCATAGAGACCATCAGTGACAGATACTGACCCTTAGAGTCCATCACCAATAGATACTGACCCTTAGAGTCCATCACCAATAGATACTGACCCTTAGAGTCCATCATTGATCGATACTGACCCTTAGAGTCAATCACTGATAGATACTGGCCCTTAGAGTCCATCACTGATAGATACTAAGCCTGAGAGTCCATCACCAATAGATACTGACCCTTAGAGTCCATCACCAATAGATACTGACCCTTAGAGTCCATCACTGATGGATACTGACCCTTAGAGTCCATCACCGATAGATACTGACCCTTAGAGTCCATCATTGATCGATACTGACCCTTAGAGTCCATCACTGATAGATACTGACCCTTAGAGTTAATCACTGATAGATACTGAACCTTAGAATCCATCACCAATAGATACTGACCCTTAAAATCCATCACTGATAGATACTGACCCTTAGCGTCCATCACTGATAGATACTGACCCTTAGAATCCATCACTGATGGATACTGGCCCTTAGAGTCCATCACTGATAAATACTGACCATTAGGTTCCATCACTGATAGATACTGACCCATAGAGACCATCAGTGACAGATACTGACCCTTAGAGTCCATCACTGATAGATACTAAGCCTGAGAGTCCATCACTGATAGATACAGACACTTAGAGACCATTACTGATAGATACTGACCCTTAGAGTACATCACTGATAGATACTGACCCTTAAGCATCCATCACTGATAGATACTAACCCTTAGAGTCCATCACTGATGGATACTGACCCTTAGAGTCCATCGCCGATAGATACTGACCCTTAGAGTCCATCACTGATAGATACTAACCCCTAGAGTCCATCACTGATAGATACTGACCCTCAGAGTCCACCACTAGTAGATACTGACCCTTAGAGTTAATCACTGATAGATACTGAACCTTAGAATCCATCACCAATAGATAATGACCCTTAGAGTCCATCACTGATAGATACTGACCCTTAGAATGGATCACCAATAGATAGTGACCCTTAGAGTCCATCACTGATAGATACTGACATTTAGAGTCCATCACTGATAGATACTGACCCTTGGCGTCCATCACTGATAGATACTGGCCCGTAGAGTCCATCACTGATAGATACTAAGCCTGAGAGTCCATCACTGATAGATACTGACCTTTAGAGTCCATCACTGATAGATACAGACCCTTAAGCATCCATCACTGATAGATACTAACCCTTCGATTCCATCAGTGAGAGATACTGACCCTTAGAGTCCACCACTGATAGATACTGACCCTGAGAGTCCATCGCTGATAGACACGGTCCCTTAGAGTCCATCACTGATAGATACTGACCCTTCGAGTCCATCACTGATAGATACTGACCCATAGAGTCCATCACCGATAGATACTGACCCTAACAATCCATCACCGATAGATACTGACCCTTAGAGTCCATCACTGATTGATACTGACCCTTAGAGACCATCACTGATAGATACTGACCCTTCGAGACCATCACTGACAGATACTGACCCTTAGAGTCCATCGCTGATAGACACTGTCCCTTAGAGTCCATCACTGATAGATACTGACCCTTAGGTTCCATCACTGATAGATACATAGAAACATGGAGATAGGAACAGGAGTAGGCCATTCGGCCCTTCGAGCCTGCTCCGCCATTCAATGAGATCATGGCTGATCTTCGTCTGAGATCATAGCTGATCTTACCAGTTCAGTACCCCGTCCCCGCCTTTTCTCCGTAACCCTTAATCCCCTTAGCCTTCAGAAATATATCCAATTCTCTCTTGAAAATATTTATTGAATTAGCCTTCACAGCCCTCTGTGGCAGGGAATTCCACAGGCTCACCACTCTTTGAGTGAAGAAATTCTTCCTCATCTCTGTTTTAAATGATTTGCCCGCTATTTTTGACCCTTAGAGTCCATCACTGATAGATACTGACCCTTAGAGTCCATCACCGATAGATACTGACCCTAACAGTCCATCACCGATAGATACTGACCCTTCGAGTCCATCATTGATTGATACTGACCCTTAGAGACCATCACTGATAGATACTGACCCTTAGACTCCATCACTGATAGACACTGTCCCTTAGAGTCCATCACTGAGAGATACTGACCCTTAGAGCCCATCACCGATAGATACTGACCCTTAGAATCCATCACCGATAGATACTGACCCTTAGAGTCCATTACTGATAGATACTGACCCTTAGAGTCCATCACTGATAGATACTGACCCTTGGAGTCCATCATTGATAGATACAGACCCTGACATCCATCACTGATAGATACTGAGCCTGAGAATCCATCACTGATAGATACTGACCCTTAGAGTCCATCACCGATAGATACTGACCCTTAGACTCCATCACTGATAGATACTGAACCTTAGAGTCCATCACTGATAGATACTGAGCCTGAGAGTCCATCACTGATAGATACTGACCCTTAGAGTCCATCACCGATTGATGCGCTATCAATTACTCATAAAAGACTGAGAGTTAAGAGAGTAACTAAAGGCTTTTATTAACAAAAGAATGAAGGTCTGCCTCGAGTGGTCGACCGGTCCAGAAATACAAAGGGCTGGGGAGCTGTCACCTTTATACTGGGACTTGTGGGAGGAGTCAGCCGAGGCATGTCCTGGCATGTACACAGTGGAATACAAACAGTGGTTCACCACATTCACCCCTTGTTTAAAATTGAGTCCGGCGGGGTGAAGTGTATTAAAAGTTAGTGTATTGGAGTCTCTCCGGAGGTCTTGTCTGCCGCTGTGATCGGCGTGGCGACGGCAGGGGTAGTGGAGCTTCCGGCGTCGAGTCCTGCGTAGGCTGTGGCACAGGCGTGTCGTCCTCGTAGATGTTGAGCGGGTCGTGGGGCCCAGGCCTGCCGTCTGCTGGGGCTGGATATCGGATCGTGGCGGGGGGTGGTAGTGAGTAGTGGGTTACTGCGGCCCCCGAGGGTGCAAGGTCTCTTATGGAGACTGTGTCCTCCCCCCGTCCGGGTATGCAATGTAAGCATACTGGGGGTTGGCGTGGAGGAGGTCGACCCTCTCGACCAGGGGGTCCGTTTTATGGGTCCTCACGTGCCTTCTCAGTAGGACCGGCCCTGGGGACGTCAGCCATGGCGGTAGCGATGTCCCCGATGTGGACTTCCTTGGGACGACAAACATTTTCTCATGAGGGGTTGCGTTAGTGGCAGTGCAGAGCAGTGACCGAATAGAGTGGAGCGCATCGGGGAGCACATCCTGCCAGCGGGAGGTTGGAAGGCCCCTCGACTTTAAGGCTAGCAGGCGGCCTTCCAAACTGTCGCATTTTCTCTTTCCACCTGTCCGTTCCCCCGGGGGTTGTAACTGGTGGTCCTGCTTGTGGCAATACCCCTAGTTAGCAGGTACTGACGGAGTTCGTCGCTCATAAACGATGAGCCCCGGTCGCTATGGATATAGCTGGGGAAGCCGAACAGGGTGAAGAGGTTGTTCAGACATTTAATGACCGTGGCACTGGTCATGTCCGGGCAGGGGAAGGCGAACGGGAAACGGGAGTACTCATCAATAATATTGAGGAAGTACACATTGCGGTCGGAGGAGGGGAGAGGCCCTTTAAAATCAACGCTCAGGCGCTCGAAGGGGCGAGTGGCTTTTATCAGGTGGGCCCTGTCTGGTCTATAAAAGTGCGGTTTGCACTCAGCGCAGACTTGGCAGTTCCTGGTCATGGTCCTGACCTCCTCAATAGAGTAAGGCAGGTTGCGGGCCTTGATGAAGTGGAAGAACCTGGTGACCCCCGGGTGGCAGAGGTCATTGTGGAGGGCCCGCAGTCTATCGATCTGCGCGCTGGCGCAGGTGCACGCGATAGCGCATCCGGGGGTTCATTGAGCTTCCCGGGCCAGTACAAGATCTCGTAATTGTAGGTGGAAAGTTCGATTCTCCACCTCAAGATCTTGTCATTTTTGATTTTGCCCCTCTGCTTGTTGTTAAACATGAAAGCAACTGAACGCTGGTCAGTGAGCAGGGTAAATCGTTTTCCGGCCAGGTAATGCCTCCAATGATGCACAGCCTCCACAATCGCCTGGGCCTCCTTCTCAACAGCGGAGTGTCTGGTCTCCGGGCCTTGGAGGGTTCGTGAAAAGAAGGCCACGGGTCTCCCCGCCTGATTGAGGGTAGCGGCCAGGGCAAAGTCGGACGCGTCGCTTTCCACCTGGAAGGGGATGGATTCGTCCACTGCGTGCACGGTGGCTTTGGCAATGTCTTCCTTGATACGGTGGAAGACTAAGCGGGCCTCTGCCGTCAAGGGAAAAGAGGTGGACTTGATCAGCGGATGGGCCTTGTCCGCATAGCAGGGGACCCACTGGGCATAATAGGAGAAAAACCCTAGGCACCTCTTCAGGGCCTTGAGGCAGTGGGGCAGTGGGAGTTCCATAAGGGGACGCATCCGGTCGGGGTCGGGGCCGAGGACTCCGTGTTCCACAACACAGCCAAGGATGGCGAGGCGGTTTGTGCGGAACATGCACTTCTCCTTGTTATATGTCAGGTTCAGGAGTTGGGCGGTGCGGAGGAATTTTTCGAGGTTTGCGTCATGGTCCTGCAAGTCATGGCCGCAGATAGTCACATTGTCCAGATATGGGAAAGTGGCCTGCAACGCATTTTGATCTACCATCCGGTCCATCTCCCTTTGGAAGACGGAGACCCCGTTGGTGACACCAAAGGGAACCCTAAGGAAGTGGTAGAGGCGGCCGTTTGCCTCAAAGGCAGTATACTGGCGGTCCTCAGGGCGGATAGGGAGCTGGTGGTACGCTGATTTCAGGTCAATGGTCGAGAAGACGCGGTACTGCGCGATCTGGTTGACCATATCAGCTATGCGGGGGAGTGGGTAGGCGTCCAGCAGGGTGTAGCGATTTATTGTCTGGCTGTAGTCGATGACCAGGCGCTGCTTCTCGCCGGTCTTAACGACCACAACCTGGGCTCGCCAGGGGCTGGTGCTGCCCTCAATAATCCCTTCCTTCAGGAGCCGCTCCACTTCGGTTTTAATGAAAACCCTGTCTCCGGCACTGTATCGCCTGCTCTTTGTGGCGATGGGCTTACAGTCGGGGGTGAGGTTAGCAAACAGTGGGGCGGGGGGGGGTGACTCTGAGTGTGGAGAGGTTGCACCTGGTGCGCGGCGGGCAATTTGGGAGCTGCTGGCTGCGGACTGTGAGTGGGGGTAGGGGTCCACCGTACGCCATCGTAACACTTTTAAGGTGGCACTGAAAATCTAACCCCAGCGGGACGGCAGCGCAGAGGTCGGGCAGGACCAGAAGTTTAAAATGATCGTACATGGTCCCGTCTACTACGAGTGTCACTACGCAGTAGCCGCCGATGTCCGCCGACTGGGACTCGGAGGCCATAGAAATCCGCTGGTGCGCAGGCAGGACTGGGAGAGAGCAACGCCGCACCGTGTCGGGGTGGATGAAGCTCTCCGTGCTCCCAGAGTCAAAAAGGCAGATTGTATCGTGGCCATTTACCTTAATGTCCATTGTGGAACTGGCCAGCTGGTGCGGTCTCGCTTGGTCCAGTGTAACGGATGCCAGCGTAGGGGTCGGTGTGTCGCTGCGGGTATCAGATGAGGCGGTGTTGGGGGCCTGCTGCGTTCCAGCTGTCGTCCAAGATGGCGGCGTCCATGATCCCCATGTGGCTGGAGGCGTCCAAAATGGCTGCTGTACCGGTGGTTCGCACATGGCCGGGGAGGCCCAAGATGGCGGCCCGCATGGCCCACACGCGGCGCTGCTGGGGTTCGGGGTGGCTTTGGCTCTGCAGACGTTAGCGTAGTGTCCCTTCTTCCCGCAGCCCGAGCAGATCGCGTTTTTCGCCGGGCAGCGCACTCTGGGGTGTTTTGCCTGGCCACAGAAGTAGCATTTCTGGCCTTGGGGCACTGCTGTCTGGCCTTGGGACACTGCTGCGGTAGTTGGGCCGTTGCTGGGGTGTGGCTGGGGTGGCACGGTGCTATGAGGCGGTCCTACCGTGTCCCAGGCTGTCATTCCCCGCGGCGTCCACGGTGCAGAGGAGTAGGCATCCATGCCCCAGTAGGCTGCATCCAATGATAGTGCGAGTTCAGAGGCCTTGTTGAGGTCGAGGTCACTCTGCTCCAACAGTTGCTGTCGGGTGTAATTGGATCTGTGGCCCGCTACAAAAGCGTCCCGGATAAGTTCCTCTGTGTACACGGCGGCCTTTACATCCTTACAACCACAGGCCCGGCCAAGCACAGACAGTGCCTGAAGGTATTCCACGGTCGATTCCCCAGGTTGTTGTTTACGACTCCCCAGAAGGTGCCTGGCGTACACTTCCTTCACTGGGCGCGTGTACTGGTCCTTGAGGAGCTTGATAGCGTCCGCGTACGAGGTCGCGTCTTGGATGACCGAGTACACTCGGTGGTTCACTTTGGAGGTCAGGACATCCAGTTTGTCCTCATCCGATTTGATTGCTGCGGAGGCGGTCAGGAATTTTTCGAAACACTTAAGCCAGTGAGTAAACTTGGTGGATGAGTCTGCCTCCCGATGATCTAAGTCCAGGCATGCTGGTGTGAGGATCTTCTCCACTATAAAAATTTTGTTAATAAAATTGATGCGCTATCAATTACTCATAAAAGACTGAGAGTTAAGAGAGCAACTAAAGGCTTTTATTAACAAAAGAATGAAGGTCTGCCTCGAGTGGTCGACCGGTCCAGAAATACAAAGGGCTGGGGAGCAGTCACCTTTATACTAGGACTTGTGGGAGGAGTCAGCCGAGGCATGTCCAGGCATGTACACAGTGGAATACAAACAGTGGTTTACCACACTGATAGATACCGACCCTTAGAATCCATCACCGATAGATACTGACCCTTAGAGTACATCACTGATAGATACTGACCCTTAGAGTCCATCACTGATAGAAACTGCCCCTTGGAGTCCATCACTGAAAGATACTGACCGTTAGAGTCCATCATTGAGAGATACTGACCCTTAGAATCCATCACTGATAGGTACTGACCCTCAGAATCCATCACTGATAGATACTGACCCTTAGGGTCCATCACTGATAGATACTGACCCTTAGAGTCCATCACTGATAGATACTGACCCTTAGAGTCCATCACTGATAGATACAGACCCTTAGATCCATCACTGATAGATACAGACCCTTAGATCCATCACTGATAGATACTGACCCTCAGAGTCTATTACTGATAGATACTGACCCTTAGAGTCCATCATTGATAGATACAGACCCTTAGATCCATCACTGATAGATACAGACCCTTAGATTCAAAACTGATAGATACTGACCCTTAGAGTCCATCACTGATAGATACTGGCCCTTAGAGACCAACACTGATAGATACTGACCCTTAGAGTCCATCACTGATAGATACTGACCCTTAGAGTCCATCACTGATAGATACTGATCCTTAGGGTCCATCGCTGATAGATACTGACCCTTAGAGTCCACCACTGATAGATACTGACCCTTAGAATCCATCACTGATAGATACTGACCCTTAGAGTCCATCACTGATAGACACTGACCCTTAGAGTCCATCCCTGATAGATACTCACCCTTAGAGTCCATCACTGATAGATACTGACCCTTAGACTCCATCACTGATAGATACTGACCCTTAGAGTACATCACTGATAGATACTGACCCTTAGAGTCCATCACTGATAGGAACTGCCCCTTGGAGTCCATCACTGATAGATACTGACCCTTAGAGTCCATCACTGATAGGAACTGCCCCTTGGAGTCCATCACTGATAGATACTGACCCTTAGAGTCCATCACTGATAGGAACTGCCCCTTGGAGTCCATCACTGATAGATACTGACCGTTAGAGTCCGCCACTGATAGATACTGACCCTTACAGTCCATCACTGATAGATACTGACCCTTAGAATCCATCACTGATACTTACTGACCCTTAGAGTCCATCACTGATAGATACTGACCCTTAGAATTCATCACTGATACTTACTGACCCTTGGAGTCCATCACTGATAGCTAGTGACCCTGAGAGTCCATCACCGACAGATACTGACCCTTAGAGTCCACCACTGACAGATACTGACCCTTAGAGTCCACCACTGATAGATACTGACCCTTAGAATCCATCGCTGATAGACACTGTCCCTTAGAGTCCATCACCGATAGATACTGACCCTTTGATGCGCTATCAATTACTCATAAAAGACTGAGAGTTAGAAGAGTAACTAAAGGCTTTTATTAACAACAGAATGGAGGTCTGCCTCGAGTGGTCGACCGGTCCAGGATACCAAGGGCTGGGGAGCAGTCACCTTTATACTAGGGCCTGTGGGAGGAGTCAGCCGAGGCATGTCCAGGCATGTACACAGTGGAATACAAACAGGACAAACAGGAATACAAACAGTGGTTTACCACACCCTTAGAGTCCATCACTGATAGATACTCACCCTTAGAGTCCATCACTGGTAGATACTGACCCTTAGAGTCCGTCACTGATAGATACTGACCCTTACAGTCCATCACTGATAGATACTGACCCTTAGAGTCCATCACTGATAGATACTGACCCTTAGAGTCCATCACTGATAGATACTGACCCTTAGAGTTCATCACTGATAGATACTGACCCTTAGAGTCCATCACCGATAGATACTGACCCTTAGAGTCCATCACTGATAGATAATGACCCTTAGATTCCATCACTGATAGATACTGGCCCTTAGAGACCATCACTGATAGATACTGACCCTTAGAATCCATCACTGATAGATGCTGACCCTTAGAGTCCATCACTGATAGATACTGACCCTTAGAGTTAGTCACTGATAGATACTGACCCTTAGAGTCCATCACTGATAGATACTCACACTTAGAGTTAATCACTGATAGATACTGACCCTTAGAGACCATCACTGATAGATACTGACCCTTGGAGTCCATCATTGAGAGATACTGACCCTTAGAATCCTTCACTGATAGATACTGACTCTTAGAATCCATTACTGATAGATACTGACCCTTAGGGTCCATCACTGATAGATACTGACCGTTAGAGTCCATCACTAATAGATACTGACCCTTAGAGTCCATCACTGATAGATACTCACCCTTAGAGTCCATCACTGGTAGATACTGACCCTTAGAGTCCATCACTGATAGATACTGACCCTTAGCGTCTATCACTGATAGATACTGACCCTTAGAGTCCATCACTGGTAGATACTGACCCTTAGGGTCCATCACTGATAGATACTGACCCTTAGGGTCCATCACTGATAGATAGTGACCCTTAGGGTCCATCACTGATAGATACTGACCCTTAGGGTCCATCACTGATAGATACTGACCCTTAGGGTCCATCACTGATAGATACTGACCGTTAGAATCCATCACTGACAGATATTGACCCTTAGAGTCCATCACTAATAGATACTGACCCTTAGAGTCCATCACTGATAGATACTGACCCTTACAGTCCATCACTGATAGATACTGACCCTTAGAGTCCATCACTGATAGATACTGACCCTTAGAGTCCATCACTGATAGATACTGACCCTTAGAGTTCATCACTGATAGATACTGACCCTTAGAGTCCATCACTGATAGATAATGACCCTTAGATTCCATCACTGATAGATACTGGCCCTTAGAGACCATCACTGATAGATACTGACCCTTAGAATCCATCACTGATAGATGCTGACCCTTAGAGTCCATCACTGATAGATACTGACCCTTAGAGTTAGTCACTGATAGATACTGACCCTTAGAGTCCATCACTGATAGATACTCACACTTAGAGTTAATCACTGATAGATACTGACCCTTAGAGTCCATCACTGATAGATACTGACCCTTAGAGTCCATCACTGATAGATACTGACCCTTAGAGTCCATCACCGATAGATACTGACCCTTACAATCCATCACTGATAGATACTGACCCTTAGAGTCCCATCACTGGTAGATACTGACCCTTAGAGTCCATCCCTGATAGATACTGACCCTTAGATTCCATAACCGATAGATACTGACCCTTAGAGTCCATCACTGATAGATACTGACCCTTAGAGTCCATCCCTGATAGATACTGACCATTAGAGTCCATCACTGATAGATACTGACCCTTAGAGTCCATCACTGATAGATACTGACCCTTAGAGTCCATCACTGATAGATACTGACCCTAAGAGTCCATCACTGATAGATACAGACCCTTAGATCCATCACTGATAGATACAGACCCTTAGACCCATCACTGATAGATACTGAACCTCAGAGTCTATTACTGATAGATACTGACCCTTAGAGTCCATCATTGATAGATACAGACCCTTAGATCCATCACTGATAGATGCAGACCCTTAGATTCAACGCTGATAGATACTGAACCTGAGAGTCCATCACCGATAGATACTGGCCCTTAGAGTCCATCACCGATAGATACTGGCCCTTAGAGTCCATCACTAATAGATACAGACACTTAGAGACCAACACTGATAGATACTGACCCTTAGGGTCCATCACTGATAGATACTGACCCTTAGGATCCATCACCGATAGATACTGACCCTTAGAGTCCACCACCGATAGATACTGACCCTTAGAATCCATTACTGATAGATACTGACCCTTAGAGTCCATCACTGATAGATACTGACCCTTAGAGTCCATCACTGATACATACTGATCCTTAGGGTCCATCGCTGATAGATACTGACCCTTAGAGTCCACCACTGATAGATACTGACCCTTAGAGTCCATCACTGATAGATACTGACCCTTAGAGTCCATCACTGATAGATACTGACCCTTAGAGTCCATCACTGATAGATACTGACCCTTAGAGTCCATCACTGATAGATACTGACCCTTAGAGTCCATCACTGATAGATACTGACCCTTAGAGTCCATCACTGATAGATACTGACCCTTAGAGTCCATCACTGATAGATACTGACCCTTAGAGTCCATCACTGATAGATACTGACCCTTAGAGTCCATCACTGATAGATACTGACCCTTAGAGTCCATCACTGATAGATACTGACCCTTAGACTCCATCACTGATAGATACTGACCCTTAGAGTCCATCACTGATAGATACTGACCCTTAGAGTCCATCACTGGTAGATACTGACCCTTAGAGTCCATCACTAATAGATACTGACCCTTAGAGTCCATCACTGATAGATACTGACCCTTAGATTCAACGCTGATTGATACTGACCCTTAGAGTCCATCACTGATAGATACTGACCCTTAGAGTCCAGCACTGATAGATACTGACCCTTAGAGTCCATCACTGATAGATACAGACACTTAGAGACCAACACTGATAGATACTGAACCTTAGAGTCCCTCACCGATAGATACTGGCCCGTAGAGTCCATCACCGATAGATACTGACCCTTAGAGTCCATCACTGATAGATACTGATCCTTAGGGTCCATCGCTGATAGAGACTGACCCTTAGAGTCCACCACTGATAGATACTGACCCTTAGAGTCCATCACTGATAGATACTGACCCTTAGAGTCCACTACTGATAGACACTGACCCTTAGAGTCCATCACTGATAGATACTGATCCTTAGAGACCATCACCGATAGATACTGACCCTTACAGTCCATCACTGATAGATACTGACCCTTAGAGTCCATCACTGGTAGATACTGACCGCTAGAGTCCATCCCTGATAGATACTGACCCTTAGATTCCATAACCGATAGATACTGACCCTTAGAGTCCATCACTGATAGATACTGACCATTAGAGTCCATCCCTGATAGATACTGACCCTTAGAGTCCATCACTGATAGATACTGACCCTTAGAGTCCATCACTGGTAGATACTGACCATTAGAGTCCATCACTGATAGATACTGACCCTTAGAGTCCATCACTGATAGATACAGACCCTTAGATCCATCACTGATAGATACAGACCCTTAGATCCATCACTGATAGATAATGACCCTCCGAGTCTATTACTGATAGATACTGACCCTTAGAGTCCATCATTGATAGATACAGACCCTTCGATCCATCACTGATAGATACAGACCCTTAGATTCAACGCTGATAGATACTGACCCTTAGAGTCCATCACTGTTAGACACTAACCCTTAGATTCCATCACTGATAGATACTGACCCTTAAAGTCCATCACTGAGAGATACTGACCCTTAGAGTCCACCACTGATAGATACTGACCCTTAGAGTCCATCGCTGATAGACACTGTCCCTTAGAGTCCATCACTGATAGATACTGACCCATAGAGTCCATCACTGATAGATACTGACCCTTAGAGTCCATCACCGATAGATACTGACCCTTAGAGTCCATCACTGATAGATACTGACCTTTAGAGTCCATCACTGATAGATACTGACCCTTAGAGTCCATCACTGATAGATACTGACCCTTAGCGTCTATCACTGATAGATGCTGTCCCTTAGAGTCCATCACTGATAGATACTGACCCTTAGAGTCCATCACTGATAGATACTGACCCTTAGAGTCCATCACTGGTAGATACTGACCCTTAGGGTCCATCACTGATAGATACTGACCCTTAGAGTCCATCACTGATAGATACAGACCCTTAGATCCATCACTGATAGATACAGACCCTTAGATCCATCACTGATAGATAATGACCCTCCGAGTCTATTACTGATAGATACTGCCCCTTAGAGTCCATCATTGATAGATACAGACCCTTCGATCCATCACTGATAGATACAGACCCTTAGATTCAACGCTGATAGATACTGACCCTTAGAGTCCATCACTGTTAGACACTAACCCTTAGATTCCATCACTGATAGATACTGACCCTTAAAGTCCATCACTGAGAGATACTGACCCTTAGAGTCCACCACTGATAGATACTGACCCTTAGAGTCCATCGCTGATAGACACTGTCCCTTAGAGTCCATCACTGATAGATACTGACCCATAGAGTCCATCACCGATAGATACTGACCCTTAGAGTCCATCACTGATAGATACTGACCCTTAGAGTCCATCACTGATAGATACTGACCCTTAGAGTCCATCACTGATAGATACTGACCCTTAGCGTCTATCACTGATAGATGCTGTCCCTTAGAGTCCATCACTGATAGATACTGACCCTTAGAGTCCATCACTGATAGATACTGACCCTTAGAGTCCATCACTGGTAGATACTGACCCTTAGGGTCCATCACTGATAGATACTGACCCTTAGGGTCCATCACTGATAGATACTGACCCTTAGGGTCCATCACTGATAGATACTGACCCTTAGAGTGCATCACTGATAGATACTGACCCTTAGGGTCCATCACTGATAGATACTGACACTTAGAATCCATCACTGATAGATACTGACCCTTAGAGTCCATCACTAATAGATACTGACCCTTACAGTCCATCACTGATAGATACTGACCCTTAGAGTCCATCACTGGTAGATACTGACCCTTAGAGTGCATCACTGATAGATACTGACCCATAGGGTCCATCTCTGATAGATACTGACCGTTATAGTCCATCACTGATAGATACTGACCCTTAGTGTCCATCATTGAGAGATACTGACCCTTAGAATCCATCACTGATAGATACTGACCCTTAGAATCCAATACTGATAGATACCGACCCTTCGGGTCCATCACTGATAGATACTGACCGTTAGAGTCCATCACTAATAGATACTGACCCTTAGAGTCCATCACCGATAGGTACAGACCCTAACAGTCCATCACCGATAGATACTGACCCTTACAGTCCATCACTGATTGATACTGACCCTTAGAGACCATCACTGATAGATACTGACCCTTAGAGACCATCACTGGCAGATACTGACGCTTAGTGTGCATCACTGATGGATACTGTCCCTTAGGGTCCATCACCGATAGATACTGACCCCTAGAATCCATCACTGATAGATACTGACCCTTCGGGTCCATCACTGGTAGATACTGACCATTAGAGTCCATCACTGATAGATACTGACGCTTAGAGTCCATCAAGGATAGATACTGACCCTTTGAGTCCATCACTGATAGATACTGACCCTTACAGTTCATCACTGATAGATACTGACCCTTAGAATCCATCATTGATAGATACTGACCTTTAGACTCCATCACTGATAGATACTGACCCTTAGAGTCCATCACTGATAGATACTGAGCCTGAGAGTCCATCACTGATAGATACTGACCCTTAGAGTCCACCACTGATACATACTGACCATTAGAATCCATCACTGATAGATACTGACCCTTAGAGTCCGTCACTGATAGACACTGACCCTTAGAGTCCTTCACTGATAGATACTCACCTTTAGAGTCCATCACTGATAGATACTGACCCTTAGAGTCATTCACGGGTAGATCCTGACCCTTAGAGTCCATCACTGATAGACACTGACCCTTAGAGTCCATCACTGATAGATACTGACCCTTAGAGTCCTTCACTGATAGATACTGACGCTTAGAGTCCATCACTGATAGATACTGACCCTTACAGTTCATCACTGATAGATACTGACCCTTAGAGTCCATCATTGCTAGATACTGACCCTTAGACTCCATCACTGATAGATACTGAGCCTGAGAGACCATTACTGATAGATACTGACCCTTAGAGTCCATCACCGATAGATACCGACCCTTAGAATCCATCACCAATAGATACTGACCCTAAGAGTCCATCATTGAGAGATACTGACCCTTAGAATCCATCACTGATAGGTACTGACCCTTAGACTCCATCACTGATAGATACTGACCGTTAGGGTCCATCACTGATAGATACTGACCGTTAGAGTCCATCACTGATAGATACTGACCCTAACAGTCCATCACCGATAGATACTGACCCTTAGAGACCATCACTGATAGATACTGACCCTTAGAGACCATCACTGACAGATACTGACCCTTAGAGAGCATCACTGATAGATACTGACCCTTAGACTCCATCACTGATAGATACTGTCCCTTAGAGTCCATCACTGAGAGATACTGACCGTTAGAGGCAATCACCGATAGATACTGACCCTTAGAGTCCATCACTGATAGATACTGACCCTCAGAGTCCATCGCTGATAGATACTGACCCGTAGAGTCCATCACCGATAGATACTGACCCTTAGAGTCCATCCCTGATCGATACTCACCCTTAGAGTCCATCACTGATAGATACTGACCCTTAGAGTACATCACTGATAGATACTGACCCTTAGAGTCCATCACCGATAGATACTGACCCTTTGGGTCCATCACTGATAGATACTGACCCTTAGTGTCCATCACTGGTAGATACTGACACTTCGAGTCCATCACTGATAGATACTGACCCTTAGAGTCCATCACTGATAGATACAGACCCTTAGATCCATCACTGATAGATACAGACCCTTAGATCCATCACTGATAGATACTGACCCTCAGAGTCTATTACTGATAGATACTGACCCTTCGAGTCCATCACTGATAGATACTGACCCTCAGAGTCTATTACTGATAGATACTGACCCTTAGAGTCCATCCCTGATAGATACTGACCATTAGAGTCCATCACTGATAGATACTGACCCTTAGAGTCCATCACTGATAGATACTGACCCTTAGAGTCCATCACTGGTCGATACTGACCCTTAGAGTCCATCACTGATAGATACTGACCCTAAGAGTCCATCACTGATAGATACAGACCCTTAGATCCATCACTGATAGATACAGACCCTTAGACCCATCACTGATAGATACTGAACCTCAGAGTCTATTACTGATAGATACTGACCCTTAGAGTCCATCATTGATAGATACAGACCCTTAGATCCATCACTGATAGATGCAGACCCTTAGATTCAACGCTGATAGATACTGAACCTGAGAGTCCATCACCGATAGATACTGGCCCTTAGAGTCCATCACCGATAGATACTGGCCCTTAGAGTCCATCACTAATAGATACAGACACTTAGAGACCAACACTGATAGATACTGACCCTTAGGGTCCATCACTGATAGATACTGACCCTTAGGATCCATCACCGATAGATACTGACCCTTAGAGTCCACCACCGATAGATACTGACCCTTAGAATCCATTACTGATAGATACTGACCCTTAGAGTCCATCACTGATAGATACTGACCCTTAGAGTCCATCACTGATACATACTGATCCTTAGGGTCCATCGCTGATAGATACTGACCCTTAGAGTCCACCACTGATAGATACTGACCCTTAGAGTCCATCACTGATAGATACTGACCCTTAGAGTCCATCACTGATAGATACTGACCCTTAGAGTCCATCACTGATAGATACTGACCCTTAGAGTCCATCACTGATAGATACTGACCCTTAGAGTCCATCACTGATAGATACTGACCCTTAGAGTCCATCACTGATAGATACTGACCCTTAGAGTCCATCACTGATAGATACTGACCCTTAGAGTCCATCACTGATAGATACTGACCCTTAGAGTCCATCACTGATAGATACTGACCCTTAGAGTCCATCACTGATAGATACTGACCCTTAGAGTCCATCACTGATAGATACTGACCCTTCGAGTCCATCACTGATAGATACTGACCCTTAGAGTCCATCACTGATAGATACTGACCCTTAGAGTCCATCACTGGTAGATACTGACCCTTAGAGTCCATCACTAATAGATACTGACCCTTAGAGTCCATCACTGATAGATACTGACCCTTAGATTCAACGCTGATTGATACTGACCCTTAGAGTCCATCACTGATAGATACTGACCCTTAGAGTCCAGCACTGATAGATACTGACCCTTAGAGTCCATCACTGATAGATACAGACACTTAGAGACCAACACTGATAGATACTGAACCTTAGAGTCCCTCACCGATAGATACTGGCCCGTAGAGTCCATCACCGATAGATACTGACCCTTAGAGTCCATCACTGATAGATACTGATCCTTAGGGTCCATCGCTGATAGAGACTGACCCTTAGAGTCCACCACTGATAGATACTGACCCTTAGAGTCCATCACTGATAGATACTGACCCTTAGAGTCCACTACTGATAGACACTGACCCTTAGAGTCCATCCCTGATAGATACTGATCCTTAGAGACCATCACCGATAGATACTGACCCTTAGAGTCCATCACTGGTAGATACTGACCGCTAGAGTCCATCCCTGATAGATACTGACCCTTAGATTCCATAACCGATAGATACTGACCCTTAGAGTCCATCCCTGATAGATACTGACCCTTAGAGTCCATCACTGATAGATACTGACCCTTAGAGTCCATCACTGATAGATACTGACCCTTAGAGTCCATCACTGGTAGATACTGACCATTAGAGTCCATCACTGATAGATACTGACCCTTAGAGTCCATCACTGATAGATACAGACCCTTAGATCCATCACTGATAGATACAGACCCTTAGATCCATCACTGATAGATAATGACCCTCCGAGTCTATTACTGATAGATACTGACCCTTAGAGTCCATCATTGATAGATACAGACCCTTCGATCCATCACTGATAGATACAGACCCTTAGATTCAACGCTGATAGATACTGACCCTTAGAGTCCATCACTGTTAGACACTAACCCTTAGATTCCATCACTGATAGATACTGACCCTTAAAGTCCATCACTGAGAGATACTGACCCTTAGAGTCCACCACTGATAGATACTGACCCTTAGAGTCCATCGCTGATAGACACTGTCCCTTAGAGTCCATCACTGATAGATACTGACCCATAGAGTCCATCACTGATAGATACTGACCCTTAGAGTCCATCACCGATAGATACTGACCCTTAGAGTCCATCACTGATAGATACTGACCTTTAGAGTCCATCACTGATAGATACTGACCCTTAGAGTCCATCACTGATAGATACTGACCCTTAGCGTCTATCACTGATAGATGCTGACCCTTAGAGTCCATCACTGGTAGATACTGACCCTTAGGGTCCATCACTGATAGATACTGACCCTTAGAGTCCATCACTGATAGATACAGACCCTTAGATCCATCACTGATAGATACAGACCCTTAGATCCATCACTGATAGATAATGACCCTCCGAGTCTATTACTGATAGATACTGCCCCTTAGAGTCCATCATTGATAGATACAGACCCTTCGATCCATCACTGATAGATACAGACCCTTAGATTCAACGCTGATAGATACTGACCCTTAGAGTCCATCACTGTTAGACACTAACCCTTAGATTCCATCACTGATAGATACTGACCCTTAAAGTCCATCACTGAGAGATACTGACCCTTAGAGTCCACCACTGATAGATACTGACCCTTAGAGTCCATCGCTGATAGACACTGTCCCTTAGAGTCCATCACTGATAGATACTGACCCATAGAGTCCATCACCGATAGATACTGACCCTTAGAGTCCATCACTGATAGATACTGACCCTTAGAGTCCATCACTGATAGATACTGACCCTTAGAGTCCATCACTGATAGATACTGACCCTTAGCGTCTATCACTGATAGATGCTGTCCCTTAGAGTCCATCACTGATAGATACTGACCCTTAGAGTCCATCACTGATAGATACTGACCCTTAGAGTCCATCACTGGTAGATACTGACCCTTAGGGTCCATCACTGATAGATACTGACCCTTAGGGTCCATCACTGATAGATACTGACCCTTAGGGTCCATCACTGATAGATACTGACCCTTAGAGTGCATCACTGATAGATACTGACCCTTAGGGTCCATCACTGATAGATACTGACACTTAGAATCCATCACTGATAGATACTGACCCTTAGAGTCCATCACTAATAGATACTGACCCTTACAGTCCATCACTGATAGATACTGACCCTTAGAGTCCATCACTGGTAGATACTGACCCTTAGAGTGCACCACTGATAGATACTGACCCATAGGGTCCATCACTGATAGATACTGACCGTTATAGTCCATCACTGATAGATACTGACCCTTAGTGTCCATCATTGAGAGATACTGACCCTTAGAATCCATCACTGATAGATACTGACCCTTAGAATCCAATACTGATAGATACCGACCCTTCGGGTCCATCACTGATAGATACTGACCGTTAGAGTCCATCACTAATAGATACTGACCCTTAGAGACCATCACTGATAGATACTGACCCTTACAGTCCATCACTGATTGATACTGACCCTTAGAGACCATCACTGATAGATACTGACCCTTAGAGACCATCACTGGCAGATACTGACGCTTAGTGTGCATCACTGATGGATACTGTCCCTTAGGGTCCATCACCGATAGATACTGACCCCTAGAATCCATCACTGATAGATACTGACCCTTCGGGTCCATCACTGGTAGATACTGACCATTAGAGTCCATCACTGATAGATACTGACGCTTAGAGTCCATCAAGGATAGATACTGACCCTTTGAGTCCATCACTGATAGATACTGACCCTTACAGTTCATCACTGATAGATACTGACCCTTAGAATCCATCATTGATAGATACTGACCCTTAGACTCCATCACTGATAGATACTGACCCTTAGAGTCCATCACTGATAGATACTGAGCCTGAGAGTCCATCACTGATAGATACTGACCCTTAGAGTCCACCACTGATACATACTGACCATTAGAATCCATCACTGATAGATACTGACCCTTAGAGTCCGTCACTGATAGACACTGACCCTTAGAGTCCTTCACTGATAGATACTCACCTTTAGAGTCCATCACTGATAGATACTGACCCTTAGAGTCATTCACGGGTAGATCCTGACCCTTAGAGTCCATCACTGATAGATACTGACCCTTACAGTTCATCACTGATAGATACTGACCCTTAGAGTCCATCATTGCTAGATACTGACCCTTAGACTCCATCACTGATAGATACTGAGCCTGAGAGACCATTACTGATAGATACTGACCCTTAGAGTCCATCACCGATAGATACCGACCCTTAGAATCCATCACCAATAGATACTGACCCTAAGAGTACATCACTGAGAGATACTGACCCTTAGAGTCCATCACTGATAGAAACTGCCCCTTGGAGTCCATCACTGAAAGATACTGACCGTTAGAGTCCATCATTGAGAGATACTGACCCTTAGAATCCATCACTGATAGGTACTGACCCTTAGACTCCATCACTGATAGATACTGACCGTTAGGGTCCATCACTGATAGATACTGACCGTTAGAGTCCATCACTGATAGATACTGACCCTAACAGTCCATCACCGATAGATACTGACCCTTAGAGACCATCACTGATAGATACTGACCCTTAGAGACCATCACTGACAGATACTGACCCTTAGAGAGCATCACTGATAGATACTGACCCTTAGACTCCATCACTGATAGATACTGTCCCTTAGAGTCCATCACTGAGAGATACTGACCGTTAGAGGCAATCACCGATAGATACTGACCCTTAGAGTCCATCACTGATAGATACTGACCCTCAGAGTCCATCGCTGATAGATACTGACCCGTAGAGTCCATCACCGATAGATACTGACCCTTAGAGTCCATCCCTGATCGATACTCACCCTTAGAGTCCATCACTGATAGATACTGACCCTTAGAGTACATCACTGATAGATACTGACCCTTAGAGTCCATCACCGATAGATACTGACCCTTTGGGTCCATCACTGATAGATACTGACCCTTAGTGTCCATCACTGGTAGATACTGACACTTCGAGTCCATCACTGATAGATACTGACCCTTAGAGTCCATCACTGATAGATACAGACCCTTAGATCCATCACTGATAGATACAGACCCTTAGATCCATCACTGATAGATACTGACCCTCAGAGTCTATTACTGATAGATACTGACCCTTCGAGTCCATCACTGATAGATACTGACCCTTAGAGTCCATCACTGATAGATACTGATCCTTAGGGTGCATCGCTGATAGATACTGACCCTTGGAGTCCATCACTGATAGATACTGATCCTGAGGGTGCATCGCTGATAGATACTGACCCTTAGAGTCCGTCACTGATAGACACTGACCCTTAGAGTCCTTCACTGATAGATACTCACCTTTAGAGTCCATCACTGATAGATACTGACCCTTAGAGTCATTCACGGGTAGATACAGACCCTTAGATCCATCACTGATAGATACTGACCCTCAGAGTCTATTACTGATAGATAGTGACCCTTAGATTCCATCGCTGATAGATACTGACCCTTAGAGTCCATCACTGATAGATACTGATCCTTAGGGTCCATCGCTGATAGATACTGACCGTTAGAGTCCACCACTGATAGATACTGACCCTTGGAGTCCATCACTGATAGATACTGACACTTAGAGACCAACACTGATAGATACTGACCCTTAGAGTCCATCACTGATAGATACTGACCCTTAGAGTCCATCACTGATAGATACTGATCCTTAGGGTCCATCGCTGATAGATACTGACCCTTAGAATCCACCACTGATAGATACTGACCCTTAGAATCCATCACTGATAGATACTGACCCTTAGAGTCCATCACTGATAGACACTGACCCTTAGAGTCCATCACTGATAGATACTGACCCTTAGAGTCCATCACGGATAGATACTGACCCTTACAGTTCATCACTGATAGATACTGACCCTTAGAGTCCATCATTGATAGATACTGACCCTTAGACTCCATCACTGACAGATACTGACCCTTAGAGTCCATCACTGATAGCTACTGACCCTTAGAGTCCATCACTGGTAGATACTGACCCTTAGAGTCCATCACTGATAGATACAGACACTTAGACACCAACACTGATAGATACTGACCCTCAGAGTCCATCACTGATAGATACTGACCCTTGGAGTCCATCACTGATAGATACTGATCCTTAGGGTGCATCGCTGATAGATACTGACCCTTAGAGTCCACCACTGATAGATACTGACCCTTAGAGTCCATCACTGATAGACACTGACCCTTAGAGTCCATCACTGATAGATACTGACCCTTAAAGTCCATCACTGATAGATACTGACCCTTAGAGTCCATCACCGATAGATACTGACCCTTAGGGTCCATCACTGATAGATACTGACCTTTAGAGTCCATCACCGATAGATACTGACCCTTAGAGTCCATCACTGATAGATACTGACCCTTAGAGTCCATCATTGATAGATACAGACCCTTAGATCCATCACTGATAGATACAGACCCTTAGATTCAACGCTGATAGATACTGACCCTTAGAGTCCATCACTGATAGATACTGACCCTTCGAATCCATCACTGATAGATACTGACCGTTAGAGTCATTCACGGGTAGATACTGACCCTTAGAGTCCATCACTGATAGATACTGACACTTAGAGTCCATCACTGATAGATACTGACCCTTAGAGTCCATCATTGATAGATACTGACCCTTAGAGTCCATCACTGATAGATACTGACCGTTAGTGTCCATCACTGATAGATACTGACCCTTAGAGTGCATCACTCATAGATACTGACCCTTAGGGCCCATCACTGATAGATACTGACCGTTAGTGTCCATCACTGATTGATACTGACCCTTAGAATCCATTACTGATAGATACTGATCCTTAGGGTCCATCACTGATAGATACTGACCGTTAGAGTCCATCACTAATAGATACTGACCCTTAGAGTCCATCACCGATAGATACAGACCCTAACAGTCCATCACCGATAGATACTGACCCTTAGAGTGCATCACTGATTGATACTGACCCTTAGAGACCATCACTGATAGATACGGACCCTTAGAGACCATCAATGACAGATACTGACGCTTAGAGTGCATCACTGATAGATACTGACCCTTAGAGTCCATCACTGATAGATACTGACCCTTAGGTTCCATCACTGATAGATACTGACCCTTAGTATCCATCACCGATAGATACTGACCCTTAGAGTCCATTACTGATAGATATTGACCCTTAGAGTCCATCACTGATAGATACTGACCATTAGAGTCCACTACTGATAGACACTGACCATTAGAGTCCATCACTGATAGATACTGACCCTTAGAGTCCATCACCGATAGATACTGACCCATACAATCCATCACTGATAGATACTGACCCTTAGAGTCCATCACCGATAGATACTGACCCTTACAATCCATCACTGATAGATACTGACCCTTAGAGTCCATCACTGGTAGATACTGACCCTTAGAGTCCATCCCTGATAGATACTGACCCTTAGATTCCATAAACGATAGATACTGACCCTTAGAATCCATCACTGATAGATACTGACCCTTAGAGTCCATCACTGATAGATACTGACCCTTAGAGTCCATCACTGATAGATACTGACCCTTAGAGTCCATCATTGAGAGATACTGACCCTTAGAATCCTTCACTGATAGATACTGACTCTTAGAATCCATTACTGATAGATACTGACCCTTAGGGTCCATCACTGATAGATACTGACCGTTAGAGTCCATCACTAATAGATACTGACCCTTAGAGTCCATCACTGATAGGTACTGACCCTTAGAGTCCATCACTGATAGATACTGACCCTTAGGGTCCATCCCTGATAGATACTGACCCTTAGAGTCCATCCCTGATAGATACTGACCCTTAGATTCCATAACCAATAGATACTGACCCTTAGAGTCCATCACTGATAGATACTGACCCTTAGAGTCCATCCCTGATAGATACTGACCCTTAGAGTCCATCACTGATAGATACTGACCCTTAGAGTCCATCACTGATAGATACTGACCCTTGGAGTCCATCACTGGTAGATACTGACCATTAGAGTCCATCACTGATAGATACTGACCCTTAGAGTCCATCACTGATAGATACAGACCCTTAGATCCATCACTGATAGATACAGACCCTTAGATCCATCACTGATAGATAATGACCCTCCGAGTCTATTACTGATAGATACTGACCCTTAGAGTCCATCATTGATAGATACAGACCCTTAGATCCATCACTGATAGATACAGACCCTTAGATTCAACGCTGATAGATACTGACCCTTAGAGTCCATCACTGATAGATACAGACACTTAGAGACCAACACTGATAGATACTGACCCTTAGAGTCCATCACTGATAGATACTGGCCCTTAGAGTCCATCACCGATAGATACTGGCCCTTAGAGTCCATCACTGATAGATACTGACCGTTAGGTTCCATCACTGATAGATACTGACCCTTAGAGTTCATCACTGATAGATACTGACCCTTAGAGTCCATCATTGATAGATACTGACCCTTAGACTCCATCACTGATAGATACTGACCCTTAGAGTCCATCACTGATAGATACTGAGCCTGAGAGTCCATCACTGATAGATACTGACCCTTAGAGTCCATCACTGATAGTTACAGACACTTAGAGTCCATCACTGATAGATACTGACCCTTAGAGTCCATCACTGATAGATACTGACCCTTTGCTTCCATCACTGATAGATACTGATCCTTAGAATCCATCACTGATAGTTACTGACCCTTAGAGTCCATCACTGATAGATACTGACCCTTAGAGACCATCACTGACAGATACTGACCCTTAGAGCCCATCACTTATAGATACTGACCATTAGGTTCCATCACTGATAGATACTGACCCTTAGAGTCCATCACTGATAGATACTGATCCTTAGAGTCCATCACTGATAGATACAGACAATTAGAGACCAACACTGATAGATACTGACCCTTAGGGTCCATCACTGATAGATACTGACCCTTAGAGTCCATCACTGATAGATACTGACCATTAGAATCCATCACTGATAGATACTGACCCTTAGAGTCCATCACCGATAGATACTGACCGTTAGAGTCCATCACTGATAGATACTGACCCGTAGAGTCCACCACTGATAGACACTGACCCTTAGGGTCCATCGCTGATAGATACTGACCCGTAGAGTCCATCACCGATAGATACTGACCCTTAGAGTCCATCCCTGATCGATACTCACCCTTAGAGTCCATCACTGATAGATACTGACCCTTAGTGTCCATCACTGGTAGATACTGACACTTCGAGTCCATCACTGATAGATACTGACCCTTAGAGTCCATCACTGATAGATACAGACCCTTAGATCCATCACTGATAGATACAGACCCTTAGATCCATCACTGATAGATACTGACCCTTAGAGTCCATCACTGATAGATACTGATCCTTAGGGCCCATCGCTGATAGATACTGACCGTTAGAGTCCACCACTGATAGATACTGACCCTCAGAGTCCATCACTGATAGATACTGACACTTAGAGACCAACACTGATAGATACTGACCCTTAGAGTCCATCACTGATAGATACTGATCCTTAGGGTCCATCGCTGATAGATACTGACCCTTAGAATCCATCACTGATAGATACTGACCCTTAGAGTCCATCACTGATAGACACTGACCCTTCGAGTCCATCACTGATAGATACTGACCCTTAGAGTCCATCACCGATAGATACTGACACTTAGAGTCCATCCCTGATAGATACTGTCCCTTAGAGTCCATCACTGATAGATACTGACCCTTAGAGTCCATCACGGATAGATACTGACCCTTACAGTTCATCACTGATAGATACTGACCCTGAGAGTCCATCATTGATAGATACTGACCCTTAGACTCCATCACTGATAGATACTGACCCTTAGAGTCCATCACTGATAGATACTGACCCTTAGAGTCCATCACTGGTAGATTCTGACCCTTAGAGTCCATCACTGATAGCTACTGACCCTTAAAGTCCATCACTGATAGATACTGACCCTTAGAGTCCATCACCGATAGATACTGACCCTTAGGGTCCATCACTGATAGATACTGACCTTTAGAATCCATCACCGATAGATACTGACCCTTAGATTCCATCACTGATAGATACTGACCTTTCGTGTCCATCACTGATAGATACTGACCGTTAGAGTCCATCACTGATAGATACTGACCCTTAGAGACCATCACCGATAGATACTGACCCTAACAGTCCATCACCGATAGATACTGACCCTTAGAGTCCATCACTGATTGATACTGACCCTTAGAGACCATCACTGATAGATACTGACCCTTAGAGTCCACCACTGATAGATACTGACCCTTAGAGTCCATCACTGATAGATACAGACACTTAGAGACCAACACTGATAGATACTGACCCTTAGAGTCCATCACTGATAGATACTGACCCTTAGAGTCCATCACTGATAGATACTGACCATTAGAATCCATCACTGATAGATACTGACCCTCAGAGTCCATCACTGATAGATACTGACCATTAGACTCCATCACTGATAGATACTGTCCCTTAGAGTCCATCACTGAGAGATACTGACCGTTAGAGGCAATCACCGATAGATACTGACCGTTAGAGTCCATCACTGATAGATACTGACCCGTAGAGTCCACCACTGATAGACACTGACCCTTAGGGTCCATCGCTGATAGATACTGACCCGTAGAGTCCATCACCGATAGATACTGACCCTTAGAGTCCATCCCTGATCGATACTCACCCTTAGAGTCCATCACTGATAGATACTGACCCTTAGAGTACATCACTGATAGATACTGACCCTTAGTGTCCATCACTGGTAGATACTGACACTTCGAGTCCATCACTGATAGATACTGACCCTTAGATCCATCACTGATAGATACAGACCCTTAGATCCATCACTGATAGATACTGACCCTCAGAGTCTATTACTGATAGATATTGACCCTTAGAGTCCACCACTGATAGATACTGACCCTTTGAGTCCATCACTGATAGATACTGACACTTAGAGACCAACACTGATAGATACTGACCCTTAGAGTCCATCACTGATAGCTACTGATCCTTAGGGTCCATTGCTGATAGATACTGACCCTTAGAGTCCACCAATGATAGATACTGACCCTTAGAATCCGTCACTGATAGACACTGACCCTTAGAGTCCTTCACTGATAGATACTCACCTTTAGAGTCCATCACTGATAGATACTGACCCTTAGAGTCATTCACGGGTAGATACAGACTCTTAGATCCATCACTGATAGATACTGACCCTCAGAGTCTATTACTGATAGATACTGACCCTTAGAGTCCATCGCTGATAGATACTGACCCTTAGAGTCCATCACTGATAGATACTGATCCTTGGAGTCCATCACTGATATTTACTGACACTGAGAGACCAACACTGATAGATACTAACCCTTAGAGTCCATCACTGATAGATACTGACCCTTAGAGTCCATCACTGATAGATACTGACCCTTAGAATCCATCACTGATAGATACTGACCCTTAGAGTCCATCACTGATAGACACTGACCCTTAGAGTCCATCACTGATAGATACTGACCCTTAGAGTCCATCACCGATAGATACTGACACTTAGAGTCCATCCCTGATAGATACTGTCCCTTAGAGTCCGTCACTGATAGACACTGACCCTTAGAGTCCATCACTGGTAGATACTGACCCTTAGAGTCCATCACTGATAGATACTGACCCTTAGAGTCCATCACTGATAGATACTGACCCTTAGAGTCCGTCACTGATAGACACTGACCCTTAGAGTCCATCACTGGTAGATACTGACCCTTACAGTTCATCACTGATAGATACTGACCCTCAGAGTCCATCATTGATAGATACTGACCCTTAGACTCCATCACTGATAGATACTGACCCTTAGAGTCCATCACTGATAGATACAGACACTTAGAGATCAACACTGGTAGATACTGACCCTTAGGGTCCATCACTGATAGATACTGACACTTAGAATCCATCACTGATAGATACTGACCCTTAGAGTCCATCACTGATAGACACTGACCCTTAGAGTCCATCACTGATAGATACTGACCCTTAGAGTCCATCACCGATCGATACTGACACTTAGAGTCCATCCCTGATAGATACTGTCCCTTAGAGTCCATCACTGATAGATACTGACCCTTAGAGTCCATCACTGATAGATACTGCCCCTTAGAGTCCGCCACTGATAGACACTGACCCTTAGAGTCCATCACTGGTAGATACTGACCCTTAGAGTCCATCACTGATAGATACTGACCCTTAGAGTCCATCACTGATAGATACTGACCCTTAGAGTCCGTCACTGGTAGATACTGACCCTTAGAGTCCATCACTGATAGATACTGACCCTTAGAGTCCGTCACTGATAGACACTGACCCTTAGAGTCCATCACTGGTAGATACTGACCCTTACAGTTCATCACTGATAGATACTGACCCTCAGAGTCCATCATTGATAGATACTGACCCTTAGACTCCATCACTGACAGATACCGACCCTTAGAATCCATCACTGATAGATACTGACCGTTCGGGTCCATCACTGATAGATACTGACCCTAACAGTCCATCACCGATAGATACTGACCCTTAGAGTCCATCACTGATTGATACTGACCCTTAGAGACCATCACTGATAGATACTGACCCTTAGAGACCATCACTGATAGATACTGACCTTTAGAGTCCATCACTGATAGATACTGACACTTCGAGTCCATCACTGATAGATACTGACCCTTAGATCCATCACTGATAGATACTGACCCTTAGAGTCCACCACTGATAGATACTGACCCTTAGAATCCATCACTGATAGATACTGACCCTTCGAGTCCATCACTGATAGATACTGACCCTTAGAGTCCATCACTGATAGATACTGACGCTTAGAGTCCATCACTGATAGATACTGAGCCTGAGAGACCATTACTGATAGATACTGACCCTTCGAGTCCATCACTGATAGATACAGACACTTAGAGTCCATCACCGATAGATACCGACACTTAGAATCCATCACCGATAGATACTGACCGTTAGAGTCCATCACTGATAGGGTCAGTATCTATCGGTGATGGACTCTAAGGGTCAGTATCAATCAGTGATGGACTCTAAGGGTCAGTATCTATCGGTGATGGACTGTTAGGGTCAGTATCTATCGGTGATGGACTCTAAGGGTCAGTATCTAACAGTCCATCACCGATAGATACTGACCCTTAGAGTCCATCACTGATTGATACTGACCCTTAGAGACCATCACTGATAGATACTGACCCTTAGAGACCATCACTGACAGATACTGACCCTTAGACTCCATCACTGATAGATACTGTCCCTTAGAGTCCATCACTGAGAGATACTGACCGTTAGATTCCTTCACCGATAGATACTGACCGTTAGAGTCCATCACTGATAGATACTGACCCGTAGAGTCCACCACTGATAGACACTGACCCTTAGGGTCCATCGCTGATAGAAACTGACCCGTAGAGTCCATCACCGATAGATACTGACCCTTAGAGTCCATCACTGATAGATACTGACCCTTAGAGTCCATCACTGATAGATACAGACCCTTAGATCCGTCACTGATAGATACTGACCCTTAGTGTCCATCACTGGTAGATACTGACACTTCGAGTCCATCACTGATAGATACTGACCCTTAGATCCATCACTGATAGATACAGACCCTTAGATCCAACACTGATAGATACTGACCCTTAGAGTCCATCACTGATAGATACTGACCCTTAGAGTCCATCACTGATAGATACTGATCGTTAGGGTCCATCGCTGATAGATACTGACCCTTAGAGTCCATCACTGATAGATACTGACCCTTAGAGTCCATCCCTGATAGATACTCACCCTTAGAGTCCATCACTGATAGATACTGACCCTTAGAGTCATTCACGGGTAGATACTGACCATTAGAGTCCATCACTGATAGATACTGACCCTTAGAGTCCATCACTGATAGATACTGACCCTTAGAGTCCATCACGGATAGATACTGACCCTTACAGTTCATCACTGATAGATACTGACCCTTAGAGTCCATCATTGATAGATACTGACCCTTAGACTCCATCACTGATAGATACTGACCCTTAGAGTCCATCACTGATAGATACTGAGCCTGAGAGTCCATCACTGATAGATACTGACACGTAGAGTCCATCACTGATAGTTACAGACACTTAGATCCATCACCGATAGATACCGACCCTTAGAATCCATCACCGATAGATACTGACCCTTCGAGTACACCACTGATAGATACTGACCCTTAGAGTCCATCACTGATAGAAACTGCCCCTTGGAGTCCATCACTGAAAGATACTGACCGTTAGAGTCCATCACTGATAGATACTGACCCTTGGAGTCCATCACTGATAGATACTGACCCTTAGAGTCCATCACCGATAGATACTGACCCTTACAGTCCATCACTGCTAGCTACTGACCCTTAGAGTCCATCACTGATAGATACTGACCCTTTGCGTCCATCACTGATAGATACTGATCCTTAGAATCCATCACTGATAGTTACTGACCCTTAGAGTCCATCACTGATAGATACTGACCCTTAGAGACCATCACTGACAGATACTGACCCTTAGAGCCCATCACCGATAGATACTGACACTTCGAGTCCATCCCTGATAGATACTGTCCCTTAGAGTCCATCACTGATAGATACTGACCCTTAGAGTCCATCACTGATAGATACTGCCCCTTAGAGTCCGTCACTGATAGACACTGACCCTTAGAGTCCATCACTGGTAGATACTGACCCTTAGAGTCCATCACTGATAGATACTGACCCTTAGAGTCCATCATCAATAGATACTGACCCTAACAGTCCATCACCGATAGATACTGACCCTTAGAGTCCATCACTGATTGATACTGACCCTTAGAGACCATCACTGATAGATACTGACCCTGAGAGACCATCACTGATAGATACTGACCCTTAGAATCCATCACTGATAGATACTGACCCTTAGAGTCCGTCACTGATAGACACTGACCCTTAGAGTCCATCACTGGTAGATACTGACCCTTAAAGTCCATCACTGATAGATACTGACCCTTAGAGTCCATCACTGATAGATACTGACCCTTAGAGTCCATCACTGATAGATACTGCCCCTTAGAGTCCGTCACTGATAGACACTGACCCTTAGAGTCCATCACTGGTAGATACTGACCCTTACAGTTCATCACTGATAGATACTGACCCTCAGAGTCCATCATTGATAGATACTGACCCTTAGACTCCATCACTGACAGATACCGACCCTTAGAATCCATCACTGATAGATACTGACCGTTAGGGTCCATCACTGATAGATACTGACCCTAACAGTCCATCACCGATAGATACTGACCCTTAGAGTCCATCACTGATTGATACTGACCCTTAGAGACCATCACTGATAGATACTGACCCTTAGAGACCATCACTGACAGATACTGACCTTTAGAGTCCATCACTGATAGATACTGACCCTTAGACTCCATCACTGATAGATACTGACCCGTAGAGTCCACCACTGATAGACACTGACCCTTAGGGTCCATCGCTGATAGAAACTGACCCGTAGAGTCCATCACCGATAGATACTGACCCTTAGAGTCCCTCACTGATAGATACTGACCGTTAGAGTCCATCACTGATAGATACTGACCCTTAGAGTCCATCATCAATAGATACTGACCCTAACAGTCCATCACCGATAGATACTGACCCTTAGAGACCATCACTGATAGATACTGACCCTTAGAGTCCATCACTGATAGATACTGACCCTTAGTGTCCATCACTGGTAGATACTGACACTTCGAGTCCATCACTGATAGATACTGACCCTTAGAGTCCATCACTGATAGATACTGACCTTTAGATCCATCACTGATAGATACAGACCCTTAGATCCAACACTGATAGATACTGACCCTCAGAGTCTATTACTGATAGATACTGACCCTTAGAGTCCATCACTGATAGATACTGACACTTCGAGTCCATCACTGATAGATACTGACCCTGAGAGTCCATCACTGATAGATACTGACACTTAGAGTCCATCACTGGTAGATACTGACCCTTAGATTCCATCACTGATGGATACTGACCCTTAGAGTCCATCACTGGAAGATACTGACCCTTAGAGTCCATCACTGATAGATACAGACACTTAGAGACCAACACTGATAGATACTGACCCTTAGAGTCCATCACTGATAGATACTGGCCCTTAGATTCCATCACCGATAGATACTGACCCTTAGAGTCCATTACTGAAAGATACTGACACTTAGAGTCCATCACTGATAGATACTGACCCTTAGAGTCCATCACCGATAGATACTGGCCCTTATTGTCCATCACTGATAGATACTGACCCTTAGAGTTCATCACTGATAGATACTGACCCTTAGTCCATCACCGACCGATACTGACCCTTCGAATCCATCACCGATACGTACTGACCGTTAGAATCCATCACCGATAGATACTGACCCTTAGAGTCCATCACTGATAGATACTGACCCTTAGATTCCATCACTGATAGATACAGACCCTTAGAGTCCATCACTGATAGATACTGACCCTTAGATTCCATCACCGACAGATACTGATCCTTAGAATCCATCACTGATAGATACTGACCCTTAGAGTCCATCACCGCTAGATACTGACCCTTAGAGTCCATCACTGATAGATACTGACCCTTAGAGTCCATCAGCGATAGATACTGACCCTCAGAGTCCATCACTGATAGATACAGACGCTTAGAGACCAACACTGATAGCTACTGACCCTTAGAGTCCATCACCGATAGATACTGGCCCTTCGAGTCCATCACTGATAGATACTGACCCTTAGAGTTCATCACTGATAGATACTGACCCTTGGTCCATCACCGATCGATACTGACCCTTCGAATCCATCACCGATACGTACTGACCGTTAGAATCCATCACCGATAGATACTGACCCTTGGAGTCCATCACTGATAGATACTGACCCTTAGAGTCCAATACTGATAGATACTGACCCTTAGAGTCCATCACTGATAGATACAGACCCTTAGAGTCCATCACTGATAGATTATGACCCTTATAGTCCATCACTGATAGATACTGACGCTTAGATTCCATCACTGATAGATACTGACCCTTAGAGTCCATCACTGATAGATACTGACCCTTAGAGTCCATCACTGATAGATACTGACCCTTAGAGTCCATCATAGCTAGATACTGACCCTTAGAATCCATCACTGATAGATACTGACCCTCAGAGTCCATCACTGATAGGTACTGACCCTTCGAGTCCATCACCGATAGATGCTGACCCTTAGCTGGCAACTGTATGTTATGCAGGAGAGGATCAATCTGTTTACGGGGAATTGAGTGCCCTTCAGAACACCGTGAGATTTGTAAATCTAACACTAATGCTCGTCTCTGCCCAAGTATTTCACAAACTACAAAGGCCGCTCTCCCCCCGCCCCACACGAGGCAGCCTCCGGGGGGACCATCTCAGTGTTGACAGACACTCCGCCAATCACGCTCCATCCATGGCTTAGTGGCTCTCACTCTCTGCTTTGCATCGGAAGGTCATGGGTTCGAGCCCCCACTCCCGAGACTCGAGCCCCGTAATCCAGGACCAACACACTCCCGGTGCCAGTACTCAGGGAGTGCCGCACTGTCGGAGGGGCGGTACTGTGGGAGCGCTGCACTGTTGGAGGGGCAATACTGAGGGAGTGCCGCACTGTCGGAGGGGCGGTACTGTGGGAGCGCTGCACTGTTGGAGGGGCAGTACTGAGGGAGTGCCGCACTGTCGGAGGGGCGGTACTGTGGGAGCGCTGCACTGTTGGAGGGGCAGTACTGAGGGAGTGCCACACTGTCGGAGGGGCGGTACTGAGGGAGCGCCGCACTGTCGGAGGGGCAGTACTCAGGGAGTGCCGCACTGTCGGAGGGGCGGTACTGAGGGAGCGCGGCACTGTCGGAGGGTCGGTACTGAGGGAGCGCGGCACTGTCGGAGGGTCGGTACTGAGGGAGCGCCGCACTGTCGGAGGGGCAGGACTGAGGGAGCGCCGCACTGTCGGAGGGGCAGTACTGAGGGAGCGCCGCACTGTGGGAGGGGCGGTACTGAGGGAGTGCCGCACTGTCGGAGGGGCGGTACTGAGGGAGCACCGCACTGTCGGAGGGGCGGTACTGAGGGAGCGCCGCACTGTCGGAGGGGCAGTACTGAGGGAGCGCCGCACTGTCGGAGGGGCGGTACTGAGGGAGCACCGCACTGTCGGAGGGGCGGTACTGAGGGAGCGCCGCACTGTCAGAGGGGCAGTACTGAGGGAGCGCCGCACTGTCGGAGGGGCTGTACTGAGGGAGTGCCGCACTGTCGGAGGTGCCGTCTTTCGGGATGAGACGTTAAACCCGAGGCCCCCGTCTGCTCTCTCAGGTGGATGTAAAAGATCTAACGGCCACTATTGGAAGAAGAGCAGGGGGGAGTTCTCCCCGGTGTCCTGGGGCCAATATTTTTCCCTCAGCCAACATCAATAAAAAGGCAGGTGTCCCCAGATTGTCTCCTTCGTTGCCTGTTAACCTCTGACCTCTGTACTGGCAGGTGACCTCCTTCCCGCGGATGGAATTCTAATTCACAGTAGCGACCTCAAGATAGACGAGAGCTCGCTAACAGGAGAGTCGGACCACGTGCACAAGTCACCTGATAAAGACCCAATGTTACTATCCGGTAAGTAAAGAAACATCACTCCCTCTACACTGTCCCCGTCAAACACTCCCAGGGCAGGTACAGCACGGGGTTAGATACAGAGTAAAGCTCCCTCTACACTGTCCCATCAAACACTCCCAGGGCAGGTACAGCACGGGTTAGATACAGAGTAAAGCTCCCTCTACACTGTCCCCGTCAAACACTCCCAGGGCAGGTACAGCACGGGTTAGATACAGAGTAAAGCTCCCTCTACACTGTCCCATCAAACACTCCCAGGGCAGGTACAGCACGGGGTTAGATACAGAGTAAAGCTCCCTCTACACTGTCCCATCAAACAATCCCAGGGCAGGTACAGCACGGGTTAGATACAGAGTAAAGCTCCCTCTACACTGTCCCCATCAAACAATCCCAGGGCAGGTACAGCACGGGTTAGATACAGAGTAAAGCTCCCTCTACACTGTCCCATCAAACACTCCCAGGGCAGGTACAGCACGGGGTTAGATACAGAGTAAAGCTCCCTCTACACTGTCCCATCAAACAATCCCAGGGCAGGTACAGCACGGGTTAGATACAGAGTAAAGCTCCCTCTACACTGTCCCCATCAAACAATCCCAGGGCAGGTACAGCACGGGTTAGATACAGAGTAAAGCTCCCTCTACACTGTCCCATCAAACACTCCCAGGGCAGGTACAGCACGGGTTAGATACAGAGTAAAACTCCCTCTACAATGTCCCATCAAACACTCCCAGGGCAGGGACAGCATGGGTTAGATACAGAGAAAAGCTCCCTCTACACTGTCCCATCAAACACTCCCAGGGCAGGTACAGCACGGGTTAGATACAGAGTAAAGCTCCCTCTACACTGTCCCCATCAAACACTCCCAGGGCAGGTACAGCACGGGTTAGCTACAGAGTAAAGCTCCCTCTACACTGTCCCATCAAACACTCCCAGGGCAGGTACAGCACAGGTTAGATACAGAGTAAAGCTCCCTCTACACTGTCCCCATCAGCACTCCCAGGGCAGGCACAGCACGGCTTAGATACAGAGTAAAGCTCCCTCTACACTGTCCCATCAAACACTCCGAGGGCAGGTACAGCACGGGTTAGATACAGAGTAAAGCTCCCTCTACACTGTCCCATCAAACACTCCCAGGGCTGTAGCAGGTACAGCATGGGTTAGATACAGAGTAAAGCTCTCTCTACACTGTCCCCATTAAACACTCCCAGGGCAGGTACAGCACGGGTTAGACACAGAGTAAAGCTCCCTCTACACTGTCCCCATCATACACTCCCAGGGCTGGTACAGCACGGGTTAGATACAGAGTAAAGCTCCCTCTACACTGTCCCCATCAAACACTCCCAGGGCAGGTACAGCACGGGTTAGATACAGAATAAAGCTCCCTCTACACTGTCCCCATCAAACACTCCCAGGGCAGGTACAGCATGGGTTAGATACAGAGTAAAGCTCCCTCTACACTGTCCCATCAAACACTCCCAGGGCAGGTACAGCATGGGTTAGATACAGAGTAAAGCTGCCTATAAGTGACATTTTTCGTATTTCTACCTCAGCCATCCTATGCCCTCCCAATTAGTGACAATTAGCTGCATCCCTTCACCTTCTCTGCTCTAAGGAGAACAATCCCAGCTTTTCCAGTCTCTCCACATCACTGAAGTCCCTCATCCCTGGTACCATTCTGGTCAATCTCCCCTTAACCTTCTCTGCTCTAAGGAGAACAACCCCAGCTTCTCCAGTCTCTCCACCTCACTGAAGTCCCTCATCCCTGGTACCATTCTGGTCAATCTCCCCTTAACCTTCTCTGCTCTAAGGAGAACAATCCCAGCTTCTCCAGTCTCTCCACGTCACTGAAGTCCCTCATCCCTGGTACCATTCTGGTCAATCTCCCCTTAACCTTCTCTGCTCTAAGGAGAACAACCCCAGCTTCTCCAGCCTCTCCACATCACTGAAGTCCCTCATCCCTGGTACCATTCTGGTCAATCTCCCCTTAACCTTCTCTGCTCTAAGGAGAACAATCCCAGCTTCTCCAGCCTCTCCACGTCACTGAAGTCCCTCATCCCTGGTACCATTCTGGTCAATCTCCCCTTAACCTTCTCTGCTCTAAGGAGAACAATCCCAGATTCTCCAGTCTCTCCACATCACTGAAGTCCCTCATCCCTGGTACCATTCTGGTCAATCTCCCCTTAACCTTCTCTGCTCTAAGGAGAACAATCCCAGCTTCTCCAGTCTCTCCACATCACTGAAGTCCCTCATCCCCGGTACCATTCTGGTCAATCTCCCCTTAACCTTCTCTGCTCTAAGGAGAACAACCCCAGCTTCTCCAGCCTCTCCACATCACTGAAGTCCCTCATCCCTGGTACCATTCTGGTCAATCTCCCCTTAACCTTCTCTGCTCTAAGGAGAACAATCCCAGCTTCTCCAGTCTCTCCACATCACTGAAGTCCATCATCCCTGGTACCATTCTGGTCAATCTCCCCTTAACCTTCTCTGCTCTAAGGAGAACAATCCCAGCTTCTCCAGTCTCTCCACATCACTGAAGTCCCTCATCCCTGGTACCATTCTGGTCAATCTCCTCTCCAAGGCCTCGACATCCATCCTAAAAGTGCGGCGGCCCAGAATTGGCCGGAATGCTCCAGCTGGGACCGGGGCAGTGGTCGTCCAGAGGGAGGGAGCTGAAAATCGGACAGTTGGACAAAGCCAACCGTTGCCGTCTCTTTCTCCAGGCACCCATGTGATGGAAGGGTCGGGTCGCATGATCGTGACGGCGGTGGGGATCAACTCGCAGACCGGCATCATCTTCACGCTTCTCGGGGCTGGTGTCGAGGAGGAGGAGAAGAAAGAGAAGAAAGGTACGGCGCTTGCGTCTGGGCCTGCCCGCCGGAGCGAGGGCTCGCCGTTGAGGACTTTCCCCCTGCGCAGGAGGCTGGCGCGCCGCGCGCTATTCTGAGGGTCTCCGATCGTAGCCAGGCCGCCGCAAACATCTAAAATACAGAGGGGGGCTCGACAAGGTAGATGCATGGGCAAAGGTTTGGCAGATGGAGCTTAATGTGGGAAAATGCCAGGTTATCCACTTTGGTAAGAAAAAGAAAAAAGCCAATTATTATTTAAATGAAGAGAGATTACAGAATGCTGGGGTACAGAGGGATCTGAGGGTCCTTGTACATGCGAGGTTATCCACTTTGGTGTCAAAAACAGGAAGGCAGATTATTATCTGAACGGCAATAGATTGGGAGAAGGGGAAGTACAACGAGACCTGGGTGTCCTTGTGCACCAGTCGCTGAAGGTAAGCATGCAGGTGCAGCAGGCGGTTAAGAAGGCAAATGGTGTGTTGGCCTTCGTAGCGAGAGGATTCGAGTACAGGAGCAAGGATGTCTTGCTGCAGTTGTACAGGGCCTTGGTGAGACCACACCTTGAGTATTGTGTGCAGTTTTGGTCGCCTTATCTGAGGGAGGATGCTCTTGCCATGGAGGGAGTGCAGCGAAGATTCACCAGGCTGATACCTGGGATGGCAGGAATGACGTAAGAGGAGAGATTGGGTCGATCGGGCTTATACTCATTGGAGTTTAGAAGAATGAGAGGTGATCTTATTGAAACATGTAAGATACTGAGGGGGCTCGACAAGGTAGATGCAGAGAAGATGTTTCCCCTCGTGGAGAAATCTAGAACTCGGGGGCACAGTCTCAGAATAAAGGGTCGCCCTTTTAGAACTGAGATGAGGAGGAATTTCTTCTCTCAGAGGGTCGTAAATCTGTGGAGTTCTCTGCCCCAGAGAGCCGTGGAGGCTGGGTCATTGAGGTGGAGATGGACGGATTGTTGAACAATAAGGGAGTGAAGGGTTATGGGGAGCGGGCAGGGAAGTGTAGCTGAGCCCAAGATCAGCCATGATCTCATTGAATGGCGGAGCAGGCTCGAGCGGCCGAGTGGCCTATTCCTGCTCCTATTTCTTATGTTCTTCTGCAAAGGGCCAGGAAAGTTACAGGCAAGACAAAGGGTTGCAAAGCTCCCCAAGGAGGTGGTGTTGTTGGAGTGTGTAGGGTCCTTGGCCAGATCCCATCTCTCTGTGCCTTGCCCTTGACAGAGCTGGCGGGGGTTTGCGGCGGGATGAGGTGGGGCAACCCAGCTGCTTCCAGCTGTCGGGAATGTCAGTTATGAGGGAAAGGTAAGGAGGTCAAGCGTTGAGAAAGGAGGAGACTTTGAGGTGACCCTGTTTGTCGCTTTAGAATCGTGAAAGGAATTGGCCAAGAGAGGCCAGCCAGGTTGTCCGCTCCTCTAAAGGGTCCAAATCCCACGGGACTCAGGTTAAAGATGGGCAAAAGGGAAGTGGAGCTTTTTCACCCAGAGGGAATAGACTTGTGTAGCAGAGAGAACAGCAAGACTGGGTCCAAGAGACAATTAGATGTGTGTCTGGAACGAGAAGATTGAGGGAGATGGGGAGAAGGTGGGTGGGTGGGGTTGAGGGAGATGGGGAGAAGGTGGGTGGGTGGGGTTGAGGGATATGGGGAGAAGGTGGGTGGGTGGGGTTGAGGGAGATGGGGAGAAGGTGGGTGGGTGGGGTTGAGGGATATGGGGAGAAGGTGGGTGGGTGGGGTTGAGGGAGATGGGCAGAAGGTGGGTGGGTAGGGTTGAGGGATATAGGGAGAAGGTGGGTGGGTGGGGTTGAGGGATATGGGGAGAAGGTGGGTGGGTGGGATTGAGGGAGATGGGGAGAAGGTGGGTGGGTGGGGTTGAGGGAGATGGGGAGAAGGTGGGTGGGGTTGAGGGATATGGGGAGAAGGTGGGTGGGTGGGGTTGAGGGAGAAGGTGAGAAGGTGGGTGGGGTTGAGGGATATGGGGAGAAGGTGGGTAGGTGGGGTTGAGGGAGATGGGGAGAAGGTGGGTGGGTGGGGTTGAGGGATATGGGGAGAAGGTGGGTAGGTGGGGTTGAGGGAGATGGGGAGAAGGTGGGTGTGTGGAGTTGAGGGAGATGGGGAGAAGGTGGGTGGGTGGGGTTGAGGGATATGGGGAGAAGGTGGGTTTGAGGGATATGGGGAGAAGGTGGGTGGGTGGGGTTGAGGGAGATGGGGAGAAGGTGGGTGGGTGGGGTTGAGGGATATGGGGAGAAGGTGGGTTTGAGGGATATGGGGAGAAGGTGGGTGGGTGGGGTTGAGGGAGATGGGGAGAAGGTGAGTAGGTGGGGTTGAGGGAGATGGGGAGAAGGTGGGTGGGTGGGGTTGAGGGATATGGAGAGAAGGTGGGTGGGTGGGGTTGAGGGAGATGGGGAGAAGGTGGGTGGGTGGGGTTGAGGGAGATGGAGAGAAGGTGGGTGGGTGGGGTTGAGGGAGATGGGGAGAAGGTGGGTGGGTGGGGTTGAGGGAGATGGGGAGAAGGTGAGTGGGTGGGGTTGAGGGAGATGGGGAGAAGGTGGGTGGGTGGGGTTGAGGGATATGGGGAGAAGGTGGGTGGGTGGGGTTGAGGGAGATGGGGAGAAGGTGGGTAGGTGGGGTTGAGGGATATGGGGAGAAGGTGGGTGGGGTTGAGGGATATGGGGAGAAGGTGGGTGGGTGGGGTTGAGGGAGATGGGGAGAAGGTGGGTGGGGTTGAGGGATATGGGGAGAAGGTGGGTGGGTGGGGTTGAGGGAGATGGTGAGAAGATGGGTGGGGTTGAGGGCAATGGGGAGAAGGTGGGTAGGTGGGGTTGAGGGAGATGGGGAGAAGGTGGGTAGGTGGGGTTGAGGGATATGGGGAGAAGGTGGGTGGGTAGTGTTGAGGGAGATGGGGAGAAGGTGGGTGGGTGGGGTTGAGGGATATGGGGAGAAGGTGAGTGGGTGGGGTTGAGGGAGATGGGGAGAAGGTGGGTGGGTGGGGTTGAGGGATATGGGGAGAAGGTGGGTGGGTGGGGTTGAGGGAGATGGGGAGAAGGTGGGTAGGTGGGGTTGAGGGATATGGGGAGAAGGTGGGTAGGTGGGTTTGAGGGATACGGGGAGAAGGTGGGTAGGTGGGGTTGAGGGAGATGGGGAGAAGGTGGGTAGGTGGGGTTGAGGGATTGGGGAGAAGGTGGGTGGGTGGGGTTGAGCAATATGGGGAGAAGGTGGGTGGGTGGAGTTGGGGAGATGGGGAGAAGGTGGGTGGGTGGGGTTGAGGGATATGGGGAGAAGGTGGGTGGGGTTGAGGGATATGGGGAGAAGGTGGGTGGGTGGGGTTGAGGGAGATGGGGAGAAGGTGGGTGGGTGGAGTTGGGGAGATGGGGAGAAGGTGGGTGGGTGGGGTTGAGGGATATGGGGAGAAGGTGGGTGGGTGGGGTTGAGGGGTATGGGGAGAAGGTGGGTGGGTGGGGTTGAGGGAGATAGGGAGAAGGTGGGTGGGTGGGGTTGAGGGATATGGGGAGAAGGTGGGTGGGTGGGGTTGAGGGATATGGGGAGAAGGTGGGTGGGTGTGGTTGAGGGAGATGGGGAGAAGGTGGGTGGGTGGGGTTGAGGGAGATGGGGAGAAGGTGGGTAGATGGGGTTGAGGGAGATGGGGAGAAGGTGGATGGGTGGGTTTGAGGGATATGGCGAGAAGGTGGGTGGGTGGGGTTGAGGGAGATGGGGAGAAGGTGGGTGGGTGGGGTTGAGGGATATGGGGAGAAGGTGGGTGGGTGGGGTTGAGGGAGATGGGGAGAAGGTGGGTGGGGTTGAGGGAGATGGTGAGAAGGTGGGTGGGTGGGGTTGAGGGAGATGGGGAGAAGGTGGGTAGGTGGGTTTGAGGGAGATGGGGAGAAGGTGGGTGGGTGGAGTTGGGGAGATGGGGAGAAGGTGGGTGGGTGGGGTTGAGGGATATGGGGAGAAGGTGGGTGGGTGGGGTTGAGGGAGATGGGGAGAAGGTGGGTAGGTGGGGTTGAGGGATATGGGGAGAAGGTGGGTAGGTGGGTTTGAGGGATACGGGGAGAAGGTGGGTAGGTGGGGTTGAGGGAGATGGGGAGAAGGTGGGTAGGTGGGGTTGAGGGATTGGGGAGAAGGTGGGTGGGTGGGGTTGAGCAATATGGGGAGAAGGTGGGTGGGTGGAGTTGGGGAGATGGGGAGAAGGTGGGTGGGTGGGGTTGAGGGATATGGGGAGAAGGTGGGTGGGGTTGAGGGATATGGGGAGAAGGTGGGTGGGTGGGGTTGAGGGAGATGGGGAGAAGGTGGGTGGGTGGAGTTGGGGAGATGGGGAGAAGGTGGGTGGGTGGGGTTGAGGGATATGGGGAGAAGGTGGGTGGGTGGGGTTGAGGGGTATGGGGAGAAGGTGGGTGGGTGGGGTTGAGGGAGATGGGGAGATGGTGGGTGGGTGGGGTTGAGGGATATGGGGAGAAGGTGGGTGGGTGGGGTTGAGGGATATGGGGAGAAGGTGGGTGGGTGGGGTTGAGGGATATGGGGAGAAGGTGGGTGGGTGTGGTTGAGGGAGATGGGGAGAAGGTGGGTGGGTGGGGTTGAGGGAGATGGGGAGAAGGTGGGTAGATGGGGTTGAGGGATATGGCGAGAAGGTGGGTGGGTGGGGTTGAGGGAGATGGGGAGAAGGTGGGTAGGTGGGGTTGAGGGAGATGGGGTGAAGGTGGGTGGGTGGGGTTGAGGGAGATGGGGAGAAGGTGGGTGGGTGGGGTTGAGGGAGATGGGGAGAAGGTGGGTAGGTGGGTTTGAGGGAGATGGGGAGAAGGTGGGTGGGTGGAGTTGGGGAGATGGGGAGAAGGTGGGTGGGTGGGGTTGAGGGATATGGGGAGAAGGTGGGTGGGTGGGGTTGAGGGAGATGGGGAGAAGGTGGGTAGGTGGGGTTGAGGGATATGGGGAGAAGGTGGGTAGGTGGGTTTGAGGGATACGGGGAGAAGTTGGGTAGGTGGGGTTGAGGGAGATGGGGAGAAGGTGGGTAGGTGGGGTTGAGGGATTGGGGAGAAGGTGGGTGGGTGGGGTTGAGCAATATGGGGAGAAGGTGGGTGGGTGGAGTTGGGGAGATGGGGAGAAGGTGGGTGGGTGGGGTTGAGGGATATGGGGAGAAGGTGGGTGGGGTTGAGGGATATGGGGAAAAGGTGGGTGGGTGGGGTTAAGGGAGATGGGGAGAAGGTGGGTGGGTGGAGTTGGGGAGATGGGGAGAAGGTGGGTGGGTGGGATTGAGGGATATGGGGAGAAGGTGGGTGGGTGGGGTTGAGGGATATGGGGAGAAGGTGGGTGGGTGGGGTTGAGGGAGATGGGGAGAAGGTGGGTGGGTGGGGTTGAGGGATATGGGGAGAAGGTGAGTGGGTGGGGTTGAGGGAGATGGGGAGAAGGTGGGTGGGGTTGAGGGAGATGGTGAGAAGGTGGGTGGGTGGGGTTGAGGGAGATGGGGAGAAGGTGGGTAGGTGGGTTTGAGGGAGATGGGGAGAAGGTGGGTAGGTGGGGGTTGAGGGATATGGGGAGAAGGTGGGTGGGTGGGGTTGAGGGATATGGGGAGAAGGTGGGTGGGTGGGGTTGAGGGATATGGGGAGAAGGTGGGTGGGTGGGGTTGAGGGAGATGGGGAGAAGGTGGGTGGGTGGGGTTGAGGGAGATGGGGAGAAGGTGGGTTTGAGGGATATGGGGAGAAGGTGTGTGGGTGGGGTTGAAGGATATGGGGAGAAGGTGGGTGGGTGGGGTTGAGGGAGATGGGGAGAAGGTGGGTTTGAGGGATATGGGGAGAAGGTGTGTGGGTGGGGTTGAAGGATATGGGGAGAAGGTGGGTGGGTGGGGTTGAGGGATATGGGGAGAAGGTGGGTGGGTGGGGTTGAAGGATATGGGGAGAAGGTGGGTGGGTGGGGTTGAAGGATATGGGGAGAAGGTGGGTGGGTGGGGTTGAGGGAGATGGAGAGAAGGTGGGTTTGAGGGATATGGGGAGAAGGTGGGTGGGTGGGGTTGAGGGATATGGGGAGAAGGTGGGTGGGTGGGGTTGAGGGAGATGGGGAGAAGGTGGGTTTGAGGGATATGGGGAGAAGGTGGGTGGGTGGGGTTGAGGGAGATGGGGAGAAGGTGGGTTTGAGGGATATGGGGAGAAGGTGGGTGGGTGGGGTTGAGGGATATGGGGAGAGTGAATGAAGCTGAACTATGAGAAAAATGACGGGTCTTATTGTTACTAAAACCCATGGATCTGCACAGTGGGGTTCGGGTACGATACCAGTACTGGGAACCTGTTTGTGACCCCGTGGCCCCACAGTACTTTGACTATAATTTCAGTGAGGTGTGGTGGCAGGGTTTGACCTGTTGAAATATCCGGGCTGGCACCTGAAATTCAATCGCTGCGCCGTGACATCTCTGCGCGGATCAGGCGCCCGTCAGACAGCCCGGTTGGCCGACTGACCGGCAGTGAGCATTGCGGGAGGTCCCCAGAGATCTCCACCGCTGAGATGAGGCAGGAGGAAGAAAAAAGGCAAGAGTTTCGTTGCGGCTGAGCTGGGGATTTGCGCACAGCGGGTTCCACCTCCCTCGCCAGCAGCCGCTTGACTTTCAGGCTCCTCTTTCCTGTCTCTCTTTTTCATGTTGTGTGTTTGTACGTGTTTGCTGGTGTCTTCTCTCCCACTGTCTTGCCTGGTGGACGTCCTAGTTTCACGTTGTTTGTTTGTGTTTTCTCGTCTTCTTCTCCCCTTTCAGGCAAACTGCAAGAAGTGGCTGTGGAGGCTAGTCAAACCAAAGGTAATAATTGTTTTTGAGCGAGAGAGAGAGATGGAGATTGACTTTTTTTAAAAATCAATCAAGGAACTGTAGCAAGGGCAGGACCCCTTTCTGCCGAGGGGTCGGCAGCGTTCCAGGATTATCCTGGAGTCATAGAATTATAGAATGCTTACAGCACGGAAGGAGAGGCCAGGGAACTCAGGGAACAGAAGGAGGCCATTCAGCCTGTCGAGCCCGTGCTGACACTTCAGCTAGTCCCACTCCCCCGCCCTTTCCCCGTAGCCCTGCAAATTTTAATCCTTCAGGTGCTTATCCAACTCCCTTTTGAAAGCCACGATTGAGTCTGCCTCCACCCCCCTCTCAGGCAGCGCGTTCCAGATCCTAACCACTCACTGCGTAAAAAAGTTTTTCCTCGTGTCGCCTTTGGTTCTTCTGCCAGTCACCTTTAATCTGTGTCCTTTGGTTCTCGACCCTTCCGCCACTGGGAACAGGTTCTCTCTCTCTACCCTGCCCGGACCCCTCATGATTTTGAATACCTCTATCAAATCTCCTCTCTGCCCTAAGGAGAACAACCCCAGCTTCTCCAGTCTCTCCACATCACTGAAGTCCCTCATCCCTGGTATCATTCTGGTCAATCTCCCCTTAACCTTCTCTGCTCTAAGGAGAACAACCCCAGCTTCTCCAGTCTCTCCACATCACTGAAGTCCCTCATCCCTGGTACCATTCTGGTCAATCTCCCCTTAACCTTCTCTGCTCTAAGGAGAACAATCCCAGCTTCTCCAGTCTCTCCACATCACTGAAGTCCCTCATCCCTGGTACCATTCTGGTCAATCTCCCCTTAACCTTCTCTGCTCTAAGGAGAACAATCCCAGCTTCTCCAGTCTCTCCACATCACTGAAGTCCCTCATCCCTGGAACCATTCTGGTCAATCTCCCCTTAACCTTCTCTGCTCTAAGGAGAACAATCCCAGCTTCTCCAGTCTCTCCACATCACTGAAGTCCCTCATCCCTGGTACCATTCTGGTCAATCTCCCCTTAACCTTCTCTGCTCTAAGGAGAACAATCCCAGCTTCTCCAGTCTCTCCACATCACTGAAGTCCCTCATCCCTGGTACCATTCTGGTCAATCTCCCCTTAACCTTCTCTGCTCTAAGGAGAACAACCCCAGCTTCTCCAGTCTCTCCACATCACTGAAGTCCCTCATCCCTGGTACCATTCTGGTCAATCTCCCCTTAACCTTCTCTGCTCTAAGGAGAACAACCCCAGCTTCTCCAGTCTCTCCACATCACTGAAGTCCCTCATCCCTGGTACCATTCTGGTCAATCTCCCCTTAACCTTCTCTGCTCTCAGGAGAACAACCCCAGCTTCTCCAGCCTATCCACGTGACTGGTTCCAGGGATGAGGGACTTCATTCTCATAAATCTCCTCTGCACCCTCTCTAAGGCCTTCACATCCTTCCTAAAGTGCAGTGCCCAGAATTGGACACAATACTCCAGTTGAGGTCGAACCACTGTTTCATAAAGGCTCATCAGAACTTCCTTGCTTTCGTACTCTATACCTCTAATTATGAAGCTCAGAATCCCGTGAGCTTTTTTGACTGCTTTCTCAACCTGCCCTGTCACCTTCAATGATTCTACATAAGAACGTAAGAATTAGGAGCGGGAGTCGGCCCATACGGCCCCTCGAGTCTGCTCTGCCATTCAATCAGATCACGGCTGATCATCGACCCCAACTCCACTTTCCCGCCCGATCTCCATATCCCTCGATTCCCCGAGAGTCCAAAAATCTCTCGATCTCAGCCTTGAATATACTCTAACGACTGAGCCTCCACAGCCCCCTGGGGTAGAGAATTCCAAAGATTCACCGCCCTCTGAGTGAAGAAATTCCTCCTCATCTCAGTCCTAAATGGCCGACCCCTTATCCTGAGACTGTGACCCCTGGTTCTAGACTCTCCAGCCAGGGGGAAACAGCCTCTCAGCATCTACCCTGTCAATCCCCCCTCAGAATCTTATATGTTTCAATGAGATCACCTCTCATTCTTCTAAACTCCAGAGAGTATCGGCCCATTCTACACAATCTCTCCTCATAGGACAATCCCCCCATCCCAGGAACCAGTCTGGTGAACCTTCGTTGCACCGCCTCCAAGGCAAGTATATCCTTCCTTGGTTAAGGAGACCAGAAGTGTGCACAGTACTCCAGGTGTGGTCTCACCAAGGCCCTGTACAATTGTAGCAAGACTTCCTTACTCTTAAATTCCAACCCCCTTGCAATAAAGGCCAACATGCCATTTGCCTTCCTTATTTGCTTGCTGTACCTGCATGCCAGCTTTCTGTGTACCTCTAGGTCTCTCTGTTCATGCACCCGCTTTAGGATTGTACCCTTTAGTTTATATGTCCTCTCCTCGTTCTTCCTACCAAAATGTATCACTTCACACTTTTCTACGTTAAACTTCATTTGCCACCTGTCTGCCCATTCCACCAACCTGTCTATGTCCTCTTGAAGTCTGTTACTATCCTCCTCACTGTTCACTATACCTCCAAGTTTTGTGACATCTGCAAATTTTGAAATTGTGCCCTGTACACCTAAGTCCAAGTCATTAATATATATCAAGAAAAGCAGTGGTCCTAGAACCGACCCCTGGGGAACACCAGGAATTGAAGATTAATCTCAGGCCACTCCTTGAGAAGAATCATACGGAGGGGTGTTAAAAAACCAACTCATTTTCTTCCAACGTTTTTGGTTTATTAGCTATAAAAATGTTGGAGCTGGTTTGGCCAATGGTTCATCCATTCGGGTAGCGAAGGGTCCATTGGCTTTCCAATTGGCCGTGAGTTAGGCGGCCAATGGGGTGGACGGGGGGGATGTTGTGGGGGCACAGATAGGTTGGTGGGCTGAAGGTCAAGAGATGGATCCTCCAGGGTCACCTCTGGCCAGATTTGGACAGCCTAACCTCTGGCAATTTAGGACACAACCCTTTCCCAGCATCCTCGATGGTGGGGATGTGGGATATGGGGAGAAGGTGGGTGGGCGGGGTTGACGGATATGGGGAGAAGGTGGGTGGGTGGGTTTGAGGGATATGGGGAGAAGGTGGGTGGGTGGGGTTGAGGGATATGGGGAGAAGGTGGGTGGGTGGGGTTGAGGGAGATGGGGAGAAGGTGGGTAGGTGGGGTTGAGGGATATGGGGAGAAGGTGAGTAGGTGGGGTTGAGGGAGATGGGGAGAAGGTGGGTAGGTGGGGTTGAGGGAGATGGGGAGAAGGTGGGTGGGTGGGGTTCAGGGAGATGGGGAGAAGGTGGGTGGGTGGGGTTGAGGGATATGGGGAGAAGGTGGGTGGGTGGGTTGAGGGATATGGGGAGAAGGTGGGTGGGTGGGGTTGAGGGAGATGGGGAGAAGGTGGGTTGGTGGGGTTGAGGGAGATGGGGAGAAGGTGGGTGGGCGGGGTTGAGGGATATGGGGAGAAGGTGGGTGGGCGGGGTTGAGGGATATGGGGAGAAGGTGGGTAGGTGGGGCTGAGGGATATGGGGAGACGGTGGGTAGGTGGGGTTGAGGGAGATGGGGAGAAGGTGGGTGGGTGGGGTTGAGGGAGATGGGGAGAAGGTTGGTTGGTGGGGTTGAGGGAGATGGGGAGAAGGTGGGTGGGCGGGGTTGAGGGAGATGGGGAGAAGGTGGGTAGGTGGGGTTGAGGGATATGGGGAGACGGTGGGTAGGTGGGGTTGAGGGAGATGGGGAGAAGGTAGGTGGGTGGGGTTGAGGGAGATGGGGAGAAGGTGGGTGGGTGGGGTTGAGTGAGATGGGGAGAAGGTGGGTAGGTGGGGTTGAGGGAGATGGGGAGAAGGTGGGTGGGTGGGGTTGAGGGATATGGGGAGAAGGTGGGTAGGTGGGGTTGAGGGATATGGGGAGAAGGTGGGTGGGTGGGGTTGAGGGATATGTGGAGAAGGTGGGTAGGTGGGGTTGAGGGGGATGGGGAGAAGGTGGGTGGGTGGGGTTGAGGGATATGGGGAGACGGTGGGTAGGTGGGGTTGAGGGAGATGGGGAGAAGGTGGGTGGGTGGGGTTGAGTGAGATGGGGAGAAGGTGGGTAGGTGGGGTTGAGGGAGATGGGGAGAAGGTGGGTGGGTGGGGTTGAGGGATATGGGGAGAAGGTGGGTAGGTGGGGTTGAGGGAGATGGGGAGAAGGTGGGTAGGTGGAGTTGAGGGATATGGGGAGAAGGTGGGTAGGTGGGGTTGAGGGATATGGGGAGCAGGTGGGTGGGTGGGGTTGAGGGATATGGGGAGAAGGTGGGTGGGTGGGGTTGAGGGAGATGGGGAGAAGGTGGGTAGGTGGGGTTGAGGGAGATGGGGAGAAGGTGGGTAGGTGGAGTTGAGGGATAGGGGGAGAAGGTGGGTGGGTGGGGTTGAGGGAGATGGGGAGAAGGTGGGTAGGTGGGGTTGAGGGAGATGGGGAGAAGGTGGGTGGGTGGGGTTGAGTGAGATGGGGAGAAGGTGGGTAGGTGGGGTTGAGGGAGATGGGGAGAAGGTGGGTAGGTGGGGTTGAGGGAGATGGGGAGCAGGTGGGTGGGTGGGGTTGAGGGAGATGGGGAGAAGGTGGGTAGGTGGGGTTGAGGGAGATGGGGAGAAGGTGGGTGGGTGGGGTTGAGGGAGATGGGGAGAAGGTGGGTAGGTGGGGTTGAGGGAGATGGGGAGAAGGTGGGTAGGTGGGGTTGAGGGAGATGGGGAGAAGGTGGGTAGGTGGGGTTGAGGGAGATGGGGCGAGGGTCAAATTCTGTTTTCTTTTCTCACGGGGGTTAGTTTTGGGGATGGACGAGAAACCCAATAAAATCTGGGGGCCTTTGGAGACCCACTGAGGGGCCCCGACTCTCCAGCATCGACCAGGAATTGAAGGTGAATCTCTAGGACACCTAATAAAACCCAGGAGAACAATCATTTGGGGACGTTAAGAAGTTTTCCATTTCTTATTCTCTATGAACACTTTCATTTAAGTTATTAAAGTATCGGCGATGGGAATGAGGTCTGTTCCATTGAAGGTTAAGGATCAGCCAATAGGGTAACAAAGAGGCCGTCGGCTTTCCGATTGGCCGCGGGACGGTCAGTTTGACCTCTCACTCCTTCCTCGCTCGTTCACCTGCGATCTTTCCCCTCTGACCTGTCACCCTCTCCCTCGCTCTCGTTGGCAGCCCCAGGGCCGTTGACTCAGGAGGCGCCGGATCTGGGCCTCCCCGGGGACATTAAGGTGGGGTTGTTGGCGCCGGTGGTGGGTGCTGTAAATCCGGCCGGCTTAACGTGGCCACCGGTGGCCTTGGTGGAGGACGGTTCGCCGGCCCCGTCCGTCAAGAGAGTCGTCCCCTCTGTTCCTCAATGCCTGGCTCTTTGGAAGAACTCTCCAATTAGTCACACTTCCTTGCTCTGTGTGTCCTCTGCAGGCCTCTTTCGCTCGCTGACCTGCGACCTTTCCCCTCTGACCTCTCCACGCCTCCCTCGCTGGCGGACCTGCGACCTTTCCCCTCTGTCCTCTCCGCTCCTCCCTCGCTGGGTGGGCATGCGACCTTTCCCCCCTGACCTCTCCGCTCCTCCCTTGCTGGGTGGGCTTGCGACCATTCCCCTCTGACCTCTCCGCTCCTCCCTCGCTGGCAGACCTGCTGTCTCACGTTGGCCGGCGTGGCGCCCGCTCGCTCACGCTGCCTGTTTTCTTCCCCCCGTGCACAGCCAAGAAACAGGACGGCGCCGTTGCCATGGAGATGCAGCCGCTGAAAAGTGCCGAGGGAGGCGAGGTGGACGAGCGGGAGAAGAAGAAGTCCCACGTGCCCAAGAAGGAGAAGTCGGTTCTGCAAGGAAAACTGACCAAGCTGGCCGTGCAGATCGGCAAAGCGGGTAAGCGACAAACAGCGGCACACAATAATTTGCCGAATTAATGATGTGGAGAGACTGGAGAAGCTGGGGTTGTCCTCCTTAGAGCAGAGAAGGTTAAGGGGAGATTGACCAGAATGGTACCAGGGATGAGGGACTTCAGTGATGTGGAGAGACTGGAGAAGCTGGGGTTGTTCTCCTTAGAGCAGAGAAGGTTAAGGGGAGATTGACCAGAATGGTACCAGGGATGAGGGACTTCAGTGATGTGGAGAGCCTGGAGAAGCTGGGGTTGTTCTCCTTAGAGCAGAGAAGGTTAAGGGGAGATTGACCAGAATGGTACCGGGGATGAGGGACTTCAGTGATGTGGAGAGACTGGAGAAGCTGGGATTGTTCTCCTTAGAGCAGAGAAGGTTAAGGGGAGATTGACCAGAATGGTACCAGGGATGAGGGACTTCAGTGATGTGGAGAGACTGGAGAAGCTGGGGTTGTTCTCCTTAGAGCAGAGAAGGTTAAGGGGAGATTGACCAGAATGGTACCGGGGATGAGGGACTTCAGTGATGTGGAGAGACTGGAGAAGCTGGGGTTGTTCTCCTTAGAGCAGAGAAGGTTAAGGGGAGATTGACCAGAATGGTACCAGGGATGAGGGACTTCAGTGATGTGGAGAGACTGGAGAAGCTGGGATTGTTCTCCTTAGAGCAGAGAAGGTTAAGGGGAGATTGACCAGAATGGTACCGGGGATGAGGGACTTCAGTGATGTGGAGAGACTGGAGAAGCTGGGATTGTTCTCCTTAGAGCAGAGAAGGTTAAGGGGAGATTGACCAGAATGGTACCAGGGATGAGGGACTTCAGTGATGCGGAGAGACTGGAGAAGCTGGGGTTGTTCTCCTTAGAGCAGAGAAGGTTAAGGGGAGATTGACCAGAATGGTACCGGGGATGAGGGACTTCAGTGATGTGGAGAGACTGGAGAAGCTCGGATTGTTCTCCTTAGAGCAGAGAAGGTTAAGGGGAGATTGACCAGAATGGTACCGGGGATGAGGGACTTCAGTGACGTGGAGAGACTGGAGAAGCTGGGATTGTTCTCCTTAGAGCAGAGAAGGTTAAGGGGAGATTTAATAGAGTTGTTCAAAATCATGAGGGGTTTTGATGGAGTAAATGAGGAGAAACTGTTTCCAGTGGCAGGAGGGTCGGTAACCAGAGGACACAGATTGAAGATAATCGGTAAAAGAACCAGAGGGGAGATGAGGAGAATGTTTTTTACGCAGCGAGTTGTTGTGATCTGGAACGCGCTGCCTGAAAGGGCGGTGGGAGCAGATTCAATAGTAACTTTCAAAAGGGGGAATTGGAGAAATACTTGAAGGGGGAAAATGTGCCGGGCTGTGGGGAAAGAACAGGGGGGAGTGGGACTGATTGGAGAGCTCGTTCAAAGAGCCGGCACCGGCACGATGGGCCGAATGGCCTTCTCCTGTGCGGTACGGAACACACCGTTGAGACGTTCCTTTGTCCCCCCTCTGTTTCCAGGTTTGGTGATGTCTGCCATAACTGTCATCATCTTGGTGTTGTACTTCGTGGTGGAAACGTTCTGGGTTGAGGGGAACGTTTGGGTGGCCGAGTGTACCCCAGTCTACGTGCAATACTTCGTCAAGTTCTTTATCATCGGAGTGACCGTCCTGGTGGTGGCTGTTCCTGAGGGCCTCCCGCTGGCCGTGACCATATCCTTAGCCTACTCCGTCAAGGTGAGTACCGCTTCGAGAGACGTGGACCTCGTATATCCTCCAGAGGTTAGAAGAATGCGAGGTGGCCTTTATTATGAGTGGATAGAGGAAAGGGGGGAGAAATTCGGTCGGTTGCGTCACCGATTAACGCCTAAAGAGGCCGAGAAGTGGGGCGTTAGCCAATTTCGGGGCGGGCGCAAGGTGCCTAGCGCCTCACCCCATATTCAGCATGCATTTAGCGCCGGCGCTAAATCTTAGCGCCCGCTCATGGGCGCAGGCTGATTATGATGTCATTTGAGTGTGCAACGCCTTTTGGGCGCCCCGGACTGGAAATTCAGTGGCGCCCCCCTCCGTAGCGCCTGGCGGTAATAGTGACAGCTTACCTGGGCCTTACCAAGTCACTCTCGGGCTGGAGGAGCGTTATTTAAAGGGGACTGGTGTGGTTTAAAAGCGGCAGCCATTTTTGGAGCACAACTTCCTCGAGAGCTACAAAGAGTTGCTGAGCTGCACACTGAGAGCCATTTGACCACTGAGCCAGCGCAGGCAGACGATCTTCAGCCTTCTGACCATCACCTTGCTGTTGGTGAGCCTTGACAACGGGAAACCTTCCTGTGGGCACTTATTATGGGGGCTGCATTGGAGGGGAACGTCCTGCTGCTGAATCATCTGGAAAGGGCACTGAGACGCTGGGAGAGGGGGGCGGGCATGGCCAGACGGAGGAGGGCCAACAGACGTCGCCACAGCAGACCTTACGCTGGCAGGGTTTTCCGACAGCAGTTTTCCTACATGAACATGCCGGAGGAGCAGTGTGTCAGAAGGCTGCGATTTAGAAAGGAGGTGGTGACTGAGCTGTACCAGCTGCTTCAGCCAGATCTGCAGCCTCAGATAAGGTGCAGGACATCTCTGTCGGTGGCTGAGAAGATGCCTGCTGGCCTGAACTTCTACTTGAGCGGCTCTTCTCAGGCTGCGCAGCAGAGGCTGATCAGAAGTAGCTTCTAGGCCCCTCTCACGGAATGCTTGCTGCCATTCCAAGAAGAGGAATGGAACCGGTCTGATACCCCCAAGCCTGTGAAGGGCAAGATGCATGTAAATAGCAGGCATGGCCATTGTAAATGAAGAAAGTGTTTCATTACACAAAATGTGGTTCCTTCAAACATGAGAAAGCTATGGTAACAGAAAGCAAAACTAATACATTGACACATAACTGCCTCTCACACCCGGGAGACTGTCCAAAACATAAATCACATTCCGACCATCTTCCTCGGCCTTGATTCCACTGCACCAACCAAAGCATCCAATGCCCCATCAGTGAGGGGTGCCGCCCTCTGCCTCACCCTTCCCATGTCTTGCTAGGCTGGTGCGCCACAGGTAGGCTCCCACCGCTTTGAAGGCCTACAAGGCAGTGAGTGTGTCTGGTGATGCCAATTGACCTGCCCCTTTAAGAGCTGGCTGGCGCCAGTGTGTCTCAGGGAAAGTGATTATTGACAGCACCCTCGCTGCGCCCCGCCGCCGCGAAATTGGGTTGCGCCGCCGGGTTAGCGCTTTAAGAGTAGTGTGCAGCGCCTGATTTAGCGCCGCAATCACCTTTAAGGGGCGCTGCAACCCAATATCGCGCTAGGTGGCGCTAACTTGCGGCTGGCGCTACACTTTGCGCATCGCCAGGACTAGCGCCCCAAATGCGGCTATACCGAATTTCTAGGCCTCAGTCTTTGAGTATATTCAAGGCAGAGATCAATAGACTTTTGGATATTAAGGGAATCAAGGGATATGGGAATAGTGCAGAGTATTCCCTAAATGGTGAAAGATTGGGGAATGCAGATGCTCAAAGGGACCTGGGTGTCCTTGTACATGAGTCACTGAAAGTGAATGTGCAGGTGCAGCAAGCCATGAGGAAGGCAAATGGTATGCTGGCCTTCATTACAAGAGGATTTGAGTACAGGAGTAAAGAAGTCTTACTCCAATTATACAGGGCCTTGGTGAGACCACACCTGGAGTATTGTGTACAGTTTTGGTCTCCTTACCTAAGGAAGGATATACTTGCCATAGAGGGAGTGCAACGAAGGTTCACCAGACTGATTCCTGGGATGGCGGCACGGTGGCATAGTGGTTAGCACTGTTGCCTCACAGCGCCAGGGACCCGGGTTCGAATCCGGCCTCGGGTGACTGTCTGTGTGGAGTTTGCACATTCTCCCCGTGTTTGCGTGGGTTTCCTCTGGGTGCTCCGGTTTCCTCCCACAGTCCAAAGATGTGCGGGTTAGGTTGATTGGCTATGATAAAAATTGACCCTTAGTGTTAGGGGGGATTAAATACGTGGGGTTACGGGGATAGGGTGGGATATGTGTTGGTGTAGGGGTTACGGGGATCGGGTGGGATATGTGTCGGTGCAGGCTCGATGGGCCGAAATGGCCTCTATCTGCACTGTGAGAATTCTGTGATTCTGTGATTCTGTGACTGTCGTATGAGAAGAGATTGAGTAAACTAGGCCTGTATTCTCTTGAATTCAGAAGAATGAGAGGGGATCTCATTGAAGCATACAAAATTATTACAGGGTGGATGCTGGGAGAATGTTTCCCCTGGCTGGGGAGTCTAGGACCAGGGGCCACAGCCTCAGGATAAGGGTCGGCCATTCAGGACTGAGATGAGGAGAAATTTCTTCACTCAGAGGGTGGTGAATCTTTGGACTTCTCTACCCCAGAGGGCTGTGGAGGCTCAGTCATTGGGTATATTCAAAACAGAAGTCGACAGATTTCTGACCAGTAAGGGCATCGAGGGATATGGCGATCGGGCCGGTGAATGGAGTTGAGGCAGAAGATCAGCCATGATCTCATTGAATGGCGGAGCAGGCTCGAAGGGCCGAATGGCCTCCTCCTGCTCCTATTTCTTATGTTCTTCTGTCAAATTCGCTCGCCTCCCCCACATCTCCTCACTCTGTCGGAGCTGCGATGCGGGAGGGGACCACGGGCGACCTGGCCTGAGGGCGGCAGGAGAGAGAGGGAGGGAGAGATAGGAAAGTGGGGAGAAATGGCGAGGGGGAGAGGAAGGAGAGGGGGAGGGAGAGAGAGAATGGTAAAGGGAGGGAGCCCGCGAGCGGAAGAGAGGGAATGAGTGGGGGAGTGGGCGAATGAAAAAGGGGGGGGGATGGAGAGGGGGAGAGGGAGAGAGAGAGAAGGGAGGGAGAGCGAAGGAGGCGAGAGAGCAAAAGAGAGAAAGAGAGAGGAAGGAAAGGGGGAGAGGGACGGGGAGAGACGGCGCATCCGACAGTGCGGCATTCCCTCAGTACTGCCCCTCCGACAGTGCGGCGCTCCCACAGTACCGCCCCTCCGACAGTGCGGCGCTCCCACAGTACCGCCCCTCCGACAGTGCGGTGCTACCTCAGTACCGCCCCTCCGACAGTGCGGCGCTCCCTCAGTACCGCCCCTCCGACGGTGCGGCGCTCCCTCAGTACCGCCCCTCCGACGGTGCGGCGCTCCCTCAGTACCGACCCTCCGACAGTGCGGCGCTCCCTCAGGACTGGCGCCGGGGGACAGTCGGGCCGGGATTGCAGGGCTCAGGTCTCCGGAGTGGGGGTGCTCGAACCCACGACCTTCTGACTCGGAGGAGGGGGGAGAGCGAGACCGGTCGAGATTGACCTCGGGGCTTTGTTCCACGTGTGGTTCTCGCTGGCCGTGTGTGTGCGCGTTGGCGGCGGGGGGGGACGGGGAGAGGACCCCGCGGAGAATCCCGCTCCGGAGGTTTCTGTAGGAGATCTTTGCAGCTGTTTCTCTTTCCCAAATGTGGTCTTTGTCCTCCCTTCCAGAAAATGATGAAGGACAACAACCTTGTGAGACACCTGGACGCCTGCGAGACGATGGGAAACGCTACGGCCATCTGCTCCGACAAGACCGGCACCTTGACCACCAACCGCATGACCGTTGTCCAAGCCTTCGTGGGGGACATCTTCTACAAGGAGGTCCCAGACCCCGGCAGCGTCCCGACCAAGACCTTGGAGTTACTGACACACGCCATCGCAGTCAACTGCGCCTACACCAGCAAGATACTGGTAAGCAGTCCCGGGCCTTGGGACAAGGTGGACCCCGTTGTGTTGGAAGGCACGGGAGAAGGCCCCCCCACTGCCCCTCCGACAGTGCGGCGCTCCCTCAGTACCGCCCCTCCGACAGTGCGGCGCTTCCTCAGTACCGCCCCTCCGACAGTGCGGTGCTCCCTCAATACCGCCCGTCCGACAGTGCGGCGCTCCCTCAGTCCTGCCCCTCTGACAGTGCGGCGCTCCCTCAGTACCGCCCCTCCGACAGTGCGGCATTCCCTCAGTACTGCCCCTCTGACAGTGCACGGAACAGAGTCATAGGGCTAGAATTTCCCAGGGCCATGGAGGCAGGATTGGAGGCGTGCGGAGGGTTAAAATCGTGAAATCAGGGGGCACGAACCCTTCCCGCCCCCAACCCGCCTCCATGCCAGTTTCCCAGGAGGCGGGTACCCGACCTGTGCTGGGAGCCGCCTCCCCGAGGCAGGAAGGGGATTAGTGCCAATTAACTGCCTGTTAACAGGTAGTTAACAGGCATTTTTTAGCCTAATCCCTATTTTTATTGCTGAAGTGTGGGATTCCCGACGGCTCCAAACCACGCCAAGTTAGCGAGGCGGCCCGTCGGGATGAAGAGCTTGGAGGGTTCGAGATGTCCGGTGTTCAGGTGAGTGATGGGTGCATGAGTGCAGAGGTAAGTGTGTTTGGTGTGTGTAAAGTGTTTAAAGAAGTATTACTTACCTTTACTTACCTTTACAGCCTTCCTTCAGGTCTTGGGAGTCCCTCATCTCACCGGCACAGAAAGCAGAATGGCCACCAGCTGTCAAAATCTGCAGCATTCAGCTTTCTGTTCTGGAGAGATCTCTAAATCATCCTGAGAGGAAGGAATTAACTTGGACAGATGAAATGTCAATCTGTGATGTCACCTGTTGCCGGGTGGCCCTTAATTGGCCTGCTGAGCCCGCTGGGCGGGATTAACAAGGTCAATCAAGGGAAAATCGCGTGGGTTGGCCACAACGCAATGAAGGCGGGTCTATAACCCTGAAAATTGTAGTCCCGCCTCCTACCCACCTCCGCAATGAAAATCCAGCCCACAGAGTTATACAGCACAGAAAGAGGCCCTTCGGCCCATCGTGTCCGCGCCGGCCATCAAGCCCTGTCTATTCTAATCCCATTTTCCAGCACTTGGTCCGTAGCCTTGTATGCTGTGGCGTTTCAAGTGCTCATCTAAATGCTTCTTGAATGTTGTGAGGGTTCCTGCCTCTACCACCCTTTCAGGCAGTGAGTTCCAGATTCCAACCACCCTCTGGGTGAAAAAGTTTTTCCTCAAATCCCCTCTAAACCTCCTGCCCCTTACCTTGAAACTATGCCCCCTGGTTATTGACCCCTCTACTAAGGGGAAAAGTTCCTTTCTATCTACCCTATCTATGCCCCTCATAATTTTGTACACCTCAATCAGGTCCCCTCTCAGCCTTCTCTGCTCTAAGGAAAACAACCCCAGCCTGTCCAGTCTCTCTTCATAGCTGAAGCGCTCCAGCCCAGGTAACATCCTGGTGAATCTCCTCTGCACCCTCTCCAATGCAATCACATCCCTCCTATAGTGTGGCGACCAGAACTACACACAGTATTCCAGCTGTGGCCTAACCAGCGTTTTGTACAGCTCCATCATAACCTCCCTGCTCTTATATTCTATGCCTCGGCTAATGAAGGCAAGTATCCCAATATTCCTTCTTAACCACCTTATCTACCTGTCCTGCTGCCTTCAGGGATCTATGTACATGCACACCAAGGTCCCTCTGATCCTAGAAACATAGAAACATAGAAGATAGGAGCAGGAGTCGGCCATTCGGCCCCTCGAGCCTGTTCCGCCATTCAATGAGATCATGGCTGATCATCCAAATTCAGTACCCTGTCCCTGCTTTCTCCCCATACCCCTTGATCCCTTTAGCCTTAAGAAATATATCTAACTCCTTCTTGAGTATATATATCAGCGAGTGGTTAGGATCTGGAATGCACTGCCTGATAATAATAATAATAATTCAACTTTATTGTCATTGTACAAGTACATGAACAACAAAATGTGATCTTGCAAGCTCCCATGAGTCCAGTGCAAATAACATTAACATTAACGTAAATAGCACCGTCCTGGGAGAAGCAAAGCCGCTGCGTCTGTGCGCGCCGCCATTCCATTTCCACCACTCCGACAATCTTCAGCCCAACGCCTGGGCCTGCTCACCAGCCACCTCTCCCAGGGCTCCTTCCGTGACCTTCTCACCAACCGCCCCTTCTCGGGGCTCCTTCCATGACCTTCATGCACCTGGTCTTCCCTGATGGTCCCCCCTCCAAGTACTAACCAGGCCTGACTCTGCTTAGCTTCCAAGCTTTGCCAGTGACCCTGTCCCTAGTCCCAGGAACAGGGGTGGTGGAGGTAGACTCAAACATGCTCTTGCAGAGAGCCAGCACCGGCTCGATGGGCCAAAGGCCCCCCTTCTGTGCTGTAACTATTCTATGATTCTACGACTCAAAGACCAAACCTAATATGACATTTTTTGAGGAAGTAACAGGGAGGATTGATGAAGGGAATGCAATGGATGTTGTCTACATGGATTTTAGGAAGGCGTTTGACAAAGTACCACATAGAAGGCTGGTTAACAAAATGGAGGCTCATGGAATTGGTGGGTCAGTGGCAGCTTGGATAAGGAATTGGCTTAAGGACAGAAAACAGCGAGTTTTGGTAAATGGCTGTTTTTCAGGCTGGAGGATGGTAGACAGTGGTGTTCCCCAAGGGTCAGTGCTGGGGCCACTGCTTTTTTTGATATATATAAATGACCTGGATATTGGAATACAGAGTAGAATTTCTAAATTTGCCGATGACACCAAACTTGGGGGTGTGGCAAACAGTGAGGATGATACCAATCGACTGCAACAGGACATAGAAAGGCTCGCAGAATGGGGCAGACAAGTGGCAGATGCAATTTAATACAGAGAAGTGTGAGGTGATGCATTTTCCCAGAAGGAACAGGGAGAGGCAATATACACTTAATGGCACAGTTTTAAAGAGTGTGCAGGGACAGAGGGACCTGGGAGTTAATGTGCATAGGTCCCTGAAGGTGGCAGGACATATTGAGGGAGTGGTTAACAAAGCATATAGGATCTTGGGCTTCATAAATAGAGGTATTGAGTACAAAAGTAGAGAAGTTATGCTGAACCTTTATAAAGCGCTGGTTAGGCCACAACTGGAGTATTGCGTCCAGTTCTGGTCACCACACTTTAGGAAGGATGTGAAGGCCCTTGAGAGGGTGCAGAGGAGATTTACCAGAATGGTTCCGGGGATGGGGGATCTTAGCTACAAGGACAGGTTGGAGAAGCTGGATTTGTTTTCATTAGAGCAAAGGAGGTTGAGGGGTGATTTGATCGAGGTGTACAAGATTATGACGGGTTTGGATAGGCTAGATGGGGAAAGGCTGTTCCCACTAGTTGATGGTACAAGGACTAGGGGACACAGATTGAAGGTTTTGGGCTAGAGATACAGGAGGGGGACGTGATGTTTTTACGCAGCGAGTGGTGAGGACCTGGAACTCGCTGCCGACGGAAGTGGTGGAAGCGGAGACACTCGATGTTTTCAAGGGGAGACTGGATAGGCACTCGAGGGAAATAAACTCGCAGGGCTACGGGGATAGAGCGGGGGAATGGGACTGACTGGATCGCTCTACAGAGAGCCGGCACGGACTCGCCGGGCCGAATGGCCTCCTTCTGTGCCGTTATGACACTGCGACTCTGTAAATTTCTCAGCCTGACTTCACTCTCTCTCTCACTCTCTCTTTCCCTGCTATTTCTTGCCCCGTAGCCTCCGGACGTGGAAGGGGGACTGCCCCGGCAGATCGGGAACAAGACCGAGTGCGCCCTGCTGGGAATGGCTCGGGACATGAAGAGAGACTACCAGGCAGTGCGCAAGCAAATCCCCGAGGAGCAGCTCTACGAATGGCTCGGGACATGAAGAGAGACTACCAGGCAGTGCGCAAGCAAATCCCCGAGGAGCAGCTCTACAAAGTTTACACCTTTAACTCGGTGCGCAAGTCCATGAGCACCGTCATTCAGATGCCTGGCGGGGGGTTCCGACTTTTTTGCAAGGGAGCCTCCGAGATTGTGCTCAAGAAGTAGGTGATTTATTTAACTTGTTTCCACAGGAATGGGATTAGGCCCATTCAGCTCCCCGGAGCCTGTTACCCTCAGATTATTTGACGGGACAGTGTAGAGGGAGCTTTACTCTGTATCTAACCCGTGCTGTACCTGCCCTGGGAGCGTTTGATGGGACAGTGTAGAGGGAGCTTTACTCTGTATCTAACCCCGTGCTGTACCTGCCCTGGGAGTGTTTGATGGGGACAGTGTCGAGGGAGCTTTACTCTGTATCTAACCCGTGCTGTAGCTGCCCTGGGAGTGTTTTAATGGGGACAGTGTAGGGGGAGCTTTACTCTGTAGCTAACCCGTGCTGTACCTGCCCTGGGAGTGTTTGATGGGACAGTGTAGAGGGAGCTTTACTCTGTATCTAACCAGTGCTGTACCTGCCCCGGGAGTGTTTTAATGGGGACAGTGCAGAGGGAGCTTTACTCTGTATCTAACCCGTGCTGTACCTGCCCTGGGAGTGTTTGATGGGACAGTGTAGAGGGAGCTTTACTCTGTATTTAACCCGTGCTGTACCTGCCCTGGTAGTGTTTGATGGGACAGTGTAGAGGGAGTTTTACTCTGTATCTAACCCGTGCTGTACCTGCCCTGGGAGTGTATGATGGGACAATGTAGAGGGAGCTTTACTCTGCATCTAACACCGTGCTGTACCTGCCCTGGGAGTGTTTGATGGGGACAGTGTCGAGGGAGCTTTACTCTGTATCTAACCCGTGCTGTACCTGCCCTGGGAGTGTCTGATGGGACAGTGTAGAGGGAGCTTTATTCTGTATCTAACCCGTGCTGTACCTGCCCTGGGAGTGTTTGATGGGGCAGTATAGAGGGAGATTTACTCTGTATCTAACCCGTGCTGCACCTGCCCTGGGAGTGTTTGATGGGAAAATGTAGAGGGAGCTTTACTCTGTATCTAACCCGTGCTGCACCTGCCCTGAGAGTGTTTGATGGGACAGTGTAGAGGGAGCTTTACTCTACATCTAACCCGTGCTGTACCTGCCCTGGGAGTGTTTGATGGGACAATGTAGAGGGAGCTTTACTCTGTATTTAACCCGTGTTGTACCTGCCCTGGTAGTGTTTGATGGGACAGTGTAGAGGGAGTTTTACTCTGTATCTAACCCGTGCTGTACCTGCCCTGTGAGTGTTTGATGGGACAATGTAGAGGGAGCTTTACTCTGTATCTAACCCCGTGTTGTACCTGCCCTGGGAGTGTTTGATGGGACAGTGTAGAGGAAGCTTTACTCTGTATCTAACCCGTGCTGTACCTGCCCTGGGATTGTTTGATGGGGACAGTGTAGGGGGAGCTTTACTCTGTATCTAACCTGTGCTGTACCTGCCCTGGGAATGTTTGATGGGGACAGTGTAGAGGGAGCTTTACTCTGTATCTAACCCGTGCTGTACCTGCCCTGGGAGTGTTTGATGGGACAGTGTAGAGGGAGCTTTACTCTGTATCTAACCCGTGCTGTACCTGCCCTGGGAGTGTTTGATGGGACAGTGTAGAGGGAGCTTTACTCTGTATCTAACCCGTGCTGTACCTGCCATGGGAGTGTTTGATGGGGACAGTGTAGAGGGAGCTTTGCTCTGTATCTAACCCGTGCTGTACCTGCCCTGGGAGTGTTTGATGGGGACAGTGTTGAGGGAGCTTTCCTCTGTATCTAACCCGTGCTGTACCTGCCCTGGGAGTGTTTGATGGGGACAGTGTAGAGGGCGCTTTACTGTGTATCTAACCCGTGCTGTACCTGCCCTGGGAATGTTTGATGGGGACAGTGTAGAGGCAGCTTTACTCTGCATCTAACACCGTGCTGTACCTGCCCTGGGAGTGTTTGATGGGACAGTGTAGAGGGAGCTTTACTCTGTATCTAACCCCGTGCTGTACCTGCCCTGGGAGTGTTTGATGGGACAGTGTCGAGGGAGCTTTACTCTGTATCTAACTCTGTGCTGTACCTGCCCTGGGAGTGTTTGATGGGGACAGTGTCGAGGGAGCTTTACTCTGTTTCTAACCCGTGCTGTACCTGCCCTGGGAGTGTTTGTTGGGACAGTGTAGAGGGAGTTTTACTCTGTATCTAACCCGTGCTGTACCTGCCCTGGGAGTGTTAGATGGGACAATGTAGAGGGAGCTTTACTCTGTAGCTAACCCCGTGTTGTACCTGCCCTGGGAGTGTTTGATGGGACAGTGTAGAGGGAGCTTTACTCTGTATCTAACCCGTGCTGTACCTGCCCCGGGAGTGTTTTAATGGGGACAGTGTAGGGGAAGCTTTACTCTGTATCTAACCCGTGCTGTACCTGCCCTGGGAGTGTTTGATGGGGACAGTGTAGAGGGAGCTTTACTCTGTATCTAACCCGTGCTGTACCTGCCCTGGGAGTGTTTGATGAGACAGTGTAAAGGGAGCTTTACTCTGTATCTAACCCGTGCTGTACCTGCCCTGGGAGTGTTTGATGGGACAGTGTAGAGGGAGCTTTACTCTGTATCTAACCCGTGCTGTACCTGCCCTGGGAGTGTTTGATGGGACAGTGTAGAGGGAGCTTTACTCTGTATCTAACCCGTGCTGTACCTGCCCTGGGAGTGTTTGATGGGACAGTGTAGAGGTAGCTTTACGCTGTATCTAACCCGTGCTGTACTTGCCCTGGGAGTGTTTGATGGGGACAGTGTAGAGGGAGCTTTGCTCTGTATCTAATCCGTGCTGTACCTGCCCTGGGAGTGTTTGATGGGGACAGTGTAGAGGGAGCTTTACTCTGTATCTAACCCAAGTTGTACCTGCCCTGGGATTGTTTGAATGGGACAGTGTAGAGGGAGCTTTACTCTGTATCTAACCCGTGCTGTACCTGCCCTGGGAGTGTTTGATGGGGACAGTGTAGAGGGAGCTTTACTCTGTATCTAACCCGTGCTGTACCTGCCCTGGGAGTGTTTTAATGGGGACAGTGTAGGGGGAGCTTTACTCTGTAGCTAACCCGTGCTGTACCTGCCCTGGGAGTGTTTGATGGGACAGTGTAGAGGGAGCTTTACTCTGTATCTAACCAGTGCTGTACCTGCCCCGGGAGTGTTTTAATGGGGACAGTGTAGAGGGAGCTTTACTCTGTATCTGACCCGTGCTGTACCTGCCCTGGGAGTGTTTGATGGGACAGTGTAGAGGGAGCTTTACTCTGCATCTAACCCCGTGCTGTACCTGCCCCGGGAGTGTTTGATGGGACAGTGTAGAGGGAGCTTTACTCTGTATCTAACCCGTGCTCTACCTGCCCCGGGAGTGTTTTAATGGGGACAGTTAGGTTGTTCCTCCAATTTTGGACCAACACTAAGTGGACCTATCGTTCTGCTCCAGGTGCGCCGCCATTCTCGACAACCACGGCGAGACCAGAACTTTCCGCCCGCGCGACCGCGACGAGCTGGTGAAGTCCGCCATCGAGCCCATGGCTTGCAACGGGCTTCGGACCATCTGCATCGCCTACCGCGACTTGCCCGCCGTACCCGTGCCGGACTGGGAGAACGAGAACGAGACCGTGGGACACCTGATCTGTCTGTGCGTGGTGGGGATCGAAGACCCAGTCCGTCCTGAGGTAACACCGTTCGAGAGCCGCTTCCGTTGTCCTCCATTCCAACATTGTCCTGCCCGGCTTCCAACCTTCCCCCCTCCGTAACCATCAGCTCATCTAAAACTCCGCTGCCCCTCTGTCCTAACTCACACCCAGTCCCGTTCACCCATCTCCCGCTGTGCTCGCTGACCAACATTGGCTCCCGGTCCGGCAACACCTCGATTTTAAAATTCTTCATCCTCATGTTCAAATCCTCCCTTACCCCTCCCTATCTCTGTAACCTCCTCCAGCCTCTACAAACCTCCGAGATCTCCGCGCTCCTCCAATTCTGGCCTCTCGCGCATCCCCCAATTTTCATTGCTCTACCATTGGCGACCGCGCCAGGGCCCCCGAGCTCTGGAATTCCCTCCCTAAACCTCTCCGCCTCTCTCTCCTCCTTTGAGACGCTCCTTAAAACCGACCTCTTTGACAAAGCTGCCCCTAATATCTCCTTATGTGGCTCGGTGTCAATTGTTGTTCGATAATCGCTCCTCTGCAAATTGTTGTTGTAGACCAGAAAGAAAGACTTGCATTTCCATAGCGCCTACTATGACCTCAGGACGTCCCAAAGTGCTTTGGAACCAAGGAAGAACCCTTGAAGTGTATTCAGTGTTTTAATTGTAGAAATTTACAGCACAGAAGGAGGCTATTCGGCCCATCATGCCTGTGCCGGCTCTTTGAACCAGCTCTCCAATCAGTCCCACTCCCCCCTGCTCTTTCCCCACAGCTCTGCACATTTTTTCCCTTCAAGTATTTCTCCAATTCTCCCTTTTGACAGTTACTATTGAATCTGCTCCCACCGCCCTTTCAGGCAGCGCGTTCCAGATCACAACAACTCGCTGCGTAAAAACATTCTCCTTATCTCCCCTCTGGTTCTTTTACCGATTATCTTCAATCTGTGTCCTCTGGTTACCGACCCTCCTGCCACTGGGAACAGTTTCTCCTTATTTACTCCATCAAAACCCTTCATGACTTTGAGCACCTCTATTAAATCTCCCCTTAACCTTCTCTGCTCTAAGGAGAACAATCCCAGCTTCTCCCATCTCTCCACGTCACTGAAGTCCCTCATCCCTGGTACCATTCTGGTCAATCTCCCGTTAACCATCTCTGCTCTAAGGAGAACAATCCCAGCTTCTCCAGTCTCTCCACATCACTGAAGTCCCTCATCCCTGGTACCATTCTGGTCAATCTCCCTTTAACCTTCTCTGCTCTAAGGAGAACAATCCCAGCTTCTCCAGTCTCTCCACATCACTGAAGTCCCTCATCCCTGGTACCATTCTGGTCAATCTCCCCTTAAGCCTTCTCTGCTCTAAGGAGAACAACCCCAGCTTCTCCAGTCTCTCCACATCACTGAAGTCCCTCATCCCTGGGACCATTCTGATCAATCTCCCCTTAACCTTCTCTGCTCTAAGGAGAACAACCTCAGTTTCTCCAGTCTCTCCACATCACTGAAGTCCCTCATCCCTGGTACCATTCTGGTCAATCTCCCGTTAACCATCTCTGCTCTAAGGAGAACAATCCCAGCTTCTCCAGTCTCTCCACATTACTGAACTCCCTCATCCCTGGTACCATTCTGGTCAATCTCCCCTTAACCTTCTCTGCTCTAAGGAGAACAATCCCAGCTTCTCCAGTCTCTCCACGTCACTGAAGTCCCTCATCCTGGAGAAGGAGAAACTGTTTCCAGTGTCAGGAGGGTCGGTAACCAGAGGACACAGATTGAAGATAATCGGTAAAAGAACCAGAGGGGAGATGAGGAGAATGTTTTTTACGCAGCGAGTTGTTGTGATCTGGAACGCGCTGCCTGAAAGGGCGGTGGGAGCAGATTCAATAGTAACTTTCAAAAGGGGAATTGGAGAAATACTTGAAGGGGAAAAATGTGCCGGGCTGTGGGGAAAGAGCAGGGGGTAGTGGGACTGATTGGAGAGCTCGTTCCAAGAACCATCACAGGCACGATGGGCCGAATGGCCTCCTCCTGCGCCGTGTCATTCTATGGTTTACTCTTCATAATTTAATTATTTTTCTGTAGGTGCCGGATGCCATCCGACAGTGCCAGCGCGCTGGCATCACCGTCCGCATGGTGACGGGTGACAACATCAACACCGCCCGCGCCATCGCGGCCAAGTGTGGCATCATTCAACCGGGGGAGGACTTCCTGTGCATTGACGGCAAGGAGTTCAACACGCGGATCCGGAACGAGAAGGGCGAGGTGAGCGACCATCGGCTCACTGCCTGCCACCCCCACGCCAAAAAAAAACCATCTCTCTTTCACTCAAGTTCTTCTCCCTCCTGACCCAGATATCCCAGGTCCTCCAACGTTCTCCTGACCCAGATATCCCAGGTCCTCCAACGCTCTCCTAGCCCAGATACCCCAGATCCTCCAACGTTCTCCTGACCCAGATATCCCAGGTCCTCCAACGCTCTCCTAGCCCAGATACCCCAGGTCCTCCAACGCTCTCCTAGCCCAGATATCCCAGATCCTCCAACGCTCTCCTGGCCCAGATATCCCAGATCCTCCAACGCTCTCCTGCCCCAGATATCCCAGGTCCTCCAACGTTCTCCTGACCCAGATATCCCAGGTCCTCCAACGCTCTCCTGCCCCAGATATCCCAGGTTCTCCAACGCTCTCCTAGCCCAGATATCCCAGGCTCTCCAACGCTCTCCTGCCCCAGATATCCCAGATCCTCCAACGCTCTCCTGCCCCAGATATCCCAGGTCCTCCAACGCTCTCCTGCCCCAGATATCCCAGATCCTCCAACGCTCTCCTAGCCCAGATACCCCAGATCCTCCAACGCTCTCCTGGCCCAGATATCACAGATCCTCCAACGCTCTCCTGGCCCAGATATACCAGGTCCTCCAACGCTCTCCTAGCCCAGATATCCCAGGTTCTCCAACGCTCTCCTAGCCCAGATATCCCAGGTTCTCCAACGCTACAGATAGTAAGAGTTTTTATAGTTATATAAAAAGAAAAAGGGTGGCTAAAGTAAATGTTGGTCCCTTAGAGGATGAGTCCAGGAAATTAATGGTGGGAAATATGGAGATGGCAAAAACACTGAATGAATATTTTGTATCAGTCTTTACAGTAGAAGACACTAAGAATATCCCAACACTGGACAAACAGGGGGCTAAAGGGGGGGAGGAGCTAAACACGATCAAAGTCACTAAGGAAGTGGTACTTGGTAAAATAATGGGACTCAAGGCGGATAAATCACCTGGACCTGAGGCTTACATCCTAGGGTCTTGAGGGAAGTGGCGGTAGGGATTGTGGATGCATTGGTAATAATTTTCCAAAACTCCCTGGACTCGGCAATGGTCCCGGCAGACTGGAAAACTGCTAATGTAACACCCTTATTTAAAAAGGGCAGTAGACAGAAGGCTGGAAACTATAGACCGGTTAGCCTAACATCTGTGGTAGGTAAAATTTTGGAGTCCATTATTAAGGAGACAGTAACAGGACATTTGGATAATCATAATTTAATAGGACAAAGTCAGCATGGTTTTATGAAGGGGAAGTCATGTTTGACAAATTTGCTGGAGTTCTTTGAGGAAGTAACATATAGGGTGGATAAAGGGGAACCAGTGGACGTAGTGTATTTAGACTTCCAAAAGGCATTTGACAAGGTGCCACACAAAAGATTATTGCTTAAGATAAAAAATCACGGGATTGGGGGTAATATTCTGGCATGGATAGAGGATTGGCTATCTAACAGAAGGCAGAGAGTTGGGATAAATGGTTCATTCTCAGACTGGCAATCAGTAACTAGAGGTGTTCCGCAGGGGTCAGTGCTGGGTCCCCAACTCTTTACAATCTATATTAACGATTTGGAGGAGGGGACCGAGTGTAACATATCAAAGTTTGCAGATGATACTAAGGTGGGAGGGAAAGTAGTGAGTGAGGAGGACATAAAAAACCTGCAAGGGGACATCGACAGGCTAAGTAAGTGGGCAGAGATTTGGCAGATGGAATACAATACTGGAAAGTGTGAGGTTATGCACTTTGGCAGGAAAAATCGTAGAGCAAGTTATTATCTTAATGGCAAGAAACTTGAAAGTACTGAAGTACAAAGGGATCTGGGGGTCCTGGTGCACGAAACTCAAAAGGTTAGTATGCAGGTGCAGCAAGTGATTAAGAAGGCCAATGGAATGTTGGCTTTCATTGCTAGGGGGATAGAATATAAAAATAGGGAGGTATTGCTTCAGTTGTACAAGGTATTGGTGAGACCGCACCTGGAATACTGCGTACAGTTTTGGTGTCCATACTTAAGAAAGGACATACTTGCTCTTGAGTCAGTACAAAGAAGGTTCACTCGGTTAATCCCGGGGATGAGGGGATAGACATATGAGGAGAGGTTGAGTAGATTGGACTCTACTCATTGGAGTTCAGAAGAATGAGAGGCGATCTTATTGAAACATATAAGATTGTGAAGGGGTTGGATCGGGTGGATGCGGGGAGGATGTTCCCGATGATGGGTGAAACTAGAACTAGGGGGCATAGTCTTAGAATAAGGGGCTGCTCTTTCAAAACTGAGATGAGGAGGAACTACTTCACTCAGAGGGTGGTAGGTCCATGGAATATGCTGCCCCAAAAAGCTGTAGAAGCTACATCATTACATAAATTTAAAACAGAAATCGACAGTTTCCTAGAAGTAAAGGGAATTAAGGGTTACGGGGAGCAGGCAGGAATTTGGACATGAGTCTAGGTTCGGATCGGTCATGGCCCTGTGGGTAGCGGAGCGGGCCCAGGGGCCGTGTAGCCTGATCCTGCTCCTATTTCGTGTGTCTAATTCTGTTAGATTCAGGAGATGGTTCTGTGATAGTAGATTGGCGGTTAGGATCAGATCAGCCATGATCTTATTGAATGGCGGAGCAGGCTCGAGGGGCCGATTGGCCTACTCCTGCTCCTATTTCTTATGTTCTTATGTTCTTATGCTCCCCTGGACCAGATACCCCAGATCCTCCAACACCCTCCTGGCCCAGATATCCCAGATCCTCCACCGTTCTCCTGGCCCAGATATCCCAGAGCCTCCAACACCCTCCTGGCCCAGATATCCCAGATCCTCCACCATTCTCCTGGCCCAGATATCACAGATCCTCCAACACCCTCCTGGCCTGCCTCCCATCTTGCACCCTCCGTAAACTTCAGCTGGTCCAAAACTCTGCTGCCCCCGTGTCCTAACTCGCACCCAGTCCCGTTCACCCATCACCCCACCTTGTGCTCGCTGATCTAATTTGGCTCCCGGTCCGGCAACACCTCGATTTTAAAAGTCTCATCAAATCCCTCCATGGTCCTCGCTCCCTCCCTCCCTAACTCTGTAACCTCCTCCAGCTGCTACAACCCTCCGAGATCTCTGCGTTCCTCCAATTTCAGCCTCTCGCGCATCCCCCGATTTCCATTGCTCCACCATTGGCGACCGCGCCAGGGCCCCGAGCTCTGGAATTCCCTCCCTAAACCTCCCCGCCTCTCTCTCTCCTCCTTTAAGACGCTCCTTAAAACCGACCTCTTTGACCCAGCTTTTGGTCGACTGCCCTAATATCTCCTTATGTGGCTCGGGGTCAAATTTTGTCTGATTTACGCTCCTGTGAAGCACCTTGGGACGTTTTACTACGTTAAAGGCGCCGGATAAATGCAGGTTGACGGAGTTGGCAATATCGGAAGTGCGGAGATGGGACCTGAGGTAAGAAAACTACTAGGCACTCGGTCTAAGCGTTAAACAAAGCTTTAATCAACTGTTTTACAACATGGAGGTCTAGTTGTGTCCTTCACTAGTTCCTGTTAAAGAATGTCCCTGCGCAAGCTGGCCCCATACCCGAGTATTTATACTCTCCCTGGACAGCGCCACCCGCAGGCCGCTTAGTATTACTTCATAAGTCTTTCTTTCATGATAGGCCGATTCATGCCAGGACCTACGGGAGGGAGCAGTTGCAGAGGTCAGCCGGGGTAAGGACGCGGAAGAGCGGCGCACTCGGAGGCACGGGGCGCGCTCGGGCTCACGGAGGGGGGGGGCGCGTGCTTCCTCTGGGGCCTGTTTAGCCTTGCTCACTGTTTACCGTGGTTCCCCCCTCGGCCGACCGCCCCTGACGGCTTCTCCTCCTGTCTGTGCAGATCGAGCAGGAACGCCTGGACAAAGTGTGGCCCAAACTGCGAGTGCTGGCCCGCTCCTCTCCGACGGACAAGCACACCCTGGTGAAAGGTAGGTGCCCCGTTTTCGCCTTTGACGCCTCTTTCCTAGTCGTTAGCAGGCTGGGTCGCGTCTGACTTAAGAAAACTCACTAAGCTCTTGGTTTGAATGTAAAACAAGGCTTTAATCAACTGTTTCACAACCATGAGATTCTAGTTACTTCACTAGTTCCTGGTTACAAAAACGCCCTGAGCAAGCTGGGCCCACGCCCGAGTATTTATACTCCTTGGACGGCGCCACCAGCTGGCCGCCCTGTGTTATTTCAGGAGTCATTTCTTCATGAATGATAAGATTCAGGACAGCGTCGTCCCCTGTTGATAGTTGGACAGATCAGGGCGGACCGGGGGCGGGGTGGGTGTGGGTGTGGGTCACGAGTTTAAACTGTGTAAGAGTGGGAATAAGAACACAAGAACGTAAGAAATCAGAGCTGGAATCGGCCACTCGGCCCCTCGAGCCTGCTCCGCCATTCAATAAGACCATGGCTGATCTTGGGTTCAAAGCCACTTCCCTGCCCACTCCCCATAACCCTTCACTCCCTTATCTTGCAAACATAGAAGATAGGAGCAGGAGGAGGCCATTCGGCCCCTCGAGCCTGCTCCGCCATTCAATGAGATCATGGCTGATCATCCAAATTCAGTACCCTGTCCCTGCTTTCTCCCCATATCCCTTGATCCCGTTAGCCTTAAGAAATATATCTAACTCCTTCTTGAATATATTTAATGAATTGGCCTCCACTGCCTTCTGTGGTAGAGAATTCCACAGGTTCACCACTCTCTGGGTGAAGAAATTCCTCCTCATCTCTGTCCTAAATGGCTTACCCCTTATCCTTAGACTGTGACCCCTGGTTCTGGACTCCCCGCCATCGGGAACATCCTTCCTGCATCTAGTCTGTCTAGTCCTGTTAGAATTTTATAAGTTTCAATGAGATCCCCTCTCATTCTTCTAAACTCCAGCGAGTGTAAGCCCAATCGACCCAATCTCTCCTCATACGTCATTCCTGCCATCCCAGGTATCAGTCTGGTGAATCTTCGCTGCACTCCCTCCATGGCAAGAACATCCTTCCTCAGATAAGGCGACCAAAACTGCACACAATACTCAAGGTGTAGTCTCACCAAGGCCCTGTACAACTGCAGCAAGACATCCTTGTTCCTGTACTCGAACCCTCTCGCTACGAAGGCCAACATACCATTTGCCTTCTTAACCGCCTGCTGCACCTGCATGCTTACCTTCAGCGACTGGTGCACAAATCTGTCTCTCTCCACCTTAAATGTATTTAATGACCCAGCCTCCACGGCTCTCTGGGGCAGAGAATTCCACAGATTTACGACCCTCTGAGAGAAGAAATTCCTCCTCATCTCAGTTCTAAAAGGGCGACCCTTTATTCTGAGACTGTGCCCCCGAGTTCTAGATTTCCCCACGAGGGGAAACATCCTCTCTGCATCTACCCTGTCGAGCCCCCTCAGTATCTTATATGTTTCATAGAAACATAGAAGATAGGAGCAGGAGTAGGCCATTCGGCCCTTCGAGCCTGCTCCGCCATTCAACGAGATCATGGCTGATCATCCAAACCCTAGCACCCGGTCCCTACACCGACAGCCATCCCACCCAAGCCCTATCCCCATAACCCCGCAACCCCACGTATTTAATCCCCCCTAACACTAAGGGTCAATTTTTATCATGGTCAATCAACCTAACCCGCACATCTTTGGACTGTGGGAGGAAACCGGAGCACCCGGAGGAAACCCACGCAAACACGGGGAGAATGTGCAAACTCCACACAGACAGTCACCCGAGCCGGATTCGAACCCGGGTCCCTGGCGCTGTGAGGCAACAGTGCTAACCACTATGCCACCGTTTCAATAAGATCCCCTCTCATTCTTCTAAACTCCAATGAGTATAGGCCCAACCTGCTCAACCTTTCTTCATAAGTCAACCCCCTCGTCTCAGGAATCAACCGAGTGAATCGTTTCTGAACTGCCTCCAATGCAAGTATAGATGGGATGTTGGGCGGTCCTTCATTCCCCAGGTAGCAGGGAGGCCTCTGGAACGTGTTTCCCGCTGGTGCGGTAGGCGCTGACCCTCAGTATCCCTTCAAGAGGGAGCTGGGCTGGTCCCTGGCTGGGGCAGAGATGGCGTCGTGTAGAAGGTAAGTGTCTTTCGAGACCGCCCGCAGTCCGTGCCATCTCCAGCACGGGTTTCCATCGCTTGAGCGGGGCCGACGAGGAATCTTTCCAGGGTACTTTGTCCCTTATTGGCCCTGGTGGATTTTTCTTTCTTTTGCCCCATTCGGCCCCTCGAGCCTGCTCCGCCATTCAATAAGATCACGGCTGATCTTCGACCTCAACTCCACTTTCCCGCCCGATCTCCATATCCCTCGATTCCCTTCGAGCCCAAAAATCTCTCGATCTCGGCCTTGAATATACTCAACGACTGAGCCTCCACAGCCCTCTGGGGCAGAGAATTCCAAAGATTCACCGCCCTCTGAGTGAAGAAATTCCTCATCTCAGTCTGGACGACGTTCCGGCTTGGGCTGATAAGAGCCAGGCAATGACTATCTCCAAAATAACAACAGAAAATGCTGGAAAAACTCAGCAGGTCAGGCAACATCCATGGAGAGAAATTTGAGTTGACGTTTCGGGTCGAACCCTTCTTCAAAACTGGAAAGAAAAGAAACTAGATCGAAGGCAGGGCTGCGATCGGACAAAAGAATAAAAGAAACAAAAGAAGTAAAAGAGATTCGAAGCTAGACGAGATGGTAATAGGCTGGGATTAGGTGTGGAGTGTACTGGCAGGGCAAGAGATAGCTGCCAGGTGTGAGAGAGAAACAAAAGGAAAGGGGGGCGGGGGGGGAAAGGAGTGGAAAAATTACAAGTAAAAATGTAATAGGGACCGAGGTTATGATCTGAAATTGTTGAACTCGATATTGAGACCGGAAGGCTGCAGACTGCCTAATCGGAAGATGAGGTGCTGTTCCTCGAGTTTACGTTGAGCTTCCGTGGAACAATGCAAGAGGCCAAGGACGGTGAGGTCCGAGTGGGAATGGAGCGGTGAATTAAAGTGACAGGCGACCGGAAGCTCGGGGTCACCCTTACGGACTGAACGGAGGTGTTCCGCAAAGCGGTCACCCAATCTGCGTTTGGTCTCCCCAATGTAGAGGAGACCGCATCGAGAGCAGCGAATACAGTATACTAGATTGCGAGAAGTACAAGTAAATCGCTGCTTCACCTGGAAGGGGTGTTTGGGGCCCTGGACAGTGGGAAGGGGGGAGGTATAGGGGCAGGTGTTACATCTCCTCCGCTTGCACGGGAAGGTGCCAGGCGAAGGGAAAGGGCTGTTTGGGGTGATAGAGGAGTGGACTAGGGTGTCTCGGAGGGAGCGGTCCCTACGGAATGCTGAAAGGGGAGGGGAGGGGAAGATACGTTTGGTGGTGGGATCACTTTGGAGGTAGCGGAAATGCCGGAGGATGATCCGTTGAATGTGGAGGCTGGTGGGGTGAAAGGTGAGGAGAAGGGGAACCCTATCGTGGTTCCGGGAGGGAGGGGCAGTGGTGAGGGCAGAAGTGCGGGAGATAGAACTGACACGGTCGAGGGCAGTGTCAACCACGGTAGAGGGGAATCCTCGGTAGCGGAAAAAGGAAGACATGTCTGAAGCACTGGTGTGGAATGTGGCATCGTCGGAGCAGATACGGCGGAGACGGAGAAACTGGGAGAATGGAATCGAGTCCTTACAGGAAGCGGGGTGGGAGGAAGTGTAGTCCAGGTAGCTGTGGGAGTCAGTGGGCTTGTAGTGAATATTGGTCGATAACCTATCCCCAGAGATGGAGACGGAGAAGTCGAGGAAGGGAAGGGAAGAGTCAGAGATGGACCATGTGAAGGTGAGGGAAGGGTGGAAATTGGAGGCAAATTGGTGAAATGACTATCTCCAACAAGCGAGAGTCTAACCACCTCCCCTTGACATTCAACGGCATTACCATCGCCGAATCCCCCACCATCAACATCCTGGGGGTCACCATTGACCAGAAACTTAACTGGACCAGCCACATAAATACTGTGGCAACAAGAGCAGGTCAGTGGCTGGGTATTCTGCAGCGAGTGTCTCGCCGCCTGACTCCCCAAAGCCTTTCCACCATCTACAAGGCACAAGTCAGGAGTGTGATGGAACGCTCTCCACTTGCCTGGATGAGTGCAGCTCCAACAACACTCAAGAAGCTCGACACCATCCAGGACAAAGCAGCCCACTTGATCGGCACCCCGTCCACCACCTTAAACATTCACTCCCTCCACCACCGGCGCACCGTGGCTGCAGTGTGGACCATCTACAAGATGCACTGCGGCAACTCGCCAAGGCTTCTTCGGCAGCACCTCCCAAACCCGCCACCTCTTCCACCTAGAAGGACAAGGGCAGCAGGCGCACGGGAACACCACCACCTCCAAGTTCCCCTCCAAGTCACACACACCATCCTGACTTGGAAATATATCGGCCGTTCCTTCATCGTCGCTGGGTCAAAATCCTGGAACTCCCTCCCTAACAGCGCTGTGGGAGCACCTTCACCACACGGACTGCAGCGGTTCAAGAAGGCGGCTCACCACCACCTTCTCCAGGGCGATTAGGGATGGGCAATAAATGCTGGGCCTTGCCAGCGACGCCCACATCTCATAAACAAAAAAAGGGGTCCTAAATGGCCGACCCCTTATCCTGAGACTGTGCCCCCTGGTTCTAGACTCTCCAGCCAGGGGGGAAACTGCCTCGCAGCACCTACCCTGTCAATCCCCCCTCAGAGTCTTATATGTTTCAATCAGATCACCTCTCATTCTTCTAAACTCCAGAGAGTATCGGCCCAATCTACTCAATCTCTCCTCATAGGACAATCCCCCCATCCCAGGAACCAGTCTGGTGAACCTTCGTTGCACTCCCTCTATGGCAAGTATATCCTTCCTTCGGTAAGGAGACCAAAACTGTCCACAATACTCCAGGTGTGGTCTCACCAAGGCCCTGTACAATTACTAGGCTTGGGGGCGGGAGATCTCCTGGGAGGGGCAAATCACCTCAATCTATCTGTGAAAGATGTGCCGGAGATTGTTGACATAGTTGTAACAAAACTGATGAGCAAAGGGTGTGGTTTATATCGGGTTACGGTAAAGTGTTCTGTGATATATCAGAGATTACGGTAAAGTGTTCTGTGATATATCAGAGATTACGGTAAAGTGTTCTGTGATATATCAGAGATTACGGTAAAGTGTTCTGTGATATATCAGAGATTACGGTAAAGTGTTCTGTGATATATCAGATTACGGTAAAGTGTTCTGTGATATATCAGATTACGGTAAAGTGTTCTGTGATATATCAGAGATTACGGTAAAGTGTTCTGTGATATATCAGATTACGGTAAAGGGTTCTGTGATATATCAGAGATTACGGTAAAGGGTTCTGTGATATATCAGATTACGGTAAAGGGTTGTGTGATATATATCAGAGATTACGGTAAAGTGTTCTGTGATATATCAGAGATTACGGTAAAGGGTTCTGTGATATATCAGATTACGGTAAAGTGTTCTGTGATATATCAGAGATTACGGTAAAGGGTTCTGTGATATATCAGATTGCGGTAAAGGGTTCTGTGATATATCAGAGATTACGGTAAAGTGTTCTGTGATATATCAGATTACGGTAAACTGTTCTGTGATATATCAGAGATTACGGTAAAGTGTTCTGTGATATATCAGAGATTACGGTAAAGTGTTCTGTGATATGTCAGAGATTACGGTAAAGTGTTCTGTGATATATCAGAGATTATGGTAACGGGTTCTGTGATATATCAGAGATTATGGTAAAGGGTTCTGTGATATATCAGAGATTACGGTAAAGTGTTCTGTGATATATCAGAGATTACGGTAAAGTGTTCTGTGATATATCAGAGATTATGGTAAAGTGTTCTGTGATATATCAGAGATTAAGGTAAAGTGTTCTGTGATATATCAGAGATTACGGTAAAGTGTTCTGTGATATAACAGATTACTGTAAAGGGTTCTGTGATATATCAGAGATTACGGTAAAGGGTTCTGTGATATGTCAGAGATTACGGTAAAGTGTTCTGTGATATATCAGAGATTATGGTAACGGGTTCTGTGATATATCAGAGATTATGGTAAAGGGTTCTGTGATATATCAGAGATTACGGTAAAGTGTTCTGTGATATATCAGAGATTACGGTAAAGTGTTCTGTGATATATCAGAGATTATGGTAAAGTGTTCTGTGATATATCAGAGATTATGGTAAAGTGTTCTGTGATATATCAGAGATTACGGTAAAGTGTTCTGCGATATAACAGATTACTGTAAAGGGTTCTGTGATATATCAGAGATTACGGTAAAGGGTTCTGTGATATATCAGAGATTACGGTAAAGGGTTCTGTGATATATCAGCGATTACAGCAAAGTGTACTGTGATATATCAGAGATTACGGTAAAGTGTTCTGTGATATATCAGAGATTACGGTAAAGGGTTCTGTGATATATCAGCGATTACAGCAAAGTGTTCTGTGATATATCAGAGATTACGGTAGTGTTCTGTGATATATCAGAGATTACGGTAAAGTGTTCTGTGATATGTCAGAGATTACGGTAAAGTGTTCTGTGATATATCAGAGATTATGGTAACGGGTTCTGTGATATATCAGAGATTATGGTAAAGGGTTCTGTGATATATCAGAGATTACGGTAAAGTGTTCTGTGATATATCAGAGATTACGGTAAAGTGTTCTGTGATATATCAGAGATTATGGTAAAGTGTTCTGTGATATATCAGAGATTACGGTAAAGGGTTCTGTGATATATCAGAGATTACGGTAAAGGGTTCTGTGATATATCAGCGATTACAGCAAAGTGTTCTGTGATATATCAGAGATTACGGTAAAGTGTTCTGTGATATATCAGAGATTACGGTAAAGGGTTCTGTGATATATCAGCGATTACAGCAAAGTGTTCTGTGATATATCAGAGATTACGGTAAAGTGTTCTGTGATATAACAGAGATTACGGCAAAGTGTTCTGTGATATATCAGAGATTACGGTAAAGTGTTCTGTGATATAACAGATTACTGTAAAGGGTTCTGTGATATATCAGAGATTACGGTAAAGTGTTCTGTGATATATCAGAGATTACGGTAAAGTGTTCTGTGATATATCAGAGATTATGATAAAGGGTTCTGTGATATATCGGCGATTACAGCAAAGTGTTCTGTGATATATCAGATATTACGGTAAAGTTTTCTGTGATATATCAGAGATTATGGCAAAGTGTTCTGTGATATATCAGAGATTATGGTAAGGACTGTGGGGAGGACACCTGTCATCCTTACCCAGGCTAGGCCTATAGGTGACTCCAGACCCACACCAACATGGTTGACTGTGGGATATATGCGGTATATCCCACAAGTGGCGGGGTGGGGTATCGAACAGTTGCAGTGTTATAGTGCTTGGTATATCAGTATGGGATATACCGTATAATGTGGGGGTATATAAGAGTGTGTTCGAATGTGGGGATGCAATGGTGCGTGTGTGTGATATTGTGATGTTTATCAGAGTGTGTTATTGTACAGGAATATATCAAAATGTTATGGGGGGTATATTAGGATGTTGTGGTGTTAGGGGACATCAGGATGTGTTACAGTATAGTGTATATCCACCTCTTTTAACACCCTAGGATGTAGGCCATCAGGCTCAGAGGATTTATCAGCTTTTAGTCCCATTACTTTCTCCAGTACTATTTCTTTGCCAGTACTAATTTCTTTACATTCCTCATTCTCGCCAGACCCTTGGTTCCCTTTCATTTCCAGAATATTTGTTGTGTCTTCTTCCGTGAAGACAGATACAAGGTGTTTATTTAATGCCATTTCCTTATTTCCCATTATAATTTCTCCTGTCTCTGCCTCTAAGGGACCCACATTTATTTCGCTAAACTATTTCTTTTTACATAACTATAGAAGCTTTTACAATCTGTTTTTATGTCTCTTGCTAATTGACTCTCATTTTATTTTATCTCTCGTTATCAAATTCGGGTTCCTCCTTGGCTGAATTCTAAAATCCTCAGGCTTGCTACCCTTTTTGGTGACATTATAAGCCTCTTCCTTTAATCTTCTCAAGGGCAGTTAGGGATGGACAATAAATGCTGGCTTTGCCATGAACGAATAAAAAATAAAATACTACCTTTAACTTCTTTAGTTAGCCATGGTTGGACCATTTTCCCCGTGGAATTTTTATTCCTTAAGGGAATGTGTATTAGTTGTGAATTATGAATTATTTCTTTAAATGTTTGCCACTGCTTATCTACCGTCATATCTTTTAATGTAGTTTCCCAACCTACCTTAGCCAACCCGCCTCTCATACTTACGTAGTTTGCTTTCTTCGGATTCAAGACTTAACTAAATCCCTCTCAAACTCAACATAAAATTCTATCATATTATGATCACTCTTCCCCAGAGGCTCCTTTGCTACAAGGTTATGAATGAACCCTGCCTCATTGCACAATACTATTGTTAGATTTACTGTGTTGTACGGCAGCATTTAAATCTGGCGACGCGGCGGCTTACAGAGCAGCTAGGACCAACCTAAAAAGGGTATCAGGACTGCCAAATGGAAACAGACACTGCGGATAGAGGATCACTTCCGCAACAACTCGGACCCCCGGCGCATGTGGCAAGGCATCCAGGCCATCACTGACTACAAGGGCAAAAACACCAGTCCCCCGGTCAGCGACGCCTCCCTTCCGGAGGAGCTTAACAACTTCTATGCTCGCTTCGACAGGGACAACAAGGAGCCGGCTACCAAAGCCTTGCCATCCCCGGAAGACCATGTGCTCACTCTGTCGACCTCCGACGTAAGGGCGCTTTACGCAGAGTGAACACACGAAAGGCTACTGGACCGGATAGCATCCCTGGACGGGTACTCAAGGAATGTGCTGATCAGCTGGCTGATGTCTTCACCGCCATCTTCAACCTGTCATTGGCCCAGGCAGTAGTCCCTACATGCTTCAAGACCGCCACCATCATTCCTGTGCCTAAACAAGCGGCTGTGACGTGTCTGAACGACTATCGACCTGTCGCACTCACACCCATCATAATGAAGTGTTTCGAGAGACTGGTCTTAGCCCACATCAAAGCCAGTGTTCCTGCCTCCCTTGACCAACACCAGTTTGCCTATCGGGCAAACAGATCAACAGAGGATGCAATCACTACTGCTCTACACTCGGCACTGAATCACCTAGATGGTAAGGAGACCTACATCAGAATGTTGTTTATAGACTACAGCTCAGCATTCAACACTATCGTCCCCAACAAGCTGGCCACCAAACTCCAAACTCTTGGCCTGAACACTTCCCTCTGCAACTGGACCCTGGACTTCCTAACAAACAGACCCCAGTCTGTCAAATTAGGCAACCACACCTCCCCCCCCGCTGACCCTGAACACGGGGGCCCCACAAGGATGTGTGCTGAGCCCCCTCCTCTACTCCCTCTTCACCCACGACTGTGTGGCTGTTCATGGTTCCAACACCATCATCAAGTTTGCAGATGACACCACGGTAGTAGGCCAGATCACCAACAACGATGAGTCAGCCTACAGGGAGGAGGTCCAGCATCTCGTGAAGTGATGCGCCGACAACAACCTGGCCCTTAACACCAAGAAAACAAAGGAAATAATCGTGGACTTCAGGAAATCCAAAGGCGGAAGTCACACCCCCATCCACATCAATGGGGCGGAGGTGGAAAGGGTGGCCAGCTTTAAGTTCCTCGGAGTCCACATCACGGAAGACCTCTCCTGGTCCCTCAACACCTCCTCTCTGGTGAAGAAGGCCCAGCAGCGCCTATATTTCTTGAGGAGGCTGAAGGGATGTAATCTGTCACCCCCGATCCTCTCTAACTTCTACCGCTGCACTATAGAGAGCATCCTGACAAACTGTATCACAGTATGGTATGGCAGCTGTAGCTCCCATGACCGGAAAGCCCTGCAGCGGGTAGTCAAAACTGCCCAACGCATTACCGGCACCCGGCTACCGACCATAGAACATATATATCAGAAACGCTGCCTACGGAGGGCACGGTCCATCATCAAAGACCCTACCCACCCCAGCCACAGTCTGTTCGCCCTCCTGCCATCTGGGAGACGCTACAGATGCATTCGCACCCGTACGACCAGATTTAGGAACAGCTTCTTTCCCAGGGCTGTCATCCTACTGAACTCCACAAATAAACACTAAAGCCTGCACATCTGCCGATGCACTTTATTATGGTCATATTTATGCTAATATATATGTACAAATGTATGTTGAAATGTTTATGTGTCCTAATCCAAATTGTACACTCTCGGGAGCCGCAAGCCTACATTTCATTGTACTTGTGCACTAACAATGACAATAAAAGTTGATTTGATTTGATTTGATTTTTGATTTGAGTGTGTCACAGTTTGGGATGTGGTCAGTGTGTTACCGTTTGTTGTACATCAGGACGCATTACAGTTGATGTTCCCCTCGAGTTCAATTTTGGGCGCGGGGCCCCATCAACCGGCCCATACAAGTTTCCGCGCATATGCATGGTTCTTTGATGCGCGGGACCTCCAGACCGTGAGCGTCACAGGTTACAGTGAGGGCTGTGCCAGTGTTCGACAGACTCACGTTCCTGACACCAGTGTTTTATCCGTGAGCAGGAATCATTGACAGCACCGTTGGGGAACGGAGACAAGTGGTGGCAGTGACTGGCGACGGAACGAACGACGGTCCCGCCTTGAAGAAAGCGGATGTCGGGTTTGCCATGGTAAGACGCCAACTGAGAATTTTCTCACCTCATCACCTCAGGACGTCCCAAAGCGCTTCACAGCCAATGAAGGACTTTTTTTGAAGTGTGGTCACTGTTGTAATGTAGGGAAACGCGGCAACCAATTTGTGCACAGCAAGCTCCCACAAACAGCAATGTGATAAATGACCGGATCATCTGTTTTTAGTGATGTTGATTGAGGGATAAATATTGGCCCCAGGACACCGGGGAGAACTCCCCACCCTGCTCTTCTTCCAATAGTGGCCATGGGATCTTTTACATCCACCTGAGAGGGCAGACGGGGGCCTCGGGTTTAACGTCTCATCCTGAAAGACTCCGACTGTCGGAGGGGCGGTATTGAGGGAGCGCCGCACTGTCGGAGGGGCAGTACTGAGGGAGCGCCGCACTGTCGGAGGGGCAGTACTGAAGGAGCGCCGCACTGTCGGAGGGGCGGTACTGAGGGAGCACCGCACTGTCGGAGGGGCAGTACTGAAGGAGCGCCGCACTGTCGGAGGGGCAGTGCTGAGGGAGCGCCCCACTGTCGGAGGGGCAGTACTGAGGGAGCGCCGCACTGTCGGAGGGGCAGTACTGAGGGAGCGCTGCACTGTCGGAGGGGCGGTACTGAGGGAGCGCCGCACTGTCGGAGGGGCTGTACTGAGGGAGCGCCGCACTGTCGGAGGGGCAGTACTGAGGGAGCTCTGCACTGTCGGAGGGGCAGTACTGAGGGAGCGCCGCACTGTCGGAGGGGCAGTACTGAGGGAGCGCCGCACTGTCGGAGGGGCGGTACTCAGGGAGCACCACACTGTCGGAGGGGCAGTACTGAGGGAGCGCCGCACTGTCGGAGGGGCTGTACTGAGGGAGCGCCGCACTGTCGGAGGGGAAGCACTGACGGAGCGCCGCACTGTCGGAGGGGCGGTACTGAGGGAGCGCCGCACTGTCGGAGGGGCAGCACTGAGGGAGCGCCGCACTGTCGGAGGGGCGGTACTGAGGGAGCGCCGCACTGTCGGAGGGGCGGTACTGAGGGAGCGCCGCACTGTCGGAGAGGCAGTACTGAGGGAGTGCCGCACTGTCGGAGGGGCAGCACTGAGGGAGCGCCGCACTGTTGGAGGGGCAGTACTGAGGGAGCACCGCACTGTCGGAGGGGCGGTACTTAGGGAGCGCCGCACTGTCGGTGGGGCAGCACTGAGGGAGCGCCGCACTGTCGGAGGGGCGGTACTGAGGGAGCGCCGCACTGTCGGAGGGGCGGTACTGAGGGAGCGCCGCACTGTCGGAGGGGCAGTACTGATGGAGCGCCGCACTGTCGGAGGGGCAGTACTGAGGGAGCGCCGCACTGTCGGAGGGGCAGTACTGATGGAGCGCCGCATTGTCGGAGGGGCAGTACTGAGGGAGTGCCGCACTGTCGGAGGGGCGGTACTGGGGGAGCACTGCAGTGTCGGAGGGGCGGTACTGAGGGAGCGCCGCACTGTCGGAGAGGCGGCACTGAGGGAGCGCCGCACTGTCAGAGGGGCAGTATTGAGGGAACGCCGCACTGTGGGAGGGGCAGTACTGAGGGAGCGCCGCACTGTCGGAGGGGCAGTACTGAGGGAGCGCCGCACTGTGGGAGGGGCAGTACTGAGGGAGCGCCGCACTGTCGGAGGGGCAGTACTGAGGGAGCGCCGCACTGTTGGAGGGGCAGTACTGAGGGAGCGCCGCACTGTTGGAGGGGCAGTACTGAGGAAGTGCCGCACTGTCGGAGGGCCAGTACTGAGGGAGCGCCGCACTGTTGGAGGGGCGGTACTGAGGGAGCGCCGCACTGTCGGAGGGGCAGTACTGAGGGAGTGCCGCACTGTCAGAGGGGCAGTACTGAGGGAGCACCGCACTGTCGGGGGGGCGGTACTGAGGGGGAGCCGCACTGTCGGAGCGGCAGTACTGAGGGTACGCCGCACTGTCGGAGGGGCGGTACTGAGGGAGCGCCGCACTGTCGGAGGGGCGGTACTGGGGGAGCACTGCACTGTCGGAGTGGCGGCACTGAGGGAGCGCCGCACTGTCAGAGGGGCAGTATTGAGGGAACGCCGCACTGTGGGAGGGGCAGTACTGAGGGAGCGCCGCACTGTCGGAGGGGCGGTACAGAGTGAGCGCCGCACTGTCGGAGTGGCGGCACTGAGGGAGCGCCGCACTGTCGGAGGGGCAGTACTGAGGGAGTGCCGCACTGTCAGAGGGGCAGTACTGAGGGAGTGCCGCACTGTCAGAGGGGCAGCACTGAGGGAGCGCTGCACTGTCAGAGGGGCAGTACTGAGGGAGCGCCGCACTGTCGGAGGGGAAGTACTGAGGGAGCGCCGCACTGCCGGAGAGGCAGTACTGAGGGAGCGCCGCACTGTCGGAGGGGCGGTACTGAGGGCGCGCCGCACTGTCGGAGGGGCGGTACTGAGGGAGCGCCGCACTGTCGGAGGGGCAGTACTGAGGGAGCGCTGCACTGTCGGAGAGGCAGTACTGAGGGAGCGCCGCACTGTCGGAGGGGCAGCACTGAGGGAGCACCGCACTGTCGGAGGGGCGGTACTGAGGGAGCACCGCACTATTGGAGGGGCAGTACTGAGGGAGCGCCGCACTGTCGGAGGGGATGCAGTGAGGGAGCACCGCACTGTCGGAGGGGCGGTACTTAGGGAGCGCCGCACTGTCGGAGGGGCGGTACTGAGCGAGCGCCGCACTGTCGGAGGGGCGGTACTGGGGGAGCACTGCACTGTCGGAGGGGCGGTACTGAGGGAGCGCTGCACTGTCGGAGTGGCGGCACTGAGGGAGCGCCGCACTGTCGGAGGGGCGGTACTGAGGGAGCGCCGCACTGTCGGAGGGGCGGTACTGAGGGAGTGCCGCACTGTCGGAGGGGCGTACTGAGGGAGCGCTGCACTGTCGGAGAGGCGGTACTGAGGGAGCGCCGCACTGTCGGAGGGGCAGTACTGAGGGAGTGCCGCACTGTCGGAGGGGCAGTACTGAGGGAGCACCGCACTGTCGGGGGGGCGGTACTGAGGGAGCGCCGCACTGTCGGAGGGGCTGTACTGAGGGAGCACCGCACTGTCGGAGGGGCGGTACTTAGGGAGCGCCGCACTGTCGGAGGGGCAGTACTGAGGGAGCACCGCACTGTCGGAGGGGCAGTACTGAGGGAGCGCCGCACTGTCGGAGGGGCGGTACTGGGGGAGCACTGCACTGTCGGAGGGGCGGTACTGAGGGAGCGCTGCACTGTCGGAGTGGCGGCACTGAAGATGCGCCGCACTGTCGGAGGGGCGGTACTGAGGGAGCGCCGCACTGTCGGAGGGGCGGTATTGAGGGAGCACTGCACTGTCGGAGGGGCGGTACTGAGGGAGCACTGCACTGTCGGAGGGGCAGTACTGAGGGAGCACTGCACTGTCGGAGGGGCGGTACTGAGGGAGCGCCGCACTGTGGGAGGGGCAGTACTGAGGGAGCGCCGCACTGTCGGAGGGGCAGTACTGAGGGAGCACTGCACTGTCGGAGGGGCGGTACTGAGGGAGCGCCGCACTGTCGGAGGGCCAGTACTGAGGGAGCGCCGCACTGTTGGAGTGGCGGTACTGAGGGAGCGCCGCACTGTCGGAGGGGCAGTACTGAGGGAGTGCCGCACTGTCAGAGGGGCAGTACTGAGGGAGCACTGCACTGTCGGGGGGGGCGGTACTGAGGGGGAGCCGCACTGTCGGAGCGGCAGTACTGAGGGAGCGCCGCACTGTCGGAGGGGCGGTACTGGGGGAGCACTGCACTGTCGGAGTGGCGGCACTGAGGGAGCGCCGCACTGTCAGAGGGGCAGTATTGAGGGAACGCCGCACTGTGGGAGGGGCAGTACTGAGGGAGCGCCGCACTGTCGGAGGGGCGGTACAGAGTGAGCGCCGCACTGTCGGAGTGGCGGCACTGAGGGAGCGCCGCACTGTCGGAGGGGCAGTACTGAGGGAGTGCCGCACTGTCAGAGGGGCAGCACTGAGGGAGCGCTGCACTGTCAGAGGGGCAGTACTGAGGGAGCGCCGCACTGTCGGAGGGGAAGTACTGAGGGAGCGCCGCACTGCCGGAGAGGCAGTACTGAGGGAGCGCCGCACTGTCGGAGGGGCGGTACTGAGGGCGCGCCGCACTGTCGGAGGGGCGGTACTGAGGGAGCGCCGCACTGTCGGAGGGGCAGTACTGAGGGAGCGCTGCACTGTCGGAGAGGCAGTACTGAGGGAGCGCCGCACTGTCGGAGGGGCAGCACTGAGGGAGCACTGCACTGTCGGAGGGGCGGTACTGAGGGAGCACCGCACTATTGGAGGGGCAGTACTGAGGGAGCGCCGCACTGTCGGAGGGGATGCAGTGAGGGAGCACCGCACTGTCGGAGGGGCGGGTACTTAGGGAGCGCCGCACTGTCGGAGGGGCGGTACTGAGCGAGCGCCGCACTGTCGGAGGGGCGGTACTGGGGGAGCACTGCACTGTCGGAGGGGCGGTACTGAGGGAGCGCTGCACTGTCGGAGTGGCGGCACTGAGGGAGCGCCGCACTGTCGGAGGGGCGGTACTGAGGGAGTGCCGCACTGTCGGAGGGGCGGTACTTAGGGAGCGCCGCACTGTCGGAGGGGCGGCACTGAGGGAGTGCCGCACTGTCGGAGGGGCGTACTGAGGGAGCGCTGCACTGTCGGAGAGGCGGTACTGAGGGAGCGCCGCACTGTCGGAGGGGCAGTACTGAGGGAGTGCCGCACTGTCGGAGGGGCAGTACTGAGGGAGCACCGCACTGTCGGGGGGGGCGGTACTGAGGGAGCGCCGCACTGTCGGAGGGGCTGTACTGAGGGAGCACCGCACTGTCGGAGGGGCGGTACTTAGGGAGCGCCGCACTGTCGGAGGGGCAGTACTGAGGGAGCACCGCACTGTCGGAGGGGCAGTACTGAGGGAGCGCCGCACTGTCGGAGGGGCGGTACTGGGGGAGCACTGCACTGTCGGAGGGGCGGTACTGAGGGAGCGCTGCACTGTCGGAGTGGCGGCACTGAAGATGCGCCGCACTGTCGGAGGGGCGGTACTGAGGGAGCGCCGCACTGTCGGAGGGGCGGTATTGAGGGAGCACTGCACTGTCGGAGGGGCGGTACTGAGGGAGCACTGCACTGTCGGAGGGGCAGTACTGAGGGAGCACTGCACTGTCGGAGGGGCGGTACTGAGGGAGCGCCGCACTGTGGGAGGGGCAGTACTGAGGGAGCGCCGCACTGTCGGAGGGGCAGTACTGAGGGAGCACTGCACTGTCGGAGGGGCGGTACTGAGGGAGCGCCGCACTGTCGGAGGGCCAGTACTGAGGGAGCGCCGCACTGTTGGAGGGGCGGTACTGAGGGAGCGCCGCACTGTCGGAGGGGCAGTACTGAGGGAGTGCCGCACTGTCAGAGGGGCAGTACTGAGGGAGCACCGCACTGTCGGGGGGGGCGGTACTGAGGGGGAGCCGCACTGTCGGAGCGGCAGTACTGAGGGTACACCGCACTGTCGGAGGGGCGGTACTGAGGGAGCGCCGCACTGTCGGAGGGGCGGTACTGGGGGAGCACTGCACTGTCGGAGTGGCGGCACTGAGGGAGCGCCGCACTGTCAGAGGGGCAGTATTGAGGGAACGCCGCACTGTGGGAGGGGCAGTACTGAGGGAGCGCCGCACTGTCGGAGGGGCGGTACAGAGTGAGCGCCGCACTGTCGGAGTGGCGGCACTGAGGGAGCGCCGCACTGTCGGAGGGGCAGTACTGAGGGAGTGCCGCACTGTCAGAGGGGCAGCACTGAGGGAGCGCTGCACTGTCAGAGGGCCAGTACTGAGGGAGCGCCGCACTGTCGGAGGGGAAGTACTGAGGGAGCGCCGCACTGCCGGAGAGGCAGTACTGAGGGAGCGCCGCACTGTCGGAGGGGCGGGTACTGAGGGAGCGCCGCACTGTCGGAGGGGATGCAGTGAGGGAGCACCGCACTGTCGGAGGGGCGGTACTTAGGGAGCGCCGCACTGTCGGAGGGGCGGTACTGAGCGAGCGCCGCACTGTCGGAGGGGGCGGTACTGGGGGAGCACTGCACTGTCGGAGGGGCGGTACTGAGGGAGCGCTGCACTGTCGGAGTGGCGGCACTGAGGGAGCGCCGCACTGTCGGAGGGGCGGTACTGAGGGAGCGCCGCACTGTCGGAGGGGCGGTACTGAGGGAGTGCCGCACTGTCGGAGGGGCGTACTGAGGGAGCGCTGCACTGTCGGAGAGGCGGTACTGAGGGAGCGCCGCACTGTCGGAGGGGCAGTACTGAGGGAGTGCCGCACTGTCGGAGGGGCAGTACTGAGGGAGCACCGCACTGTCGGGGGGGCGGTACTGAGGGAGCGCCGCACTGTCGGAGGGGCAGTACTGGGGGAGCACTGCACTGTCGGAGGGGCGGTACTGAGGGAGCGCTGCACTGTCGGAGTGGCGGCACTGAAGATGCGCCGCACTGTCAGAGGGGCAGTATTGAGGGAACGCCGCACTGTGGGAGTGGCAGTACTGAGGGAGCGCCGCACTGTCGGAGGGGCAGTACTGAGGGAGCGCCGCACTGTCGGAGGGGCAGTACTGAGGGAGCGCCGCACTGTTGGAGGGGCAGTACTGAGGAAGTGCCGCACTGTCGGAGGGGCAGTACTGAGGGAGCGCCGCACTGTTGGAGGGGCGGTACTGAGGGAGCGCCGCACTGTCGGAGGGGCAGTACTGGGGGAGTGCCGCAGTGTTGGAGGGGCGGTACTGAGGGAGCACTGCACTGTCGGAGGGGCGGTACTGAGGGAGTGCCGCACTGTCGGAGGGGCGTACTGAGGGAGCGCTGCACTGTCGGAGGGGCGGTACTGAGGGAGCACCGCACTGTTGGAGGGGAAGTACTGAGGGAGCGCCGCACTGTCGGAGGGGCTGTACTGAGGGAGCACCGCACTGTCGGAGGGGCAGTACTGAGGGAACGCCGCACTGTTGGAGGGGCGGTACTGAGGGAGCGCCGCACTGTCGGAGTGGCGGCACTGAGGGAGCGCCGCACTGTCAGAGGGGGCAGTACTGAGGGAACGCCGCTCTGTCGGAGGGGCAGCACTGAGGGAGCGCCGCACTGTCGGAGAGGCAGTACTGAGGGAGCGCCGCACTGTCGGAGGGGGCAGCACTGAGGGAGCGCCGCACTGTCGGAGGAGCGGTACTGAGGGAGCACCGCACTGTCGGAGGGGCGGTACTTAGGGAGCGCCGCACTGTCGGAGGGGCAGTACTGAGGGAGCGCCGCACTGTCGGAGGGGCAGTACTGAGAGAGTGCCGCACTGTCGGAGGGGTCAGTAGTGATGGAGCGCCGCACTGTCGGAGGGGGCGGTACTTAGGGAGCGCCGCACTGTCGGAGGGGCAGTACTGAGGGAGCGCCGCACTGTCGGAGGGGCAGTACTGAGAGAGTGCCGCACTGTCGGAGGGTCAGTACTGATGGAGCGCCGCACTGTCGGAGGGGGGCGGTACTGAGGGAGCACTGCACTGTCGGAGGGGCGGGTACTGAGGGAGCGCCCGCACTGTCGGAGTGTCAGTACTGATGGAGCGCCGCACTGTCGGAGGGGGAGTACTGAGGGAGCGCCGCACTGTCGGAGGGGCAGTACTGAGGGAGCACTGCACTGTCGGAGGTGCGGTACTGAGGGAGCACCGCACTGTCGGGGGGTCGGTACTGAGGGGCAGTACTGAGGGAGTGCTGCACTGTCGGAGGGGCGGTACTGAGGGAGCGCTGCACTGTCGGAGGGGCAGTACCGATGGAGCGCCGCACTGTCGGAGGGGCAGTACTGAGGGAGCGCTGCACTGTCGGAGGGGCAGTACTGAGGGAGCGCCGCACTGTCGGAGGGGGCGGTACTGAGGGAGTGCCACACTGTCGGAGGGGCAGTAGTGAGGGAGCGCCGCACTGTCGGAGGGGCGGTACTGAGGGAGCGCCGCACTGTCGGAGGGGGCGGGTACTGGGGGAGCACTGCAGTGTCGGAGGGGCGGGGGTACTGAGGGAGCGCTGCACTGTCGGAGTGGCGGCACTGAGGGAGCGACGCACTGTCAGAGGGGCAGTAGTGAGGGAACGCCGCACTGTGGGAGGGGCAGTACTGAGGGAGCGCCGCACTGTCGGAGGGGCAGTACTGAGGGAGCGCCGCACTGTGGGAGGGGCAGTACTGAGGGAGCGCCGCACTGTCGGAGGGCAGTACTGAGGGAGCGCCGCACTGTTGGAGGGGCAGTACTGAGGGAGCGCCGCACTGTTGGAGGGGCAGCACTGAGGAAGTGCCGCACTGTCGGAGGGCCAGTACTGAGGGAGTGCCGCACTGTTGGAGGGGCGGGTACTGAGGGAGCGCCGCACTGTCGGAGGGGCAGTACTGAGGGAGTGCCGCACTGTCGGAGGGGCAGTACTGAGGGGAGCGCCGCACTGTCGGAGGGGCAGTACTGAGGGAGTGCCGCACTGTCGAAGGGGCGGTACTGAGGGTGCGCCGCACTGTCGGAGGGGCAGTACTGAGGGTACGCCGCACTGTCGGAGGGGCAGCACTGATGGAGCGCCGCACTGTCGGAGGGGGCGGTACTGGGGGAGCACTGCACTGTCGGAGTGGCGTCACTGAGGGAGCGCCGCACTGTCAGAGGGGCAGTATTGATGGAACGCCGCACTGTGGGAGGGGCAGTACTGAGGGAGCGCCGCACTGTCGGAGGGGGCGGTACTGAGGGAGCGCCGCACTGTCAGAGGGGCAGTGCTGAGGGAACGCCGCACTGTGGGAGGGGCAGGACTGAGGGAGCGCCGCACTGTGGGAGGGGCGGGTACTGAGGGAGCGCCGCACTGTCAGAGGGGCAGTGCTGAGGGAACGCCGCACTGTGGGAGGGGCAGTACTGAGGGAGCGCCGCACTGTGGGAGGGGCAGTACTGAGGGAGCACCGCACGGTCGGAGGGGCAGTACTGAGGGAGCGCCGCACTGTCGGAGGGGGGCGGGGGGTACTGAGGGAGCGCCGCACTGTCGGAGGGGGCGGTACTGAGGGAGCACCGCACTGTCGGAGGGGCGGTACTGAGGGAACGCCGCACTGTCGGAGTGGCGGCACTGAGGGTGCGCCGCACTGTCGGAGGGGCAGTACTGAGGGAGCGCCGCACTGTCGGAGGGGGCAGTACTGAGGGAGCGCCGCACTGTCGGAGGGGCAGTACTGAGGGAGCGCCGCACTGTTGGAGGGGCAGTACTGAGGGAGCGCCGCACTGTCGGAGGGGCAGTACTGAGGGAGCGCCGCACTGTTGGAGGGGCAGTACTGGGGGAGTGCCGCACTGTCGGAGGGGCGGTACTGAGGGAGCGCCGCACTGTTGGAGCGGCAGTACTGAGGGAGCGCCGCAATGTCGGAGGGGGCGGTACTGAGGGAGCGCCGCACTGTCGGAGGGGCGGTACTGAGGGAGCGCCGCACTGTCGGAGGGGCGGTATTGAGGGAGCACTGCACTGTCGGAGGGGGCGGTACTGAGGGAGCACTGCACTGTCGGAGGGGCGGTACTGAGGGAGCGCCGCACTGTCGGAGGGGCAGTACTGAGGGAGGACTGCACTGTCGGAGGGGCGGGTACTGAGGGAGCGCCGCACTGTCGGAGGGGCAGTACTGAGGGAGCACTGCACTGTCGGAGGGGCGGTACTGAGGGAGCGCCGCACTGTCGGAGGGGCGGTATTGAGGGAGCGCCGCACTGTCGGAGGGGCGGTACGGAGGGAGTGCCGCACTGTCGGAGGGGCAGTACTGAGGGAGCGCCGTACTGCCGGAGGGGAGGTACTGGGGGAGCACTGCACTGTCGGATGGGCGGCACTGAGGGAGCGCCGCACTGTCGGAGGGGCGGTATTGAGGGAGCGCCGCACTGTCGGAGGGGCGGTACTGAGGGAGTGCCGCACTGTCGGAGGGGCAGTACTGAGGGAGCGCCGTACTGCCGGAGGGGGCGGTACTGGGGGAGCACTGCACTGTCGGATGGGCGGGCACTGAGGGAGTGCTGCACTGTCGGAGTGGCGGCACTGAGGGAGCGCCGCACTGTCAGAGGGGCAGTACTGAGGGAGCGCCGCACTGTTGGAGGGGCAGTACTGAGGAAGTGCCGCAGTGTCGGAGGGGCAGTACTGAGGGAGCGCCGCACTGTTGGAGGGGCGGTACTGAGGGAGCGCCGCACTGTCGGAGGGGCAGTACTGAGGGAGCGCCGCACTGTCGGAGGGGCTGTACTGAGGGAGCACCGCACTGTCGGAGGGGCGGTACTTAGGGAGCGCCGCACTGTCGGAGGGGCAGTACTGAGGGAGCACCGCACTGTCGGAGGGGCAGTACTGAGGGAGCGCCGCACTGTCGGAGGGGCGGGTACTGGGGGAGCACTGCACTGTCGGAGGGGCGGGTACTGAGGGAGCGCTGCACTGTCGGAGTGGCGGCACTGAAGATGCGCCGCACTGTCGGAGGGGCGGTACTGAGGGAGCGCCGCACTGTCGGAGGGGCGGGTATTGAGGGAGCACTGCACTGTCGGAGGGGCGGTACTGAGGGAGCACTGCACTGTCGGAGGGGCAGTACTGAGGGAGCACTGCAACTGTCGGAGGGGCGGGTACTGAGGGAGCGCCGCACTGTGGGAGGGGCAGTACTGAGGGAGCGCCGCACTGTCGGAGGGGCAGTACTGAGGGAGCACTGCACTGTCGGAGGGGCGGTACTGAGGGAGCGCCGCACTGTCGGAGGGCCAGTACTGAGGGAGCGCCGCACTGTTGGAGTGGCGGTACTGAGGGAGCGCCGCACTGTCGGAGGGGCAGTACTGAGGGAGTGCCGCACTGTCAGAGGGGCAGTACTGAGGGAGCACTGCACTGTCGGGGGGGGCGGTACTGAGGGGGAGCCGCACTGTCGGAGCGGCAGTACTGAGGGAGCGCCGCACTGTCGGAGGGGCGGTACTGGGGGGAGCACTGCACTGTCGGAAGTGGCGGCACTGAGGGGAGCGCCGCACTGTCAGAGGGGCAGTATTGAGGGAACGCCGCACTGTGGGAGGGGCAGTACTGAGGGAGCGCCGCACTGTCGGAGGGGCGGTACAGAGTGAGCGCCGCACTGTCGGAGTGGCGGCACTGAGGGAGCGCCGCACTGTCGGAGGGGCAGTACTGAGGGAGTGCCGCACTGTCAGAGGGGCAGCACTGAGGGAGCGCTGCACTGTCAGAGGGGCAGTACTGAGGGAGCGCCGCACTGTCGGAGGGGAAGTACTGAGGGAGCGCCGCACTGCCGGAGAGGCAGTACTGAGGGAGCGCCGCACTGTCGGAGGGGCGGGTACTGAGGGCGCGCCGCACTGTCGGAGGGGCGGTACTGAGGGAGCGCCGCACTGTCGGAGGGGCAGTACTGAGGGAGCGCTGCACTGTCGGAGAGGCAGTACTGAGGGAGCGCCGCACTGTCGGAGGGGCAGCACTGAGGGAGCACTGCACTGTCGGAGGGGCGGTACTGAGGGAGCACCGCACTATTGGAGGGGCAGTACTGAGGGGAGCGCCGCACTGTCGGAGGGGATGCAGTGAGGGAGCACCGCACTGTCGGAGGGGCGGTACTTAGGGAGCGCCGCACTGTCGGAGGGGCGGTACTGAGCGAGCGCCGCACTGTCGGAGGGGGCGGTACTGGGGGAGCACTGCACTGTCGGAGGGGCGGGTACTGAGGGAGCGCTGCACTGTCGGAGTGGCGGCACTGAGGGAGCGCCGCACTGTCGGAGGGGGCGGTACTGAGGGAGTGCCGCACTGTCGGAGGGGCGGTACTTAGGGAGCGCCGCACTGTCGGAGGGGCGGCACTGAGGGAGTGCCGCACTGTCGGAGGGGCGTACTGAGGGAGCGCTGCACTGTCGGAGAGGCGGGTACTGAGGGAGCGCCGCACTGTCGGAGGGGCAGTACTGAGGGAGTGCCGCACTGTCGGAGGGGCAGTACTGAGGGAGCACCGCACTGTCGGGGGGGCGGTACTGAGGGAGCGCCGCACTGTCGGAGGGGCTGTACTGAGGGAGCACCGCACTGTCGGAGGGGCGGTACTTAGGGAGCGCCGCACTGTCGGAGGGGCAGTACTGAGGGAGCACCGCACTGTCGGAGGGGCAGTACTGAGGGAGCGCCGCACTGTCGGAGGGGGCGGTACTGGGGGAGCACTGCACTGTCGGAGGGGGCGGTACTGAGGGAGCGCTGCACTGTCGGAGTGGCGGCACTGAAGATGCGCCGCACTGTCGGAGGGGCGGTACTGAGGGAGCGCCGCACTGTCGGAGGGGCGGTATTGAGGGAGCACTGCACTGTCGGAGGGGCGGTACTGAGGGAGCACTGCACTGTCGGAGGGGCAGTACTGAGGGAGCACTGCACTGTCGGAGGGGCGGTACTGAGGGAGCGCCGCACTGTGGGAGGGGCAGTACTGAGGGAGCGCCGCACTGTCGGAGGGGCAGTACTGAGGGAGCACTGCACTGTCGGAGGGGCGGTACTGAGGGAGCGCCGCACTGTCGGAGGGCCAGTACTGAGGGAGCGCCGCACTGTTGGAGGGGCGGTACTGAGGGAGCGCCGCACTGTCGGAGGGGCAGTACTGAGGGAGTGCCGCACTGTCAGAGGGGCAGTACTGAGGGAGCACCGCACTGTCGGGGGGGCGGGTACTGAGGGGGGAGCCGCACTGTCGGAGCGGCAGTACTGAGGGTACACCGCACTGTCGGAGGGGGCGGTACTGAGGGAGCGCCGCACTGTCGGAGGGGCGGTACTGGGGGAGCACTGCACTGTCGGAGTGGCGGCACTGAGGGAGCGCCGCACTGTCAGAGGGGCAGTATTGAGGGAACGCCGCACTGTGGGAGGGGCAGTACTGAGGGAGCGCCGCACTGTCGGAGGGGGCGGTACAGAGTGAGCGCCGCACTGTCGGAGTGGCGGCACTGAGGGAGCGCCGCACTGTCGGAGGGGCAGTACTGAGGGAGTGCCGCACTGTCAGAGGGGCAGCACTGAGGGAGCGCTGCACTGTCAGAGGGCCAGTACTGAGGGAGCGCCGCACTGTCGGAGGGGAAGTACTGAGGGAGCGCCGCACTGCCGGAGAGGCAGTACTGAGGGAGCGCCGCACTGTCGGAGGGGCGGTACTGAGGGAGCGCCGCACTGTCGGAGGGGATGCAGTGAGGGAGCACCGCACTGTCGGAGGGGCGGTACTTAGGGAGCGCCGCACTGTCGGAGGGGCGGTACTGAGCGAGCGCCGCACTGTCGGAGGGGGCGGTACTGGGGGAGCACTGCACTGTCGGAGGGGCGGTACTGAGGGAGCGCTGCACTGTCGGAGTGGCGGCACTGAGGGAGCGCCGCACTGTCGGAGGGGCGGTACTGAGGGAGCGCCGCACTGTCGGAGGGGCGGTACTGAGGGAGTGCCGCACTGTCGGAGGGGCGTACTGAGGGAGCGCTGCACTGTCGGAGAGGCGGTACTGAGGGAGCGCCGCACTGTCGGAGGGGCAGTACTGAGGGAGTGCCGCACTGTCGGAGGGGCAGTACTGAGGGAGCACCGCACTGTCGGGGGGGCGGTACTGAGGGAGCGCCGCACTGTCGGAGGGGCAGTACTGGGGGAGCACTGCACTGTCGGAGGGGCGGTACTGAGGGAGCGCTGCACTGTCGGAGTGGCGGCACTGAAGATGCGCCGCACTGTCAGAGGGGCAGTATTGAGGGAACGCCGCACTGTGGGAGTGGCAGTACTGAGGGAGCGCCGCACTGTCGGAGGGGCAGTACTGAGGGAGCGCCGCACTGTCGGAGGGGCAGTACTGAGGGAGCGCCGCACTGTTGGAGGGGCAGTACTGAGGAAGTGCCGCACTGTCGGAGGGGCAGTACTGAGGGAGCGCCGCACTGTTGGAGGGGCGGTACTGAGGGAGCGCCGCACTGTCGGAGGGGCAGTACTGGGGGGAGTGCCGCAGTGTTGGAGGGGCGGTACTGAGGGAGCACTGCACTGTCGGAGGGGGCGGTACTGAGGGAGTGCCGCACTGTCGGAGGGGCGTACTGAGGGAGCGCTGCACTGTCGGAGGGGCGGTACTGAGGGAGCACCGCACTGTTGGAGGGGGAAGTACTGAGGGAGCGCCGCACTGTCGGAGGGGCTGTACTGAGGGAGCACCGCACTGTCGGAGGGGCAGTACTGAGGGAACGCCGCACTGT
>NW_028225185.1:44176405-44186405 GCF_052327205.1 Somniosus microcephalus
GCACGGGGCGCTGCAGAGATACAACGGAGACCGCGAGAATATGGCACCAATGAAATGTCATATGGAGCAGGGAAGTGTTATCGCTGCGGCAGAACAACACACGACCAGAAGGATTGTTGGTTCAAGGACCAAGTGTGCAGACAGTGTGGAAAAGCAGGACACATAGCAAGAGTCTGCAGGTCGGGGAAGAAAACCAACAGTAAGAAATCTCCACAGGAGAAGTACAAAAAGGTACATAAGGTGACGAAGAGTCGTTCAGACGAACAGAAAAGTCATACAGACTCCGGAAGCAAGGAGCTGGGTTGTCTGAAACTACATAATGTAATCAAAATGGAGGATCACCAGACTATCTGGGTCACGCTCAAGATAGATGGAGTCCAAGTGAAAATGGAATTGGACACAGGATCAGCCCTAACAGTCATAAACCGAAGGGACGACAAGCGGCTATTCTCACATATACCCTTGAGAGCTACAGAGATTGTCTTGAAGACGTATATGGGGCAAAAAGTCTACCCCAAAGGAAAAATAAGGGTGAACGTGATATACAACGGCCAGGAAATACCAAAAATGGACCTATATGTATTGCCAGATGGAGGACCACCACTACTAGGACGTGAATGGATCCGGAAGATACAATTAGATTGGCATTCCATACAGGCACTGACGGTAGAGGCCAAAAAGGATGACGACGTCACACCTGGACGACTGTCAAAAATGCTAACTGACGCACAAGAAGTGTTCCAGGAGGGACTCGGAACACTAAAAGGCATAACGGCAACGATTAAAATAGAGGAAAATGCAAGCCCAAAGTTTTTTAAAGCCAGACCGGTGCCTTATGCGATCCGCCCAGCCGTCGAAGCAGAGCTGGAAGGTTTGGAACGTTCAGGAGTACTGTCCAAAGTGGACTGGAGCGAGTGGGCTACACCCATCGTTCCTGTAATGAAGAGGTCGTTGAGTAATACGCCTGGTGAACCAAAGAAGGTTCGCATCTGTGGGGACTTTAAGGTGACAGTGAACCCAGTCCTTCACACGGTACAATATCCGCTTCCGCGGATTGAAGATATTTTCGCCTCGCTATCTGGAAGAAAACGCTTCACTAAAATTGATCTGGCCCAGGCGTACCTGCAAATGGAGGTAGAAGAAGCCTCGAAACAAAACCTCACGATCAACACTCACAAAGGTCGCTACCAATACAACCGGCTGGTGTTTCGGGTAGCATCAGCTCCGGCTATTTGGCAAAGGGCAATGGATCAAGTCCTGCAAGGGATTCCAGGGACCCAGTGTTATTTGGACGACATTCTGGTCACGGGCGAAAATGACAGTGATCACCTCGCCAACCTGGAGCAGGTGCTCACTAGATGAAGGAATATGGGCTACGAGCTAATCGCCACAAATGCGAGTTTTTCCAGAAGCAGATCTCGTATTGTGGCCACATTATTGATAAAGAGGGGTTACATAAGTCCCCTGAAAAGATTGAGGCAGTAGTCAAGGCTCCAGCACCGGAAAATGTGTCACAACTGAGGTCGTTCCTCGGGCTGGTGAACTACTACCATAAGTTCTTACCAAATTTGTCTACGGTATTACACCCACTGAACACCCTACTGCAGACGGGGGGTACCATGGAAGTGGAATGACTAATGTAAACGAGCTTTCCAGAAGTGCAAAGAATTGATCACATCAAAAGAGGTGTTGGCCCATTTCAACCCAGCACTACCAATTCGGTTGGCGTGTGATGCATCACCCTATGGTATTGGAGCGGTGCTGTCGCACAAATTCCCAGACGGGTTGGAGAGGCCAGTAGCCTTTGCGTCTCGGTCACTAACCTCAGCCGAGCGCAACTACGCCCAGATTGACAGGGAGGCCCTCAGCCTAGTATGGGGAGTAAAAAAGTTCAACCACTATCTGCACGGGCAGAAGTTCACCTTGCTGACTGACCACCAACCACTTGTCTCCATCCTTAATCCAAAGAAGGGCGTTCCGGTGATGACTGCGCAACGGCTACAAAGATGGTCCCTTTTTCTAGGGGCGAACCAATACGAAATAGAGTATAAGGGCACGAAACAGCATGGAAACGCTTGCCACTGCCTACTGCGGAGGAAGCACCAGCAGTGGACCCTGTCGAAATATTTTATTCGTCGATAATTGAACGCTTGCCAGTAACTAACCCGAATATAGAGAAGGAGACCCGAAATGATCCGACATTGTCTCGGGTATATGAGTTGACGGTGAAGGGATGGCTAACACATGGCGACTCACTGTTGCCAGCATTCTCATCTAGAAGAGAACAGCTGTCAGTATGCCAGTGGACAGTGATGTGTGGATCCCGAGTGGTAATTCCACCCAAGTTAAGGGAGAGAGTGCTCAATGAGCTTCACGAAGGCCATCTGGGAGTGGTGAAAATGAAAAGCCTTGCTAGGGCTTATGTGTGGTGGCCGGGGATCGATCAACAAATCGAGGACCTAACAAAGAGCTGCTCAGGATGCCAGAAGGTCCAAAATGCACCACCACATGCCCCTCTACACCCATGGGAGTGGCCCTCCTCTCCATGGCAACGGGTGCATATTGATTTTGCTGGTCCATTCATGGACTCAATGTTCTTAATAGCAGTGGATGCGCACTCGAAATGGCCTGAGGTGATCAAAATGTCCTCCACCACTACGGAGAAAACGATTGCAGTCCTACGGACCATATTTGCCAGGAACGGCTTGCCAGAGCAGATTTGTTCTGATAACGGACCACAGTTTGTGTCCAAAGAGTTTCGGAAATTTATGAGAAGGAATGGGGTAAGGCATTACACATCCACCCCGTATCATCCAGCCACAAATGGATTGGCTGAGAGGTTCGTACAAACCTTTAAAAAGGCAGTAAGGGCCATGTGCGATGACGACATTCCACTGCAGCATAAGGTGGACAATTTCCTGTTAGCCTACAGAAATGCAACACATGCAGTTACCAACCAGACCCCGGCCATGATGTTCTTTAACTGAAGGTTGGGATCTCGTCTGGATTTGCTCAGACCAAATGTGCGAAGAAATGTTGAGAATAAGCAATTCCAGCACATCAATGAGAAGCCGACAAGGAGCTTCAATGTAGGACAACCAGTCTTGGCCCGCGACTACCGAACAGAGAAATGGCAACCCGGAACGATATGCACACGGCAGGGGCCACTAATGTACACAGTGGATGTCGGGGAGAACATTGTGAGACGCCATGTCGACCAGATCCTAGCGTCACAGAAATGAGTCAACCCCATGTTTAGCGTACCTGGTGATGAACCCGACATACCGGTAGCATCTACCCCAGAAACAGTAGCAGCGGAAACTGATGAACTAACCGACGACAGGGGGCCAGAATCGCCTCCGCACCAAGAACAAGACACTCAGGAAAGGCGCTATCCAGAAAGGATCAGGAAGCCGCCCCAAAGACTGAATCTATAAATGGGCTATTTCAGTTACTGTGCATGTTAAAAGTGTTAACTGTTATTTGAATGTTATGGTACTGTTAATCTAAAAGGGGAGGAATTGTAGTGTATGTACCTTTAAGAGAGAACTACTTTTACAGCTCCTGTATACTGTAGTACCGGCAGTGACCACACCTGTATATAAGCCCTGAGCAGGCATCTGTACTGTTAGTTTTTTAGACTACCCTCATCCAGTAAACACCTGTTGATTGTTGATCTGCAGTCTCCGTCTATTTATTGAAGAACACCATACCTTAAGATTCACGGATTTAATACTGGGGTTGTTCTCCTTAGAGCAGAGAAGGTTAAGGGGAGATTGACCAGAATGGTTCTAGGGATGAGGGACTTCAGTGATCTGGAGAGACTGGAGAAGCTGGGATTGTTCTCCTTAGAGCAGAGAAGGTTAAGGGGAGATTGACCAGAATGGTACCAGGGATGAGGGACTTCAGTGATGTGGAGAGACTGGAGAAGCTGGGGTTGTTCTCCTTAGAGCAGAGAAGGTTAAGGGGAGATTGACCAGAATGGTACCAGGGATGAGGGTCTTCAGTTGTGTGGAGAGACTGGAGAAGCTGGGGTTGTTCTTCTTAGAGCAAAGAAGGTTAAGGGGAGATTGACCAGAATGGTACCAGGGATGAGGGACTTCAGTTGTGTGGAGAGACTGGAGAAGCTGGGATTGTTCTCCTTAGAGCAGAGGAGGTTAAGGGGAGATTGACCAGAATGGTTCTAGGGATGAGGGACTTCAGTGATCTGGAGAGACTGGAGAAGCTGGGATTGTTCTCCTTAGAGCAGAGAAGGTTAAGGGGAGATTGACCAGAATGCTACCAGGGATGAGGGACTTCAGTGATGTGGAGAGACTGGAGAAGCTGGGGGTGTTCTCCTTAGAGCAGAGAAGGTTAAGGGGAGATTGACCAGAATGGTACCAGGGATGAGGGTCTCCAGTTGTGTGGAGAGACTGGAGAAGCTGGGATTGTTCTCCTTAGAGCAGAGAAGGTTAAGGGGAGATTGACCAGAATGCTACCAGGGATGAGGGACTTCAGTGATGTGGAGAGACTGGAGAAGCTGGGGGTGTTCTCCTTAGAGCAGAGAAGGTTAAGGGGAGATTGACCAGAATGGTACCAGGGATGAGGGACTTCAGTGATGTGGAGAGACTGGAGAAGCTGGGATTGTTCTCCTTAGAGCAGAGAAGGTTAAGGGGAGATTGACCAGAATGGTACCAGGGATGAGGGACTTCAGTTATGTGGAGAGACTGGAGAAGCTGTGGTTGTTCTCCTTAGTGCAGAGCAGAGAAGGTTAAGGGGAGATTTAATAGAGGTGTTCAAAATCATGAGGGGTTTTGATGGAGTAAATAAGGTGAAACTGTTTCCAGTGGCAGGAGGGTCGGTAACCAGAGGACACAGATTGAAGATAATCGGTAAAAGAACCAGAGGGGAGATGAGGAGAATGTTTTTTACGCAGCGAGTTGTTGTGATCTGGAACGCGCTGCCTGAAAGGGCGGTGGGAGCAGATTCAATAGTAACTTTCAAAAGGGGGAATTGGAGAAATACTTGAAGTGGGAGAAAATTGCAGGGCTGTGGGGAAAGAGCAGGGGGAGTGGGACTAATTGGATGGTATGATGGGCCGAATGGCCTCCCTCTGAGCTGTAAGCTTCTAAATCCCTATGTCCACATTTAGAATGGGAGCTGACTATATAAACACGGTCACGCTGTAATTACCTCTCATGGGGCAGGGGCGTGTCATCAAGGCGTGTCACGGTTACATAACCAGTTCCCGTGGGAAAAATATTCGAGAAGGGAGTTTATCATAAGCGGGCTGGAATACAAAGGGGTGGGAGTTGTGCTAAAGCTGTACAGAGCCCTGGTTAGGCCCGCAGCTGGGGCAGAGCAGTCAGTTCAGGGTACCACAGCTCAGGAGGAATACATCGGCCCTGGAGGGGATGCACCACAGATTCACCGGGATGACACCGAGGGCTGAAAGGGTTAAATTCCGAGGACAGGGAGTGTAGACTTGGTTTGTCCTCTGTTGTGTTTGGCAGGAGGGGGCTCGTGCGGAGCAGAATGGCACGGAGCAGACGGGCCGAATGGCCTGTTCCTGCGCTGCATATTCGGTGTCATTGAGTGGAGATCTGATCGAGGGTTTTGGAGGATTCGATGAGGTAGCTATGGAGGAATGATTTCTTCTACTGGGTACTTTAGGAACAGGAGGAGGCCATTCAGCCCCTCGAGCCTGTTCCGCCATTCAGCCAGAGCATGGCTGCTGAGGGTGAGTCCAGAACGTGATATTCAATCTCTCACAGCGTCGGCGGGAATCCTGAGCGGCAGAGCGGGGCTATAAAAGTCCCAGAGACCAGGTAAGGCCTCACAGCGTCGGTGGGAATCTCGAGCGGCAGAGCGGGGCTATAAAAGTCCCAGAGACCAGGTAAGGCCTCACAGCGTCGGCGGGAATCCTGAGCGGCAGAGCGGGGTTATAAAAGTCCCCAGAGACCAGGTAAGGCCTCACAGCGTCGGCGGGAATCCTGAGCGGCGGAGCGGGGCTATAAAAGTCCCAGAGACCAGGTAAGGCCTCACAGCGTCGGCGGGAATCTCGAGTGGCAGAGCGGGGCTATAAAAGTCCCAGAGACCAGGTAAGGTTAACCAATCTCCAGTCTCGGAGGGAAGGAGAGCGGTAAAAAGTAATCCAAGTGTGACGTCACCAGAAAGTGGGTAAGTGATTGGTTGGTGAGTATTTCTCCCTTTTGAAGCTTAATCTCTTTGGTTTATAGTTTCTAAGGTGTGATATTCACCATCTAGAATTGGGGCAGAGGGTATTTAAGAATAATATTAATAAATTTAATTAATTACATAGAATGGGAGATCAGGCGATGTGTTGCTGCTGCAATAAGTGGGAGCTGGTGGACACCATTGATGCTCACGGTGATCACATTTGCAGTAAGTGTTGGCTGCTCGAGGAATTCCGGCTCCGTGTTGAAGAGCTGGAGTCCGAGCTTCAAACACTGAGACACATCAGGGAGGGGGAGAGTTACCTGGACTCTGTGTATCACGAGGTATTCACACCAATTAGATTAATTAATTCAGATGTAGTCCGTGGCCAGGGTCAGGATGGTGTGACTAGAAGTGAGGCAGGTACGGGGATCCAGGAGGTAGTGTTGGAGGAGCCGCAGCCCTTGCACTTGTCCAACAGGTTCGAGGCTCTTACTCCCTGTGAGGTTGGGAACAGGGACTGCGGGGAGGATGAGCAACCTGGCCACAGCACCGTGGAGCAGGGGGCCATTCAACTGGGGGGAGTTAAAAGAAATGTTGTAGTGGTAGGGGATAGTATCGTTTGGGGGATAGATAGAGTTCTTTGCAGCCGAGAGCGAGAGTCCCGAAGGCTGTGTTGCCTGCCCGGTGCCAGGGTTAAGGACATCTCCTCTGGACTGGAGAGAAACTTGGAGTGGGAGGGGGAGGATCCAGTTGTCGTGGTCCATGTTGGTACCAACGACATAGATAGGACAAGGAAGGAGGTTCTGCTGAGGGAGTTTGAGCAGCTAGGGGCCAAATTAAAAAGCAGAACCACAAGGGTAATAATCTCTGGATTATTACCTGAGCCACGAGCGAATTTGGCTAGGACAAATAAAATTAGAGAGTTAAATGCGTGGCTCAAAGACTGGTGTGGGAGAAATGGGTTTTGCTTCCTGGGACACTGGCACCAGTACTGGGGCAGGAGGGAGCTGTTCCGTTGGGACGGGCTTCACTTGGCCAGTGCTGGGACTAGAGTCCTGGCGGATCATATAACTAGGGCTGTAGAGAGGGCTTTAAACTAACTAGTGGAGGGGAGGTTCCTAGAGAGCAAATAATAAAAATGACAACAGAGAAGGTCATAGACTTAGGTAGCAGTGGGGAAATTGAAAACCAGAGCGTGTCAGGAAGGGGCAGAAGGTATGGAGTAAAAGGTAAAGTAATAAAAAGGGCAAAAGCAGGAACAAAGTGTCACAAAACATATTTGAAAGTTCTCTATCTGAATGCACGTAGCATTCGTAACAAAATAGACGAGTTAATGGCACAAATAACTACATATGGGTATGATCTTGTGGCCATTACAGAAACATGGCTGCAGGGTGACAATGCCTGGGAATTAAACATACCAGGTTATTTAACGATCAGGAAGGACAGGCAGGAAGGAAGGGGAGGTGGGGTGGCTATGTTAATAAAGGAAGGAATCACTGTAATACAGAGAAATGATATTGGGTCAAAAGATCAGGATAATGAAACAGTTTGGGTGGAGGTAAGGAATAATAAGGGGAAAAAAACACTGGTGGGCGTAGTCTATAGGCCTCCGAACAGTGGCAACTCTGTTGGATGGAGTATCAATCAGGAAATAGTTGAGGCTTGTAATAAGGGAACATCTATAATTATGGGGGATTTTAACTATCATATTAATTGGACAAATCAAATTGGGCAGGGCTGCCTTGAGGATGAGTTCATTGAGTGTATTAGGGATGGGTTTCTTGAGCAGTATGTAACTGAACCGACCAGGGGGCAAGCAACCTTAGATCTGGTCCTGTGTAACGAAACAGGATTAATTAAAAATGTCCTGGTAAAGGATCCCCTTGGAATGAGTGACCATAACATGGTTGAATTCCATATTCAATTAGAGGGTGAGAAGGTTGGATCTCAAACAAGCCTGCTAAGCTTGAATAAAGGAGACTATGAAGGTATGAGAGCAGAATTGAGTAGAGTGGATTGGGAAAATAGATTAAAGGGTAAGATGATACATGATCAGTGGTGTACATTTAAGGAGTTATTTTACAACTTCCAAAAAAAATATATTCCACTGAGAAGAAAAGGGTGTAAAAGAAAAGACAGCCATCCGTGGCTAAGTAAAGAAATTAAGGATAGTATTCGACTAAAAACAAGGGCATATAAGGTAGCCAAATCTAGTGGGAGGATAGAGGATTGGGACAACTTTAAAAGACAGCAAAAAATAACAAAAAGATTGATTAAGAAAGGGAAGATAGATTATGAAAGTAAATTAGCAAAAAATATAAAAACAGATAGTAAGAGTTTTTATAGTTATATAAAAAGAAAAAGAGTGGCTAAAGTAAATGTTGGTCCCTTAGAGGATGAGACCGGGAAATTAATGGTGGGAAATATGGAGATGGCAAAAACACTGAATGAATATTTTGTATCAGTCTTTACAGTAGAAGACACTAAGACTATCCCAACACTGGACAAACAGGGGGCTATAGGGGGTGAGGAGCTAAACACGATCAAAATCACTAAGGAAGTGGTACTCGGTAAAATAATGGGACTCAAGGCGGATAAATCACCCGGACCTGATGGCTCACATCCTAGGGTCTTGAGGGAAGTGGCGGTAGGGATTGTGGATGCATTGGTAATAATTTTCCAAAACTCCCTGGACTCAGCAAAGGTCCCGGCAGACTGGAAAACTGCTAATGTAACGCCCTTATTTAAAAAGGGCAGTAGACAGACGGCTGGAAACTATAGACCGGTTAGCCTAACATCTGTGGTAGGTAAAATATTGGAGTCCATTATTAAGGAGACAGTAACAGGACATTTGGATAATCATAATTTAATAGGACAAAGTCAGCATGGTTTTATGAAGGGGATGTCATGTTTGACAAATTTGCTGGAGTTCTTTGAGGAAGTAACATATAAGGTGGATAAAGGGGAACCAGTGGACGTAGTGTATTTAGACTTCCAAAAGGCATTTGACAAGGTGCCACACAGAAGATTATTGCTTAAGATAAAAAATCACGGGATTGGGGGTAATATTCTGGCATGGATAGAGGATTGGCTATCTAACAGAAGGCAGAGAGTTGGGATAAATGGTTCATTCTCAGACTGGCAATCAGTAACTAGTGGTGTTGCGCAGGGGTCAGTGCTGGGTCCCCAACTCTTTACAATCTATATTAACGATTTGGAGGAGGGGACCGAGTGTAACATATCAAAGTTTACAGATGATACTAAGATGGGAGGGAAAGTAGTGAGTGAGGAGGACATAAAAAACCTGCAAGGGGACATAGACAGGCTAAGTAAGTGGGCAGAGATTTGGCAGATGGAATACAATCCTGGAAAGTGTGAGGTTATGCACTTTGGCAGGAAAAATCGTAGAGCAAGTTATTATCTTAATGGCAAGAAACTGGAAATTACTGAAGTACAAAGGGATCTGGGGGTCCTGGTGCACGAAACTCAAAAGGTTAGTATGCAGGTGCAGCAAGTGATTAAGAAGGCCAATGGAATGTTGGTTTTCATTGCTAGGGGGATAGAATATAAAAATAGGGAGGTATTGCTTCAGTTGTACAAGGCATTGGTGAGACTGCACCTGGAATACTGCGTACAGTTTTGGTGTCCATACTTAAGAAAGTACATACTTGCTCTCGAGTCAGTACAAAGAAGGTTCACTCGGTTAATCCCGGGGATGAGGGGATGGACATATGAGGAGAGGTTGAGTAGATTGGGACTCTACTCATTGGAGTTCAGAAGAATGAGAGGCGATCTTATTGAAACATATATAAGATTGTGAAGGGGTTGGATCGGGTGG